>NW_012267229.1:4651466-4860218 GCF_000151885.1 Dipodomys ordii | reverse complement strand
TTCTTCTTCTTCTTCTTCTTCTTCTTCTTCTTCTTCTTCTTCTTCTTCTTCTTCTTCTTCTTCTTCTTCTTCTTCTTCTCCTCCTCCTCCTCCTTCTCCTCCTCTTCTTCTTCTGGTTTTTTCTGCATTTATTCCTCTTCCTCCTCTTCTCCCTTCTTCCTCCCTCTCCTCCTATTTTATTTTGCCGGGGAAAAGCCTTGAACTTTTGTCTTCCTATCTCCACCTCTCAAGTTATCTGAGATTACACATACAAGCCACAAGCCCAGCAAGTATATTTTAAAACACTATGCATGCTACTTTATTGATCTGGATATGACAAATACATTCTGGGTTTTCTGAATTGTTGTGTTTGAAATTAAATACTTGAAAATTGAATAATCACTGATATATCAAGAGAACTTGTACTTAAAATATCCTTATAGTAAATCTTGTGGTCAACTTTTATAAAAAGAATAATCAGCCAATAATTTATTTTGTGGTAAAGTGGGACTTTAAATATATGCATATGCATCAATTTACACACATAATTATATATTATTGGGCTTATGTAAGAATGAGATTTCATGCAGATATTTAAAATAAACCCATGTTTTGGGTTCATTTGGATATTCATATGTGTTCTGTCTTAGAATTTAGATGTCAATGCCAGCTGCTTTTGTTTGAATTTAGAATGCTTTGTAAGATTTTTTTTTTATTGTACGTAGTTTTTCAACTATCTTTCCTTTGGAGTTTTAAATTTACTCTAACTTTTCCAGGTGAATTTTCTTCTCATGTAATTCTACTATCTAAAAAAAACTTGTAGAAATTGAATTTCTACTGATGGAGATGTGATCTAGGTTCAGGGAAATGTGATCAGGGACCAGAGACAGATTTCATGGGCAAAGGGGGTAGTGTTACAGTAGATGGGGTGGGATGGGGTGGCTCCAGAGTCCCATCAATCAGAACCTAAGATGCTGTATTCCTGAAAACTATCTTCATGCTAGGCATTTCCTTGGAAAATGATCAGACATTATTTTTGCCCTTCATTTACGATAATTGGTTTAGTTTTATCCCAAGACCAATGGCTAAGTCTCACATTTCCATGCTGAACTATATGTACAGATAAGAAACCCCAAAATCCGCTGTCTCCTTTTGAAATGCTTGTCACCAATCTGTGGAGTTTTCTGATGGCTACCTGGTCTTTTCTTTCATTTTCAAGACAAGTACTTTGGTGGTTAGTAGATAATTCACACAGTTAGATGTTTATCCTTGAGGTAGGAAGAGCTTCAAAAAGATTAGTAAATAATATACTTTCCCACCTCAAGAATGTCAAAGCCCTAATTTTGACTGCTTCTAGGTCTTTAGCAACATGTGGTACTCTATCCTGAAATCCTTTTTGCCATAAGGTTTATAAGACTACTGTAATAGTCTGGGATTTGAACTCAGGGCTCTGTACTTGCTGGAGAGATGCTCTACTGCTTGAAATAGATCCTCAGCATGGCCCAGGTTATTTATCATCTCCATTTATTTTCATATCTTGCACCTAGAGCCATCTTGTCTTTTTTTTACCAGGGTTTCCTCTTTTGTCGTAGGAGTATCTTTACTTTTACCCCAAAGCCTCCTCAATGACACCTTCTTTAAGTAGTCTCTACTCCAGCTGCTCTCCTCTACCTTTCTAGTCACTCCTCTCTGTCTCTTTTACTGTTTCCTCCATTCCTGATGCTGAATGGAGTCTCCCAAAACTATGTTCTTTTTGTCTGTAATATATTTAAATTGTTCTTCTCACTCAGTCCTGGGCACTTAAGGCTCATACTTTCTTTTTCTGGCCAATATTTCTCTGTCACTTCACAAATACTCTATATATTTTCTAGACAACATTACTCAGAAGGTCAACAGCTATCTCAGTTTTCACACCTCCAAAAACCAAGTCTCACCAGCCCCTACCCCATACTTGTCCCCTCTTCAATTTTCCACCTCAGTTGAGGATAATTCTATAATTCCAATTGTTCATGTCAAAAACCTTGAACAAATAAGGACCTGTACCCTCTCCTTATTTGTCATCACATCCAATACACAATAAAACCACAGTGTCTCATAATTCAGAACAGTAATCTTGTATTTCTCAGGGCTGCTGAAGACACTTTGTTTGGCACTCCACTTTCCTTCCCGATCCTGGCATTTGTATTCTAAGTTATCTCTCCATTTTCCCCCCTTTTACTCCCCCATGAACTTTGTCCTGAACCTACCAGGCACACTAATCCATTGAGAACATATATCTGCTCATGTATGCTAATGATCATGTGTGCTGTTCTGCTGAAAAGTCATTCTTCATTTCACGTATCTTGCAAGCCAAAGTCCTGGGGCCTCCCAGCCCCATGTGGCTTGAGCCAGGGCCACTTGGGTAACATCTTCTCTCCCCTATTCTCTTTTCCAGGCAACTTGACCTTCTTGCTCTTTTGCAAATAAATATGGCATCCTCCCCCTGCTTCCCTCACCCCAATCCTGCTCCCAACCCCTCAAGGCTTCTGTGCTGGCTCTTTTATCTGCCTACGTTTTCCCACTTGCTTCAAGACTTTGTTCAAAATTCATCTGCTCTACAACAGCAATGTAAGCTGTCACCCACCACAACAGACCCCTCTTGACTCTCCTGTTTCCATTCTACTCATGTTCTGACATGCTGCTATTTTATTTCTTTATTTCATTATCTGTCTATTTGTTGTCTGGAGCTCTAATTTGGATGGTTAGAACAATTGCAGCTGTCTGGAAGGACTCTGGAGCCTCAGTTTTGGCTGTCACCCAGGGTCCTCCTTTCTTCTCCACATGGTGTCTTCTAGACTAGAATGCCAAGATAGCTGCTTTACTCACAGCGCTGATATCCAAACTAGGGTATCTGAAGTAGTGGCAGATACAAGGATCTCTCCTTCTGCCACGTTCTGCTACTTTGGGTATCACCTGGCAGCTCAGGGTCCTTCATTGGTAAGAATTCCAAGTGGCCACCAGCAGAAACGACAAGCCTTCTTTGTACTGTCTCTGACAATACATATATATTGTAGCTCATATACTACACTGAACTATGCAGCCATCAGTCATACAGCAGAATGTTTTCAAGATGGATTTCTGTTCTAGGATATATTAGTACTTAATTTTTATAGCTAATATTCTCACAAAATGTTTCTCCAAGTATTTATTTATAACCATTTACATTTTTTCCTACATTTTGGCTATGAACAGATTAGTGACTATCTGAGCTGGGAGGAGAAATGAAGGTAAATAACTGCTTAGGGGTGGGAAATTTCCTTTGGGGATTGTAGAAGCGTAATAAATTTGGACTACTCACCATACTGGGGTAACAAGTTTTCCTTGAAGTCTCTCTATGAAGTTATAACTTAGCTTAATGTGAAACTAGCACTGTATCTCTACATATTAGCAACTGAGTCTCAGCCACTCTTAAGCACTGAACTAATCAGAGGCTGAAAACATGACCATGTAAGGCAAATGTAGACCTGAGGCCAATCGCATTGTTTTTGTGTGTCACCTCATTTTCTCTGGCTAGAAATATAGCCACACATGTGGTAGGTGGGACATTGCTCCCTTTCTTTCTGGAAAGCTTCCCAGTTTTAGAATCTTTTCCTTGTGCAAGTAAACATTCTTAAACTGAACTTCCCTTAGATACTAGTTTAATAGGAGTAAAGGAATTATACAGAATTAATGGGATGATGAAAATGCACATTTTGAATGCCCTAAATGCCACTAACTTGCTCAATTTTAAAAGGACCACTTAATGTTATATGGATTTCACAATCATAAAAAATAATACATCAGTTACAAGAAAGTCACTGAAAGAATGAGGACTGCACAGGTATGAATACTGGGACACAGGGATAGGCAACAAGATGGTAGAAGAAAAGCTGTCTGTATTGGACACCATGAATGAGAAAAGCCACGGTAATAAAAGAGAGAGTATATTTGGAAGAATAGTAGAGTGGAAGAGGTCCTAAAACATGAAAGAGGGTCAGGATAGCTGAAATAATACAGAAAGGTGAGAAAATGAATTAGTGCACAATTGGCAGCTCTAGACCCATCTCCCTGGGACCAAATCCTTCACCACAAGGTAAGCTTCGTTGGCAGATCTAATGACAGGTTGGCAGACCTGGGTAAGGGATAAACCCATCCTTTCCTTAAACCTTAAGTCCAAGTGTTTGGTGGGATAGTGCCTTCTACAGCATGGCAGGCCAGAGTTATACAAGGTGATCTTTTATTCCACTATCTGGAAGAACTGTATTGAGGTGGCATCTTGGTCATGGTTTTCCTGAGGTACTCAGGGGTCTTCAAAACAGGTTAATCACAGCTTAGTTGGAGTATGTTAAAGTATCTGACCACAGAGGCTGAGACAAAAATGAACATGAGAAACTCATGGCAAGGAAGAGGCTAGTTCAGTTTTCCAATGATTATACATTGTATAAAAGTCTGGCTCAACTATCTCTTAGAGCTCACATTTTTTCCCCCAATTTCTCTGCACTTTTGCAATTTTGTGACAACCTATGTTGATTTTTTCACATTAACTTCCTAATTACAGTAGCTATTATAGTAGGAAAAATGCATTTAACTAAAATTTGAAGCTTCTATCCATGCACTTGTAAAATTGTCACGTTTGAAACGTTTTGAATCAACTCAGTGATTGTAGATAGTTTTATAGGCATCACCTGATGTAGAGAACATCAGCTTGTTTGGCTTTCAAGGAAGTAAATACTTTTATTGTTTAGTTGGAAGAATTAGGAATCTATTTTGCTAATATTAAACACAAAATTCTAAGTAGTTTGTATTCATTTTGACATTCTGGAAAGGATTATTTTAAAATGTGCCCATATTTAGTTTTGCAAACTCACCATCTCCCATAATAAATCTAGTACCTAAAGTTCTATAATTACAGATTTGTAGACAGATAACAGCTTAAAGCATTCACCTCAGTTTTCAGTATGAAATTGCACCTGTCACTCATCACTGGGCTCACAGGCACAAGCAAGCTAACACAAAAGCCACCTTGCACTATTATCCATCCTATTTTCTGTCTCCTTATGCTGGAAAAGATGCCCTTTTGTCATGACCAGCAATTAGAAGACAGAAGGATTTAAAGAACAATGGTAAATTAAGCCGGGGTTATCACAGAAGTAATGAAATCCCCTCTCTTTTAGAGGTCCCATCCCTAAGCTCTGGTCTGGCCCTCATAGAACCAGTTACGTGTTTCTTTTTAATCAAACAGAAATCTGAAGTAGTCTATTGGGGAACACATTTCATATTTATGCAGTCAGAATGCCTATCTGAATACTATACTTTTAAAGTTAATGAGTTTCCCCATATGGTGCTAGATTTATGGGTGGGAAGACAAGGATGAAAAAAAATCAATTGGACTAGGTAGTTCAACATCATGTGTCTGGTCAGCCTAGAAGCAAGTTAAGTTTCTAGATTGTAGGTTTCTTCTAGTCTGTTCACAGTGAGACATTTGGTAAACCAACTCATTACCCTATGCTTCTATGTCCTTAGGATTTCCATGTGATCTTTTCAGCAATGCTTCTGAATTTTAATGTGCACACATATACTCTTTATTCATAAGTCTAGGATGGGCCTGTGGTTCCAAATTTACTTACCAACATTGAAAAGACACTTAAGGAGATGTACAAGTCGTTATGTCGAAAATGAACTTTACAACTTTGGTGGGGTGGGGGAGGATCAGATGGGGGGAGTTGGGGGGAGTATGGGAAGGGATGGGAAGGGGAAACAAAGAGGAGGCAACAATGCTTGATAAGAAATGTACTCGTTATCTTGCTCATGTAAATGTAACTCCTCTGTACGGTATTTTCACAAAAGAAAAGAAAAGAAAAAAAAGACACTTAACACTGTGATACTCAAGATCATGCTCTAAGTAGTGCTATCCATTATGGCAGCTTCTTGTCCACATGTACATGTAGACATCAAAAGCTGCAAATGTGATTTGTTGGGTAAAGGAAATGAATTTTTTATTCCAATTTCCCCAATGTTTACATTTAAATGGTAGTTAAAAATATTAAATTATACTCACCTGAATTATTAGAAAACTTTTATGTTTAAAAGAAGTTAGAGGCCAGGCTCTGGTGGCTTACACCTGTAATCTAGCTACTCAGGAGGCTGAGATCTGAGGATCGTGGTTCAAAACCAGCCTAGGCAAGAACGTCTGTGAGACTCTTATCTCCAATAAACCACTAGAAAACCCAATGTGGCATCGTCGCTCGAGTGGTAGAGTACTAGCCTTGAGCTAAAGAGCTCAGGGACAATGCCCAGGCCCAGAGTTCAAGCCTCATGACAGACAAAAAAAAAAAAAAAATTGGACAAGCCAGGTATATATGATGATGTATAGTTATTACCCCAGTTACTTGGGAAATAGAAGCAGGAGGATCATGACCTTGAGACAGGCTCAGGCAAAGTTATCAATACCCTATTTCAAAAATAAAAACACAAACCAAGAGGCTGAGAGTTATAGCTTAAGTACCAGAGTGCTTGCTAGGCAAGCACCCAGGCTTGGGGTTCAGTCTCCAATTGGTTATATGTATCTACCTTTTAAACCATAATATTCTAAATATAGATCAATTCATTATGAGAAAAACTTCTGTGAATTGAATTACCTCTGATTACTGCTAATATTATATTTATAAAACCAAAATTTATTAGAACTTAAAAGCAAAGTCAGTATTAATCATATAAATTATTAGTGTTTCCACATACTAACAGCAAATTATCTGAAAAAGAAATCAAGAAAACAATTTTGTTTATAATATGTACAAAAAAAGATGCCTAGGAATGAATGTAGCCAAGGAGATGGTATACTTTATATAGAAAAGAATAACACATTGGTACCAGATACCATTGGAATAGATGCAATACACAAAAAATATATCCAGTGACCATGGATTAGAGGAATGAGTTAGTACTTTTCAAAATTAAGCATGAATGAGAATCATCACCTGGAGGTAATGATAACAATCTTGGGATTCCCAGAGATTCTGAATCAATGAGTCTAGAGTGGATCAATAACACAAGGAACATTCCTTCCAATGCATATATTTAGGCAATTGTTAGGTGGAACATCTTGATTATACTATAAAGTGCAGCTCAATAAATTTAAAAGCATTGAAACTATATAAACTATATTTCCTAAGCAAAATGGAATGAAATGAGTATTCAACAACAAAAAGAAATTTGATGACATTTACAAATATTTGAATATAAAACAGAAAAATTCTAAGTAATCAAGTGGGCAAAGGCAAAAAAAATCACATGGAGATTTAGAAAGTCCCCATTAGTTGTGATTAATAAGATGCTATCACAACATACAAAATTTACCCAGAGTAAATAGTATGCCAGAGAAACAGCTGTAAGCACCTGTATTTAAGAAAAAGAAATGATCCAAATCAATAACCTATACTTAAGACACTAGATAGAAGAGAAAATCTTGCTTACTGAATGCCTTGTATAAGGTAGAACCTGATCAAGAATAGAGAAATAAATGAGGTAGAAAATAGAACACAAACATAAAACCATGAACAAAACCAAAAATTATTTCTGTATTCTACAAAAGACAGACCTTTATACAGACAACAAAGAGTAATAAAATTGGAATGAAAGAGGAAGCATCACTACAGGCCTTATAGAAATAAGAAATCATAAGAAAGATATTTACATATAACCTTAGTGCTAGGGAGACAGAGGTACTACGGCACTTACATATAACCCTAGGACTAGGGAGACTGAGGCAGGAGGATTAGGAATATATAGCCAGCCTGGGTGACATACCCTATTTCAAAAACAAAGAAGACAAGACATATACAATAACTCCAAATGCTTAAGCCTATAAATTAGAGAACAAATGAAAAAAATTTCAGAATGACACAGAGTTTAAAAATGTACTCAGGAAGAGATAAATGTGTCTGGATTGGTATATCTAATTATAGGTATCCACATAATGAGTAAAGAGATTAGTCATTTAAAAGTTACCTCAAAATAAAGCCTAGGTTCAGACCAAAAAATTAACATACGTCCTTCACATACTTAAAAAAAAAACACCAGAAGATCTGTTGAAACACTTCCTAATGCAATCTATTCTGCAACTATAATCCTGAGCACTAAAACCAAAAGTGCCAGGCATGGATGTGAAATATTGACACATGTGGTAACGTGGATGAACTTTGAAAACAGCATTCTAAGTGAAAGAAAGTAGTTGAATAAGGCCACATCTCAGAGATATTGTAAACGATCAAAAAAATAGGAAAATCTGTACAGACAAAAAATAGATTTGCATTGTAGGGAGCTAAAGATTGATGGACAAAATAAAGTGTTTCCTTTTATGTTCATGATAATATTTTCAGCTTAGATTGTTAGTGATCATTACCTAAAACCTTGGATGCACTACAAACCATGAAGGTATATTCTGTAAATGGGTAAATTTAATAATAGAAGAACTGTATTCTCAACATATTTTTGTAAAATATGACCTTGTGATATATTTATACCTCATTTATTTGTACCTAATTATGCGTGCCTATATTTAATTTTCCCAAAGGGAATGTAAGAGTGGTGAATAGGTAACTTGAGTTTAATGAAAGTCTTACTGTTAAGAGGCAACTTGGAAGATACTTTTTCTAGGCCTGTGAACTAACTAAAACGCCCTCAATTTTGTATCTGTGCCCTTTGACCTGAGCTGTAGTCACTTTACAATCACCTTGGCTTCCCCCCCAAAAAAAAGAAGAATAATCATCTTGACAGAGGGCAAACTGCCCCTCATCAAGCAGTACCCTATTCTTTTCATCTTAAAGAAAACAGCCAAAATTCAGAAGCCTACCCACCAGACAACTTGTTCCTGGTCCCTTCCGGTGGTGAAGAGATACTAATTCCCAGTCAAGCAGGCCATTCCTGTGATTTGAATCTGTTTTATCAACGCATGCCCTTTTTACTCTATGCCCCAATTCTCTCTATTTAACAGAAGCCAATGTCTGTACCCCCAGAAAATAGCTGCAGATGTACTGAAGTGCTGTCTTCCCATGGCTGCCATGTAATGAATCTCCTCTCTGCCCTTCACCATGTCTTTATTTGGCCTGTGTGGGGGTAAGTGGTCAGGCTCAATGTGGGACCCTTGGACTTTGGGCCTAGAGTCTAAAACTCTGGTTTCATTATGTTAGCATATGTCAGTCTTTGGAAATGGAGTAATTTACCTCAGACATTAAACTACCATTGTTTCTAAGTTCACAAAGCCAAGTTATTTATCATCTGTGCTATATAAAACTTTATTTGGTCATTATAGTTAACTTTATTGCACAGATGAAAGGAAATTTATTCTGGAACCTTCAAGTTATTTTCTTTTTTCTATAGAGAGATTTTTGCTATTTAACTGGGGAAGGTTTGCCTCAAGGTAATAGGAGACTGCAGACCTGTTCCTAAAACTACACCCCCAATGTGGTTATTCCACACCCATGGTGATGGGCTTAGAACAAGGTCATATTTCCTCTCCTCCTTTCTCTTTGGCACCAATTGTGTTGAGGGAGAATCAGACAGCAATGCCACACAAAAGCTTTATCTCCTGGCCTCTAGCAGTGCTGAAGTCTGTCCATACAGTCTTCCCAAGTTACTGGCCCACCCTTAGGGCTGGCTGGGCCCAGGGTGAGGGGAAAAGGGAAGCCCTGATCAGATTTCCCAGCTTTGAAGTGAAGAATGAGCCAGAATGAAGAAGTTCCTGATCAAAGGATGTTGAACGATAAGGAAGGCGACATGAACTCTCCAGGGACAGCCCAGCCACCTGAGGCCAGGTGGGGAGAGGGCTCCCAGCTCTCTGAATAAACACTTTTGTTTTTCCACCTTTTAACAGTAGGAAATATTTGAAGCAATTGGAACCAGAGATTTTTAAAACTAGCTTTGCCTGTTACAGTGGGTCTCCAATCTCGATCAGCATCAGAATTACTTGGAAAAGTTTCTGAAAAGACAGATAGCCTGAATCTTTTGCCAAAGATGGAATTCATTGCAACTGTTAAGGAGAATCCCAGGTCTACATTTTTATCAGTCTTATTCAGGTGACTTACATGCTCATAAAAATTTAAGGACCAATGGCCAGTGAAAGGTTCAATACCAAAACAGAAAGACAATTACATTTATTTATTTATTTAATTGTTTCAAGTGTAAAACTTTTTAAAAAGTTATATTTTTGTTATCTATAAGTAGTTGTAAGATGGAGTTACCATTCATTTTATCAATACAATGCATCTTGATCAATGTGGCTTTTTTTCCCCTACCATTCTCTTCCATCCCTCCCAACCTAACCCCTCTACACAATTTTTTTTTAAAAATTTACAATATATATATATATATATTATATTTTGACTGCATTCTCTCCCTCCCCTTTCTCTAATCTCCTCCCTGTGAGTTCCCCCAACCAATTTTTAAGTGCCAGTTTTCCAGTACTTTTGTATTTTGCAAGACTGTAAATTAATTTTTTCAAGGAATTACATGATTTGAATTCTTTCTGGAAAAACCATATCTAATTCATTTGTGTGTATGTGCATACAACCATGTGTATATTTACTTGTACATTTATAAATTATAAAATAGTTCTGGCCTCTATGAGAGAGAACCTGTGACCTTTGTCTCTTTGGGCCTGAGTAACTTTACTTAACATCATTCTTTACAGGTTCATCCATTTCTTAGCAAATGCTATATCATCTTTTCAAATGTGTATCATACTTTCCATTGTTTATATAAAACATTTTATTGATCCATTTATCCATTAAGTGTTACCTGGACTGGGGAAACTTTTAAAGTTTTTCTTTATCATTATCAATCCATTATCATTGATAATTTTACATATTTCTCAAAAATCCCTCAAAGGAAAGTTTATTTTTCATCAATCTACCCAATCAGTTTTCTGAAGATAGGAAAGACAACCCAGTTTCTCTGGATACCCAAAATGACTTTGTTAACATTCCAGGCACTGGGCTAGGTGCAGAGGGTGGGGATGAATAACAAGGTCTTGTCTCTAAGAGCTCAGCATCTTGTTGGGGAGACAGACATGTAAACAAAATAAGCAAAGTATTAGAAGAAGAATGTATAAGACTCTGATCCAACCCAGGAAAAGAATGACTAACCCTGCCCGGAGGGTGGGGTTAGGTGGCAGAGGCTCTCCCAACAAAACACAGAGGTGGAAGTCAGTCTTAAGCACTGGGGAACAACTTACTTCTTTGGCTTGAAAAAGGTGCAGGTGTCCTAGCAAGGAAGTGCGGGAGGTTCCAAGTTTTGCACAGATAGAGGGGTCTGTGAACCTGGGTAGGATGATATGACAGTGAAAGTAGAGGAAGTCGGTGATGGAGTTGGTGTGGGTATTGTGGATTAGTATCCTGAATTTGAAAGAAACCATGAGCTCCATAAAGGAAGCCTTAGAATTTTGTCTGTAGGCAATAAGGACTTAATGAAGGAATTTATCCTGTCTGGAAACCTCAGAGCAATAAAGTTGTTCAACTCTAGCAACCCTGAATTGGGGAAATGTAAGGAATATGTTTCTAGAATTTAAGAAATCCATTATTTATTTTTCATTTGATTGATTTTGCAGCTGCCAACTGGATGCTAAGAACAACAATTAATATTTACAAGATAAAATACATGTGTATGGCCTTAGAATCACCATGTAGGGTTTTTTTTGGCTCAGCCTTCTTTAAGAATATATTTCTTAGAGAGGCTAAATAATGTTCCAACATCTCACAACTTAAGAAATAGCAGACATAAGTCCAAAGCACATTTTTTATTGTAAATGTTAGAAATTTTTAAAAGTATAAGAAGTGGCTTTACTAAGCAAAAGTACAGACATAGAGACCAGTAAATATACCACAATATATTTTTAAATATGCCAAAATATACTTTTTTACAACTTCAAAAAGAAATACAGAAGAAAAGTTTAAGACTTCTGTATGTGTCAAAAAAAAGGCCTGGCTAAGCTTGATTTACAAACAAGTAAGCCTAAACTAAGTGTAAAAACAGAGAATTAACACTAAGACGTAAGAAATTGCTTCTTGTTCACTTCCCAGTCTGATGCATTTTGGTTGGAACTCTTGGGTGAACCTCTCATTCCCACACCCCCTTCCCCGGGGCAATTTGAGGTCCAGGCTCTTTATGCTTGGGGCCACCCCTTTTTATGGCTGCAAGTGTTTCCTGCCAGGAGCCAGACAGCAGATAAGACCCTGTAGAGCTATCTCATTCTAAGGCTTAGCACAATCATGTGATCTGCTTTTGCCAGTGAAAGGCTAGCAAATGTCACTCCGGCTGGAAAAGCATATTGCATCTGGCCTTGCTCATCCTGTTCCTCTGCCATCTGAGGTCCATGTCCTTTCTACTGAAAAATACCCATTTCCAGTTGAATGCTATATACTCTGGGGAAAATACGTCTTATCATTGTTTGAACTCACTTCTGTGACAGCTATCTCAATATAAATGTTGCTTTTCATGTTATAAACAACAGTAATACTTACCATGTTTAGGTTATCTGTACCAGTAAGCTTACACGTAAGATTCAGAAATGGCAGATACAATCTGAGAGGGATTGGTGAAAAATACAGCCAGATGCTATTAAGTGAGCTAAATTAATGGTATTCTATGTTAGTTTCCTTTGGCTGACTAATGAAAACCAATATAAAGAGTTTAAGGGAAAATCTTGTTATTTTCTCATACTCTCTCTTCCAGATTATACTAGAATCAAGTCAAATCAAATTCTACATATATGGACATGAATTTACAAAAGTAGTTCATAAAACCCGGAAATTTGATGCTGTTGCTGCTCTCTGTTCTTGTGAGAGTTCTCCCCATATCTTGCCACTGGGGGAATCAGAAGATTGTCCCTTATCCTGACTCCAGGCATAGCTGATATCTCTCTTCAGAGTTCTTTATCGCACCACAGCCTGCAGAGTCACATGTTTGATAACAAGACACAGAAAAACGCCTTCCATGACTGACACAGCTTCAACATTCACATAACCATTGTAACCATTCTTCTATAGGTTGTGCTAAGCTAGACGATGATTTACAAAGAAAAGTTGCCTAGAACTGGGAAGGGTGGGGGAGCATTTGTCTCCAGAGATCTTCCCTACCTGGCAGAGGTGCTAACTACTGAGTTAACTCCTCCCCTGGCAAGAATGTAGGTATACCATGAGATTGATTGGGCTGGATCTCGCTCAATGCCTGGGAGAAAAACCAAGCTTTGTCTGGCTTTCAGGTATCCTCCCTTGAACAGCCAGACTCCTTTCCCTGACCCACAGAGATGTGGTAACTTGCAGCAGCACTAAACGAGGATTAGCACTCCCACGCTGACATTAGCCATTGATTGAAATGTGGTTTCAGGCAAGGGAAGGAGGAAGTACACAGAACAATACAACCAAGTTCATTGTGCTAATTCTGATGCACATCTCCCTGAGAACCAGGTGTGAACTGAATAGATAGGATATTAAAGGCTCAGGGTTCCACTGCGTGGTATAGAAAGGTAGGTATGTGTTAGCCCTGTCAACTTCACCTGACTCATAACCGTCATTTCTCCATTTTTGTTCTTAAATGCAGTCCTCTTTACTCTTTGCTTTTCCTTACCTGATAGGAAAGTATGATTCAATAGAAAAAAATAATAACCTAGGGAAAGCTCCAGTCTGGACAACCACAGCCCTACCTCAAAGAAGAGATAAGAACTGTACTAAGAGTCCTGCCAAATTTGGAGTATGGATACAGAAGTAATGGTGAAGATTTGTTAATTTGTCCAGACTACATTTATCTCATGATGATGGTTGTAAGGGATTATTATCAGAAACCAAGAGGTGAAAAACTAAAGAATATGGTGTTTAAATTACTTGACAGTTCTTATTCAGATAATAAATAATAGATATGAGATTTGATGTAAAGTTTCCTTTACCCAAACCAGCTGCTCCACCATCTTGTTTCTTTTTACCACCTGTATATGGCTCCATCTGTGCCCAATATACTTTACTCATGTGCCTAGTATTTAATGTTAGCTGTCAGATACTGGAGAATGTCTGATGATTTTTCTATGTATAATTTATTTCCTTTTTTTCTTTGAGTCTCCTACTGTGAGCTCTTAGTTTAGGTGATTTGAATAAGTCTAATCTTGTCCTGTCCATCTGGAAGTGATCAGTTACCTCTGATAACATGAATTAGTTCAAAACTGAGTATCTGATACAGTCCTTATCACCAAGAATTTGGCTTGGACCTTTCTCAAGAGCCTTTAGAAAAGAGAATGCTCTGTTAGTAGAGCAAGAAATAAACTTAGGTTGCTACTAGGCATCTTTCTAAGAAATAGGTTCTGAAAATGAGGCACATGTACAAAAACAAGAGAAATAAAGAAGCAAGGAGATATATTTCTTTCTTTTCTTTTTTTCTGTTTTTCATTCTTTACCCTTTTCTTCTTCCTTTCCTCCCTTTCTTTCCTTCTCTTTCTCTCTCTTTCTCTTTCGTTCCTCTTCCTTTTCCTCCTTCCTTCCTTCTTCCCTTCCTTACCTTTTTCTATCTCTCTTTTCTTTCACTCTCTCCTTTCTTTCTAAATTGATGACATATTTTGTTTGCAAGACACACATTATGTCTGGATATTGCACAAGGTTAACCAAAATAGAACACATCTCTGATTTCATGATTTTAGTGTTATGGGGAGATAGATAGAAATCACATACTCACTGAAATGAGTGAGGACTGAAATGAGTGAGTGGTATCACGTTTTATGGGTGCGCTGAGGAAAGAAACTTTGTTTCTATGAAAAATATATTGCAAATTTTTCCTGGAAGGGGATTCAGAGAATCTTTTGCTATACAATTAATATCTGATAGATATGTGGGATTTAAGAAGTTGTGAATTGGGATAAAGTGTGGTTCCAGTATAGGGAACAGAAGATGAGATTGGCTTAATTGGATATCCAGAAAAGTAAATGAAGGCTAAATTAGTTGGTAGAAGAAAAGAACAGGGAGAACAGTAGTATGAGGAATTGAAATAGTAGTGTAAGAGGTAAGAGCCATGCTACGGGGGGCCATAGACTAGAAAGGAGGAAGATACTCATCTCAAGAGAGAAAAGAAGCCATTGCAAGATTGAAGCATGCAGACATGCTTACACTTTATTTTGGAAGTCAAACCCACAATGATCACATAAACCAGTTTGAATCATTTTGTAACAGTTTAGGGAAGAGATAATGGCATCTTGGATTAGGAAATATTTACAGTAATTACAGAAGAACCCAAACTAGAAGAGAGTCGGATGTGAAGGCTTTTGAGGTCTGGGTTTGGAACCCAGCCGCAAGATGCACCTGGGACTATGTGAAATGAAATGAGGAGTTACCTAAGTCACACAGCTAATTAAGTAGCAGAGCTGGGATTAGAACTTAGGTTTCCTGCCTCTCAGGATTGCTAAAATGAGTCTATGGAAACAAACCCTTAGTGACCTTTTAAAACAAACCATTGGATGGCTAGTTGCGGTAAAATTAAATTCTGGAGTCGATTATCAATGGGACTTGTCTTGCCTTGATGGCTACATGAACATGGCCTGGGGGCAGACATAGGAATATGTAAATAGACAGCTGAAGAAAAGTGGGAGATGCATTAATCTGGGCAAACAATGTGTTGTGCATCAGAACCAAGAAGAGAAGTGTGTGAAAGATACCCAGGAGGTAGTTTATTTTGTAGTTAAACACATTTTTATGACATAATTTTCCAGTTTTTTTGAGTTATAACTTGTCCTATTTTCATCATAGCTTGTGATTTTTCCATTAACATGTAAGATAGAGATGTATAAAACTACGATTGACTTGTAAAGAATTTCTCATTTAAGTTTCATTTTCTTTTACATATGTGTCAATATAGGAAATGCTGAAGGAATTAAAGAAATGTTAAAACCTAAGAAGCAAACAAACAAAAGCAACAAGTCTAACTTGAGAGGTAATGTGAAAGTGAATCTTGTTGTAAAAGAAGGGTGTGAGGATGATAATGCCTAGGTATCTGGCATTATCTAGATGGAAGACATTACCCTTTAATGACATATAGATCACTATTAGACAACCTGAGCTAGGGTTGAAGGAATGAATTCACACTCAATCCTATAGAGTTAAAAGTGTCTTTGAGATATGTAAATAGATATTTTTAGCAGCAGAATTTTAGAGCCAGTTTCCAGAGCTCTAGAATATGAATAATATGAATATGATGAATAATATGGCTAAAGATAAGTATGTAACAATTGATGAGATGAAGGCTGCAATGCTTGGTAAGAAATGTACGTATTATCCTGCCCATGCAATTGTAACCCCTCTGTACAGTATGTTCACAAATAAAATAAAATAAAATTAAAAAAAAAACAATTGATGAGATGAACCCTTATTCCCCCAACTCCTTGAAGCCACCATTTCACTTTCTTTATCTATTATTTTTATTCTAGTTACTTCAGAGAAGGTATTTTTCTTTGTTTGATGTCAAGGCTTCTTTCATTGAATATATTCAAGGTTCAGCCATGTTGTGATGTGTCAGAAGTTTCTGCCTCTTTAAGACTGAATAATTGTCTATTGTGTGTGGGTATTACATTTGCTTATTACTCATACATTGTTTCTCCCATTATACAAGACCTTCCTACAATATTTGATTGGCTTAAGCAAGGACAGAAACAAGGTCAGATTCAAAGGAGCTGAGGAACAGAGCTTCACTTCTTGGGAGGAGTTCTAAAGTCATATGACAAGCAATGTGGTTGTCTTGAGTGGAGTAGGGGGTCACCATTGTTAGCAATTACCTTAATAATCTTTTATAATAACTCTTCTCCCTCTTTAGACTCACCTGGACTTGCAATTGCATGCTGATTTGTGTGTTTATTTATGCTTGTCTCTTTCAGTACATGAGAGCCATCTACAAGCCAAGACTAGGTGGGCCTTTATTTGAGCTGAATATTTCTTCCTACTCTAAATTTTGGCTCATAGTAGGTTGTAAGTGAATGATTAATTTACCTCTTGGCTAGTACCCCAGGTTAATACAAGCACTGGATCTAAACTCTTGGCAAGTTGACCCAGACAGATCTTGCAGTTGACTAGTCTGATACCCCACAAGGAAAGTTATGGCTAGTTGCAGCTTAAATAAGAGATCCTACAAATTTCTGGAAAGTTCAAGACAGCCAAAGGTACACTATAGGCATAGAAGCATGTTTGAAACATCTGAAAATGCTTAGAGAAACAGCCTGAGAGCTTGGTGGTCCCATCTGTGTTAACTGCATCCATCAGTAATTAGAAATCTTGTTAAAAATACATAAATGTGCAGGTTATCTGTTTTAAGGCTTTGTGTCAACAGGTCTGAAGTATGCCTCTGGCATCTGTACCAATACAGTTGGTTGGTTTCAGTTGCTATTTTCCTGGCATCCTGGGGACAGCTTACTGTAGCCCCTGATTGACACCAACATGAACTCATCACATTTTTTTCCTATCAATTCGAAGTGTCCCTGTTTATGTTTCTTAGGTGCCAGTGTCACGAAGAATCCCCATCTTGGGGGTTTGGGTTGGAGCATTGCAGGACTATACTGAATGTTTTCTAAAATTAATGGTATCAATTTTTGACTTCTTTTCTCCAGCTCAAGAAGAAATCATTTTTTCTCTCTTACAAACACACACACACACACACACACACACACACACACACACACATACACATCATTGTTTCTGTCTTACCTTTTTCCCACTTTCAATTTTCCTATGTTAAAATTTTTCTGGTAATTGTGATGTATCTACACAATGGAATTCTCGGCTTCCATCAGAAAGAATGACATTACCCCGTTTGTAAGGAAATGGAAAGACTTAGAAAAAATTATATTAAGCAAAGTTAGCCAGACCCAAAGAAACATGTTGCATGGTTTCCCTCATTTGTAATAATTAGAATGTGCTTGTAAATCTACAAGTAAACCTAATGGATAGTAAAAGACAAAAATTACACTTGGACATGACAATTTAAACAGGACTTTAAGCATTCACATAGTGAGACCAGAGGAGGATATTCTTAGAAGAGGATATCAAGGCTCCATAGCTAGGTGAATGTGATCATATAAAATGATACATATTAAAATGAACTCCAAGAAATGAAAACAAGAAGTTTTTTTTGAAATTTACGTTTTGGTTGTTTATTCTGCTTTTCCCCTTTTGTCACTGTTTTTTATTTTTGTGCCTTTTGTCTTGTGTGTAACTTTGACTGATATGGGGATGAGAACGGGAAACACGGAAATTATGAGACAAAGGGCGAACTAATACAGCCAGTGATACTCATTAGACACCATGTTGAAAATGAGCGATACAGGTTGTATGTGGGGGTGGTCAAGAGGAAAAAACCTCCAAGAAAATGAGTTAAGAGGTGACACTGTTCAAAAAGAAATGTACTCAATACCTTACGTATGTAACTGTAACCCTTTTGGACATCACATTTGTAATAAAAAAATTTTAATTAAAAAATAAAACACACTCACTTTAAAGAAAAACAAGCTTCTGCTAATATAGCTGCTATAATTTCTGTTTTCCAGAAGAGATCTTAACTCTGTTGTACATATTAAGCTCCAGATGTCTTCATCTTTTCAGTGGAGTCACCTGGTAGACTCCTTCATACAGAGGAAAGTACTGTGTAGACTAAATGCTGGCCAGCCTCACACACTCACCCACATGGATTGTTTGCAAAACTCCACCCAGATGATGCCTCCACATACCCACAAGACCCAAATATCCACACCTACTTATGGAACATGTTGCACACAGGCAACAGTTCCAACAGCAAGCATCTAGTTTAAGGTATTCAGTGCTCATCTATTTAGCCTCCACAAATGGGCCCATGAAGCACAGAAGGGAGGAAAGTAACTTACCCTACTTATTACCAGTGTCCCTGCAGACGAATGATGGGTGATCCAGGCCCCACCTGCCCTGTTGCTTTCTAGAATAAAACTAATTACGACTGGCTAAAGCCAGAAAAATCTCACCTGCTATTTGTAATATATTTAATTCTCCAGTGACAGATGTGGAACCTAAGCGTGAACACATCTATCTGATTTTATGATCCTAAAAAACCTTCTTTACTGTCTATAGGTAGTTTTAAAAAGGAGTTGCCATTCACTGAAGCAGTTTATCAATACAATACATCTTGATTGACCTCACCCCCTTCAACAGTCTCACCCACCCATCCCAACCCTCCTCTTCCTTTGCTTATCTTAACTTTAGGTTATGCATTGCATATTTTGCAATTTAACATAGCAATTTATTTATTTATTTTTTATTGTGAAAATACCGTACAGAGGGGTTACAATTACATGGGCAAGATAATGAGTGCATTTCTTATCAACGTTGTTGCCTCCTCCTTTGTTTCCCTGTACCATCCCTTCCCATCTCCCCCACCCACTTCCGTCTATCTCCCCCTTCCCCCCTCCCTTGCCAAAGTTGTAAAGTTTGGTTTTTGACATAATGACTGTACATCACATTGTTGCAATGGGTCCACCTGTATCCTTAGTTAAACGATTTGTTTTTTCCCTTCCCCTCCACAAATTATACCAACATCAAATACAGTGAAAACAGGGGTTATACCATGGGGGGGAGGGACAAACAAAGCAACAAAGAAATATCTTATAAATATGTTAGAAACAATAGCAAGAAAGAAAAAAAAACATTTGAGTCCTTATCTTGGGGTTCATTCGCCTAACATCAACTTATCTGACCGTTAAAAAAAGCAATTTATATGTACAAAGCATCTTGACCTGTGTCACCACTTCAACATCTTCACCCCCCTTCAACCCACCCCTTCTTGTATATTTTTCAATCCTGTGGTGTATAAAATAAATTCTTGCCTGCATTCTCCTGACCCTTCCCCCTCTATTCTTCTACCCCTTTCCTATACTCCTGTAACAAGCAAAAGAGGTATGCAATTATTCCTCATTCTAACTCACTCTTCTTTGGGGCCAATTCTTTTCTTTTTCATATATATTTGTATTGTAAAAATACTGTACAGAGGGGTTACAGTTACATGAGTAAGGTAATGAGTACATTTCCTATCAAGAATTGTTACCTCCTCCTTTGTTTTTCCCCTACCATCCCTTCCTCCCCACCTCCCCAATCTCCCCCCCACCAAAATTGTAAAATTCGTTTTCAATATAGTGTCTTGTACATCTCATTGTTATAATGATAGTTACATAACAATCATTATAACAATGAGATGTAAATGTACAATGTATCTTTATTTAAGCATTTTGTTATATCCTTTCCCATCTTGGGGTCAATTCTTAATGAAGATGTTATATCAAGAGAACACATGAGGATTGATTCAAACAATTTTAATAGAGATGGTATTTTTTTTATTAACGCAAACAATGTGTTCCTTCTGGAGCCTGAGCTTACTAAGAAGCAAAGCACCCCTGATCACAAACATTGTTTAATAGAACAAATCCAAATGTAAAACCTAGTTCTTATTAAAGAAATGTGAATCCATTAAAAATCTCCATGTTTCAAATCTACCAAATCCATCTGTATCACAGTGCCCAACTCAGATGTGATTTCCTTCAAAAATGTTGTCAACTGTCCCAGTTACTTCTGTAATATGCTCTTCTTCTGTATCCTAATAATACCTGATCTGTCCAGGGCATATGTTCTTTCTCCTTATCATATATATATATATATATATATATATATATATATATATAATGTTTGAGGCTTATATCATCCTGTGGCTGGAACAAGTTGTTGTGTGAAAGCCTGTGTGTGGAAGACACACATGGCCCATGCACAGCACAATGGAGCCTTTAGTAGTTGGACCCTGGTGGGGGGTACATAGGGGTTGTGTCTTCAAAGAGTAGTGGAACCTCAACCATTTCCTCTTTCTCCTTTTTCTTTGTGGCCATAACAGAAGTTTGGGTTGTTTGTTTGTTTTTCTTTCTGACTGACAGTATTGACGGTGGAACTCAGGTTCTTGTGCTTCCTAGGCAAGCACTCTGTCAGTTGAGTTAAGCTTCCAGCCTCCAAGCTTTTTATTGCCAGTACTGGGCCTTGAACTCTGGGCCTGGGCACTGTCCTTAAACAACTTTTGCTCAAGGCTAGCCCTCTACCACTTGAGCTACAGCACTACTTCTGGCTTTTTCTGTGATCAGTTGGAGATAAGTCTCATGGACTTTCCTGCCTGGGCTGGCTTTGAACTTCAATCCTCAGATCTCAGCCTCCTGAGTAGCTGGGATTACAGGCCTGGCTTCCACACCTTTCTTTGAGTTGGGTTGGGTTTTGTTTTTGAGGAAGAATCTCACTAAGTTTACTCAGGTTGGTCTCAGATTCACACATTTGCTTCTGTCTTTCCAGTCTCTGGGACTACACACATGAACCACCATGACTAGCTGAAATGAATCAGTCATAGAATGAAATCACTCAATTTTCTTTCTTTTATGTTGCTTATTTTAAAGTTGTTTATCAGCTAAGCTCAGATCTGAGGATGGTGATTTGAGGCTAGCCCAGGGACAGTGCCCAGGACCAGAAAAAAAAGTAGTTGATTATCTTGATTTTTTTTATAGAATGCTAACACAATATCAAACAGAAAATTGCATACAAAAATTTTATAAGCATAAAGTTTGTTACAAGAATCATGTTGAATGAGAATCACTGAATTTGGCAGTAAGGCCTAATTTTTACTATTCTTTTTATAGTAGTGCAGCAACTCTACACAGTGTTGCTGCTGTTGGGCTATGCTCTTTATCTCTACATTTATTTATTTATTTATTTATGTTGGTCTGGGCCTGGGCACTGTCCCTTGGCTCTTCAGCTCAAGGTTAGTGCTCTACCAATTGAGCCACAGTGCCACTTCTGGCTTTTTCTGCTTATGTGGTGCTGAGGAATTGAACCCAGGGCTCCATGCATGCAAGAAAAACACTCTACCACTGAGCCAACTTCCCAGCCCCCATCTTTACTTTCAAATAGAAAAAAAAGGCATACTCAGCCACAACTTAGCATTGCTTACTTAGAAAATTGAATGATATATTATAAACTGAGACTTGCTGGGGTCAATAGTTTTTAAACAACAGGAAACACTAGTTCACACCTGCGATTCCAGCTACTCAGGAGGCTAAAGCATGGAAGCGTGGTTCAAATGGAAGAGCACTGGCTATGAGCAAGCAAGTGGAGTAAACATGAGGCCAAGTTCAAGCCCCAGTAATAGAAAAATAGTAATAGCAATAGCAATAGTGGAATAATTTTCTGATTTCCCCTCAGATGCTGGGAATTTGATCTGCACATTTTCTGTAGACAAACAATAATCTTGATTCTTCAGCTGACTTCTATTTTCTTCCATTGGATACATGTAGATGGAAATATCCTCTGAGCCATCACCACAAAGTGAACTTCTGTGCTGGTGAGAACTCTTAGCGTCTTAGATTTTTGAAGTGGAGGCCTTTATTTTTCATCTGTGCACTGTTTTGTTCAAAGAAAATCTTAGAATCTAATCCAATAAGTTTAATAATAAATCGATAAATCTCAGTAAATTCTCGTTAGCAAGTTTGTGGGAGTCAAGGAACTATATGGAATGTGAAAGTCTCTTTATTTTCAGGCCCACAAAGGTAGTTTTTGGTGAGAATCAAATGACTACCTAAACAGTAAAAGCTAGAATAACTTCCTTCCTTCCTTCTTTCCTTCCTTCCTTTCTTCCTTCCTTCCTTCCTTTCCTTTTTTGCTTCCTTCCTTGCTTCCTTGCTTTCTCACTTTCTTGCTTTCTCTTTCCCTAAATCTTTGCCTAGGGTACTCAGTACTGAGGGGTCCCCATTTTTCAGTCAAACCTAGGCAAATATGACTTCTTAGATAATTTCTAAACACTGGACCTCTTTGCCAATGGCAGTGGTCTTTTCTTGGGAATAATCTCAAGTGGAAGAACTGCTCAGCTTCATGTACCAGGGAAGGGATAAATTTCAAGGAAACCATATCCATATCTTTCAGGTGAGCAGAATTCATCCATATTTAACAGATAAGATAGCTCAGGTTCCAGGAACATTTATAAAAGCTTGCCAGACACAAATTGCATGCCTATAATCTTATATCTAGAAGACTGTAGTTCAAAGACAGCTGAGGCAGAAAAGTTTATAAGACTGTGTCTCCAAAATAAATAAAAGCACATAGCAAAGCTAGGGGCACAAGTAGTAGACTGCTGGCTTGAGCAAGAAAATTCTTTAAGTACAAAGCTCTGAGTTCAAACCTAGTCCTGCCCAAAACCAAAAAAGGCTAATTATCTGAGCCAGTCTTTAATCAAATAAGTATTAGTAGTTTCTCTTCTTTAATCATAGTAATTATACAAATAAACTATATCATATAGCCTATATTAGTAAAAATAGGCTGTTACATTTCAGTAACAAGTAGCTCCAAATTTCAATGGTCTGCATTATGAATAAAAGCATTCCATTTCCAGTCCATGCTGATGCACCCAGGAAAAGCCTGTAAGTTAATTCTATGTTTTTATTCCAAGACCTAGCTGAGTGAAGCCCGTCTATCTAGCTGTCAAGTCGTATTATTGGAAGAGAAAAGGAAATCATGGAAAGGCACCTGATGGCCCTCAAGCCTATTATTTGCCCTTTCTGTAGCCTCTAGGAGGTCAAATACATGATACCTTAATTATATTGATTATTTCAGGTAATGCAATCTTTTAAAAAATTAATTTTATTTATTTATTTTTGCCTTTCCTAGAGCTTGAACTAAGGGGTTGGACACTGTCCCTGAGCTTCTTTTGCTCAAGGCTAACACTCTACCATTTGAGCCACAGTATTACTTCCAGCTTTTTCTGTTTATGTGGTACTGAGGAATTGAACCCAGGGTTTCATGCATGCTAGGCAAACGCTCTACCACTAAACCACATTCCCAGCCTATAATGCGATCTTCTTAATGAGAAACTTAAGAGAGTTGCCAAAATTATCAGGGTAGAAATTTGTAGTTTCAGTTTTTGTGTTGTCCAAGGAGCTTTTCTATTCAGGGAGAATAGAATTCATCTCACAGCAACAATTAGCAAAGGCATTTTCAGTATGTTACATCTGCTGGAAACTATACTTGGGATGGAATTATGACCAATCAGAGATAGACTCCTTGTGTTGGAACTATGACTAACAAGGGTGTGAGGGCACATTACCCAGTAAGGAATCCATTGTGACAGCCATGGCAAAATGGAGTCTAGTGATGTTGATATGAATGTCTGGGTTGCTAGGCTTAGAATCACAGTGACCAGAACATAAGGAAGTAGCCCATAGGTGTTGGTACAACCCAGTGGTGGATATTGTGGTAACTCTGTGGCCAAACCTTGATCAGATTCCTGCTTCCCTTGATACTTATATAAGTCTTTCCAAGATTTCTGTTTTTTTTTCAGAAAATATTTTGCAGTACAAGTTCCTTCTGTTTAACCACCAAAAGCTTTGACTCATAAAACATTTCAAATTTTCATTTTCAATTTCTAATTTTGTCAATTGTAGTTCCCCACTAATTGTTCTCTAAAATTTGTTTTATTTTTAAAAACATCTTTTCTTTTCTTTTTTTTTGGGGGGGGTCCGGTCGTGGGGCCTGAACTCTGGGCCTGGGCGCTCTCCCTCAGCTCTTCAGCTCAAGGCTAGCGCTCTACCACTTGAGCCACAGCGCCACTTCCGGCTTTTTTCTTTTTGCTTATGTGGTGCTGAGGAATTGAACCCAGGGCTTTGAGCATGCAAGGCAAGCGCTCTACCACTGAGCCACCTTCCCAGCCCCAAACATCTTTTCTTATCCTTAAAAGTTTTACTAAGATCTTTAATGCCAGCATAGTAGAATCATGTTAACCTTTTTGTTTTTTGTCGGTCATGGGGCTTGAACTCTGGCCTGAGCGCTGCCTCTCAGCCCTTCAGCTCAAGGTTAGAGCTCTACCACTTGAGCCATAGCACCACTTCCAGCTTTTTCTTCTTATGTAGTGTTGAGGAATCGAACCCAAGGCATTATGCATGCAAGGCAAGCACTCTACCACTGAGGCACCTTCCCAGCCCTCCTGTTAACCTTTTAATTTACATGTTAATTTAAGAAAGTTAAGTCTGTTTTCTGAGTTTGTTAAAGAAGTCCATATTCATACACCCTTGAAGAGAATGGTGTTAAAACAATCCTATCCATTTACCAAACAAATTAAACAAATAGGTTGGGACCTACATTTAGAACCTAAAACTATGAAGATTCTTTAAGAAAACATAAAGAAAAAATCCCCTGCAGCTTTGGGTTAGTTATAGACTTATTTTTTATTACACAGAAGCAGATAAATGAAACAGGATTAATTTTACTTAATCCTGTCTATTTTTTGCTCTTCAAATAATACGTTTTCCAAAAGTGAAAAGATAGACCCTAATCTAGCAGAAATGTTTGCATAGTTATAGCCAATAAAGTACTAATAGCCAGAAAAAAAGGAATTTCAAATATCATCAACAGCCAGTCCTTGGTGACTCACACCTGTAATCTGAGCTTCTGAGGAGGCTAAGATCTAAGGATTGTGATTTCAAGCCAGTTGGGAAAGTTAAGTCTGTAATACTCTTATCTCCATTTATGACCAAGAAGCCAGAAGTACAGCTGTAGCTCAAGTAGTAGAGTGCTAGACTTGGGCAAAAAGTTCAAGGACAGTACCCAGGCCCTGAATTCAAGCCCTAGGACCAGCACAACAAATAACTGAACAAATGAAATCATCTAATTTATTTTAGTTGACAAATTATTTCTGAGTATGCACCTCAGCAAAGAAGCTATATGATGGCAGTAAAGGTACAAGAAAGTTTTGCTATAATTAAAACCATAAAATCACAAAAGTTATACCAGTACACACCTGAATGAATAAAGTCTTATCATCCTCATCTTCGTTGTGGTTCTTCTGAAACGGACAATGCCAAGTGCTGGCAAAGATCCAGACACAATGGCATACACGGATGGTAGGAACATGAAATATGGTACAAAACCTCTGCGAAGGAACTAGAAGCTTTCTACAAAGTTCATCATGCACTTACATATCATATCAGCAATCTATTTCCTGGGTACTTACCCAAGAAACATAAAAAATTAGGTACTTGCCCAAGACAAATTAAAATTTATTGCAGATAAATACATGCATGCAAACCTTTATATGTCCTTGCTTCATGATCATCCCAAACTGGAAACAGCACAAAAGTCTTTCATGTGATGAATGCTACATCCTTACAGTGGCACCATAGCCAGAAATACAGAGGAATGTTCCATATGTGCCACAACATGGAAGTCACAGATGCAATACACTGAGTGAAAATAGCCAGACCCAAAAGGTTACCTATGATATGACTGCATTTATATGACTTTTTGGGAAAAGAAAAACTATAGGAACAAAGCCCCTCAGTAAATAAGAATTTCTCAAAGACATAGATCTAGCTGAAAAAAAAAAGGCCTATCAGAGATACTCAAAATAAAACCAGAAAATACTGTCTTATGTTCATTCTTAAAACAGGGTTGCCATGTGGGCATCATTACCATTTTTGGCAATTAGAACAATTCAGTCGAGGAACTCGGAGCACACGTGTACAAATAAGAGTGAATCTCTAGTGTGTAGCTAGAGAGATGATTTTGGCTCTGTTTACTCAATCAAAGGGAAGAATGTAGGACAGTCATTTATCCTGGTGAGGTCCACCTGATTCTATATTTGAAGGAACCTTGTAAAAAATCAGTTTTAGGTAAGTAGACATCCCTGGGGCAAGAGAAGTACCCTGGAAAAGCTAAAGCAACATGAGAAAGAGAAAGAAAGAAAGACAGATGGGTAAGGACATGGAAATTCACCAAATCAGACACAGACACATTCTTTCATTGTTTAAAAAATAATAAAAAGGACTATGAAAGTACCAGAGACATGACCCTGAGTCTCCAAGGAGCCCAGTTGTAGAACTGCTTTGGGTCTCTCTAGTTTCCGTGAGAAAATCCTAGCTGGCAGGACCCCCTGATGAAAGAGAAATGACCCTTTGTGTGAGATTTAAAACATTTCTAATTTGAGAGCAAACCTAATTGCACATACTACACATATACACACCATGTGGAAATAATAAATGTATTTATGATGGAAATGTTTGCTCCATTTATTATACTAGGACTTTTTCCAAGAAATGGAAACAATTGTTAGAAGTGACATTAATTTTTTAACTGAATTTCTTTTTTCTTCTTTTGCTTAGTATTTTTATTAACATATTTTTAAATGTTACTACCACCCAAAAGGCATATGGCTCCTGATTCATGGGAATATTTTATTACTTTAAAAAGCATTCTCTGCCCTCCCCCCAACTTCACATACTTTATCAAAATGCTATGCAGGTAGAAAGAGAAAGTGGGTTCTTCAGCAATATTGGGTCAGTGGGAAATAGCCTGCAACCTCTATACCAAGAAATTCATTCTTCTGCTCAGGCCTTTAAGTAGAATATGGTGCTGTAAGAGTGACCTAATTAATTGGGTGGTGGTTTTCTGAAGTGGGTGGTTGAATGGGCTTGAATCTCCAGAATGTAATGGTAAAAGCATAGTCTTTGATATACACTGTCAGGGAAGAAGATTTGTAAATATGAATATGTTTGTGAGGAACTTACTTTGTATGTGCTGAGTGTTTTCTTTCGTACCACACCATTCATTGAAACCAAACATTTAATGTTATAGTATTTGGAATGATGCCTTTAAGAGGTTCTTAGGATCACAAATGGGAGTGGGACCTTATGAAAAATATCCTTATAAGAAAAGTTATCAGAGTGCTTGTACTCTCTCCCTTTACCCCCCACTCTCCTCTTCTGTCTCTTCCTCTCCCTCTCCCTTCCTCTAATGCATAGTAATACTACAGAAAATTTAGAGGAAAGAAGAAACACTTTTCCTGCTAATATAGAAGAAAAATATTTTTTAACGGAACAAAAATACTTTATAAATTGAACTCTCAGAATTAACACCTCTGGTTTACAAAATCTCACCACTACAAGACTGCAAAGATGTTAGCTATTTCAATATACAGATGTTTAACACATAGAGTCAAATTAACATAATGAGTAAGTCTAGAGATCACTTATAGATTAATAAAGAAAAAAACAGGCACCAAAAATTTTTAATGAACCACTAATGACAATATGCAAAATTGAACAATAAGAACATTGTACAAAAGAACTAAAAATGGTAGTAGGAGACCAAACTCACATACTTGCTTTGGAAGAAAATTGATTGATTTTATATACCCTAGCAGAACTTGAACAGATTCTATGACTTTTTGTTAAAAAGCAAAGCAGTTGAAAATTTGCGCACAACTTAAGTTTGTAAATGTTTGTAATAGCACTGCCTTGTTAAAGTAGTTCTAAATACGGCAATAACTGAAATTGCATTAACAATACGATTGATTAATGGATGAGAAACTAAAATTGGGGAGAACAGTAGAAAGGGTAACATTAATCAAGATACATTGCACTCATAAATTGATATGTTGAACTGAAACCCCTATGTACAACTACTTAAAGATAAGAAAAAATAAGCAAAAAAAGACATAATTCATACAGTCTGGATTTCATTTTTTACTTTTTCAAGCATTTTATTGTTATTATAATGATAGTATATATGGGGGCAACAGTTACATACGTCAGATAAAGAGTACATTTCTTTACTTGTGATCTCTCTCTCCGTACTTCCCATCCCTACTCATAAGATGTGTAGTTCATTTTCAACATAGGATCTACTGAGTATCACTGCTACATTTGTTCACTCTTCTCCCACCATTTCTGTGTCCCTCAATTACCCTCTCAAAAACAGATAAATGAATGAATTAGACAAAAGGAAAAGAAAATAAAAACAGCAACAAAGAAAAATACCCTTTCCAAGTGCTTATAATCCTAGCTACTCAGGAGGCTGAGATCTGAGGATCTCAGTTTGAAGCCAGCTCAGGCAGGAAAGTCTGTGAGACTTGTATCTCCAATTAACTACCAGGGAAAAGGGAGGTGGAGTGGTGGCTCAAAGTGCAGAGCACTTACCTTGAGCAAAAAGCTCAAGGACAACACCCAAGCCCTGAGTTCAAGCCCCATTACTGAGGAAAAAAAAGCACAACAAAAAAACCCCAACTACAATTAAACCCTCTTGTTTCCATTTTCTGGATTTTCACTTACATAGAGATGAAAACCTTAGACTCAGTCTAAGATTGTGTCTTTAGTCTGAAAGTAAGGTAGTGATGGTAATAGGGTCCAAATCTGGGGTGTTGGTCTAATTCTTAATCTTCATAGTGGGTATGTGAGTATTAAGTTTACAAAAACTCACTAACTTTGACTTCCAGTTTTCATCTTCGGTGAGTGTTCTACAGCTTGAGCCACAGTGCCACTTCCAGTTTTTGGCTATGAGTCTCATGGACTTTCCTGCCCAGGCTGGCTTTGAGCCATGATCTTCAGATCTTAGCCTCCTGAGTAGCTAGGATTACAGGCTTGAGCCAATGGTGCCTGCTAAACACTGTATTTCTTAGGCTGTAATAAACTTTGGGATTTGGATTAATCACATTTTGCTTAATGATTTACCTTTGTAACTAAATGTTTATATTGCCTGCTCTCAATAGTGTTTCAGCAAAGAAATCATGTTGTACTTTTATTTTCTGGTTTCTTATTTTCAGGTTCCTGGAAGATGAGAGATTAAGCCAAACCATATGGAATCTGAAGTATTCTTCAAGTAATATTAAATCATTTTCCAAAAATATCATGCCAGTTAAATTCCTTAATATAAGGATTTCTGAACATCAACTGTCAAATATTATTGTTTTTAAAGAAAGTTTTGTTTATTGGACTGAGAGTCCTTAGGGGCTAATATCTCATCATTTTAATTTGACTTTCTTTGAGTTATTCCTAGGGAAATATATTCTCTTTCAAGTATAGCAAAACATTTAGATTAAGTATAGCAAAACATTTAGATTTAATCTGTTCTATCACTTATACACTGTATGGTTTTTGGACTTGTTACTTAATAACCAAAGGTTAATTTCTAGCTGTACAATGTAGTAAAGAGTGTTAAAATAAACACATACATTTCCTTATGTAATAGCACATTGACTAGTACCTTTTCTCTTTACTGTTTTTTAAATTTAAGTTTATTGTCAAGGTGATGTACAGAGGGGTTACAGTTATATATGTAAGGTAGTGAGTACATTTCTTGTTGAACTTGTTACCCCTCCCTGCAGATAGATCTTATGGCCTTGTGCATACAAGATTAAATCGCCAGCATATTTTGCACATCTTAACTACTCTGTGGACTTTGAATACATGCATGGACAGTGTTGGATGGAGCATCGCAGAACAGATAAATCAAGGAGGAGGGAGGGAAGAACTGAGGAAGGCAAGGAGGAAAAGAGAAACAAAGGGAAATGATGACAGGAAGAGGAGTTGGTAGCATTAAGGGAAGGGGATAAGAAATGAGGGCCTGATGGAAGAAAGGGAGAGCTATTCACTGGTAGATATTATATAGATGTTATCAGTTGCTTAAAGTACTGAGTCTTTATTCCTCCAAGAACAAATTCTGATCTCTTCAAGAATTGAATTTGCAAAGGTAAAACACAGTATTCACAGTACCTTGTAAGGAAGCATAAATGATCAAGTCTTTGAAGACAGGCATATTTCTGTGGGTCTTCAGCTACATAGTCTGGAACCATATTTATAAATACTTGCCCATGAATTCAGTAAGATTATATATATTCATACACACACATAAATAGCTAGCTAGGTACATAATACACTTCAGAAAATGACATATGATATACCTGTTGCTTGACAACAGCTAGGAAAATTAGAAAAAATTAGCTAAAAATCTTTGGCCTTATGAATAATGTTAAATATTAGAGAATAATCAAAGAATCCATTGCCTTCTAAAGCACACAAGCCTGTGAAGGTGTTTGTATGTGAATGTGTGTTTTCCCATTTAGAGTAGAATCTGAAACTGAGACATCTCATAAACACGGGCAAGTAGCCAGGAAGTGTTCATCAACCCCATTTCAGGTGTCAAGAAAATCATGGAAATTCCCAGTAGTTCTTGAAAGAACAGAGAAAACAACATGACAGCACCACAAATGAGAATGAATATCCCTGGCCTTTTCCATCATCCAGAAGAAAGCCCTGTGCTTACTGAGGCCAGAGGGACAGATTGACACGATTAGACCAAGGAAGCCTAGAATGTGGGGCCTTTATCCTAAAACATCACAAGCTACACAAGACCATGTCACCAAGGCAATCTCATACAGAGAATAAGGGCAATGTTGCCATTTTATTCTTTAGCTTTAACTCCAATGACAAATGACATGTGAGTTCTTTAAGGATTTTTGTCTATCTTTTTTTTCATGGAGCCAATCTTTACTGCAAACTAGACAAAAGATATACTTCCCTATGTTTAGTGCTATTCCAAATGCACTCAAGAAAGCCAAATATTAAAAAAGAAAAATGCAGAGAAAAGCAAAAAAAGGAAAGAAAAACAACCAATGTATGGTCATGTCACATCTGCAATTTTAGCTATATATAGGCATATGAGGTAGAAAGTGATTCAAAGTGAGCTTGGGCAAAAGTGTGAGACCTTACATGAAAAACTGTACCAAAAAGGCCCGGGGCATGTCTCAAGTGCTAGGTATTGAATTAGAAAAAAAATATAAAGCAATTCTTTTTTTTTCTTTTTTTTTTGGGGGGGGTCCGGTCGTGGGGTCTGAACTCTGGGCCTGGGTGCTGTCCCTCAGCTCTTCAGCTCAAGGCTAGCACTCTACCACTTGAGCTACAGCGCCACTTCCGGCTTTTTTCTTTTTGCTTATGTGGCACTGAGAAATCAAACCCAGGGCCTCAGGTATGCAAGGCAAGTGCTCTACCACTGAGCCACCTTCCCAGCCCCTATAAAGCAATTCTTAAAAGTAATTGATGAATTACTTTGCTCAGGATTATTGAACATATTTCCCCTTTTTGGACTAATATTATTAGATGCCAAAACTCAAATATGGTGAAATATTTTTCTCAGCTATAGTGTAACATCTGATTTCCCTAACCCTGGAAACCAGCTAAAAGTTCTCTTCATTAGAACAGTTTTCCACTGAAGTTGCTTATGAGATCATTTACTCCATTTAAGCTGATCATGATAAACTTCTGAAATTACAGTTAACCCAGGGAGATTCACTCATTCCTATCTAAAAAAAAGATATCTGCTTGTGTTGATAGTATGACATCTGGTCCTGGCTTGTAGGATTGGGTTTTAAGAGCTTTGCCTAATCATCTTCAGTGCCTCCACCAGTCTTTTTACTTTGTAGCATTGGTAAGTCCTCTGGAAGCCTTCAAAATTTCCTCTGATGTCATTATTCAATGAACTATGGATTTCTAGAATTTCTAAGTTCTAATTGACAAAAGAATCCATGCATATCATAGAAATTTTTCTCAGAATAAGAGTATGCAAAAGCTACTTGAATACATGACTATTTTAGTAAACAGAGCTAGCAGAATTTTTTGTTGATATTGGTCTTATACAGGGCCCCAAACTCTCATTAGCTTTTATTTTGCTCAAGTCTGTTGCTCTACCACTTGAGCAGCACCTCCACTTCTGGCTTTTTTGCTGGTTAATTTTCTTCCCAGGCTTGCTTCAAACCATGATCCTCTGATCTCACCTTCCAGAATAGCTAACTAAACAAGTGAGCCATAAGTGCCTGGCTCATAAACGGTTCTAAACCACACATATGCGAGCGCACACGCGCACACACCCACCCACCCACCCAACCACCCACCCACCCACCCCCCCCACACACAAACACACACACACACCCCAAAATAAAATAAGTGAGAAGTTTGAGTCTGGAAAATGACATATTTGGATAAAGACTTCTTATTCTTTGACATCTGAATTCCATCATAAGGGCACTTTACCTAGCACTGAGACCATTTGTTTCCAGCATTTACCATGAACAGGATTATATTCTAAATTTTGGTGTTATTGTTTTATAGGAAAGAAATAAGAAACAGAGAAAATAGCTAGTTGACTGATTCCATCTCACTTAAGATAGACTTCCCCATGACTGACCAAAAAAAAAAAAAAGAAAGATAAAGACTTAATTTTCCTTCAGTCTTCATGTTTCTTGAAGTCTCTGTAACATTTAATGCACTTGGCAATTATTTACTTCTGTTTCCAAGGGAAAATAGCGTACTTGTTTAGTTATTATATTGTTGTAGTAATCTTAGACAATTTATGTAATACAGGAAATATGCAAGAAGTAAAAACCATCTAAATTCCTACAACTGTACCCCCAAGTAAATAGTTAATCATTTTAATGTGTTAAAGACCATGTTCCCAGAAATATGTTTAGTGCTTAGATCATGTCCTTGTAATTTATGTAAATTCTGCCTCAGAAATGGAGAACACTTTTCATTCACTCTGGTCCAATAAGGCAGATATATCTCATTTTTTTATTGTTGCTGCAGAGTACCTCATTGAATGTATGGATTATACTTCATTTCATCAGTCTTATGAGTTACATTTATGTCCATGTGTCCACTTTCTTACTAATATAAAATATTGTCATAGAAATGACTAGCTTTGAAATATATGCCACATTGTCTTATGCTTTGCTGGTATGTCCAGGTTCTTAGTTTTCTGAGACCATTTCATGCTATGTCATTTAAATTTTTTCTTGTACTTATAGGCTCTGAGACCAGATGGCATACATTTGAATTCTAATGTCTATGACTTAATGACTGTGTGAGGGTTAGCTACCACTTTATGTCTTTGCCACATTTTCTCAATGGAAAAATGAAGGTACTATTATACATGTCCTAAAATGACTAATGATCAAGTAAAACCAACCATGTATAACATTTGATATATATGTGTCCAGTACATTGCAGCTATTAGAGTTATTTTGAAATTCTCATTTACCTCCCTCTCTGAGAAAAAAAAAGTTTGAATACTATTTCCTATAGTTTCCTAAAAAATCCCTGCTCAAGATTTCAAAATTACATTTTCTATCTACATATTTCTGCCAAGTTTTACTTGAAATGATCAGTTTTGGGGAAGACATTTACATATGTTCTAATGTCACATAAATTCTCTCTACAGATAAAAGCAGCCACCAAATCACTATCATAAATCATTTGTGTCATGTTTTATAGTTCTTCTCAAGTTCTGTATGTCCAGTCACCAGTTCCTGCCAACATTTTATGTTTCCCTGTTGTCTTTTAGAACTGTGTCTTGGGCCATCACATATCCAGCATAAATCAAATCCTCTGAGAATACACTGTGAAGATGGACTTAATACCTCCCTTAGGGGTAGACTGGTTTTCCTCAAAATAATTGACAAGTAAATTTGATATTGTCAATACATTTGATAAGGCAAATCTTGGCTCAGTGATAACTGAGGAAAGATTTAGGAGTTTGGAACCCTGCCTCTTCCTACTTATTTTCTTCAGTGTCCCTAAAGTAAGTGAACCCTACGTATTCCTCTGGAAATGATTCCAGCTTCTAGTTGCATTTTCTTCAACTTATTGTTTGCACACTGCACACAACTTGATCAACTTTAACAAACTACTATGGACATGAGAAGCCCACAGTTTCAAGTATCCTTATTCCTTTGAAAGTCTCTCAGTTTATCTAAATCCCTTCCACATACTATAAATTTAGCCACAGGAAATCTTTCAGGCTTTATTGATCAGTGTGTTCTAATGTACTCATGTGAGAATCTATACCATCATCTGAAGCTCACAAATTCCTTGGCATCAAGCTCACATTCTCAAATACTTGCTTGCCTTCAACCACATGCTGTAGTAGCCCAGCTAGGTTTCCAGGGCCCACTAAAGTTGTCTCTGCCATGAGTGTCTCATGGTCATTATAGGCTTCCCTGGAAGGCTTTCTCTCCCTTTTCTCTAACCTGCAAAAGTAGAATGTATGTCTGGATATCATCTCATTGATCATTTTATATGAGAATGTGTATTATTTTTAAAAACTTTCCAAACCTCCGAATGTCCAGATGGCATTTTATAAATGTGTAGCATTTAGTCATAGCTGTTGGCATCTTTGGAGGCAATGTCTTCCCATGAGGCAAATCTTAAGATGTTCTAGAAGATTGCAAAGCTAGAAGTTACCTATGGATAGCAGACCAATAATCTATATTCAGTGCAACCATTAATATACTTCTGGAACAATAAAAGTACAATATTTCTTTTATTGGAAACATAGCAAATCAGTAAAAGGCAAATGATTTTCAAAATTTACACAAGAAAATTTCCATATAAAAAATTGTCTGGGGGCTGGGAAGGTGGCTCAGTGGTAGAATGCTTGCCTTGCTTGCAAGAGGCCCTGGGTTCGATTCTTCAGCACCACATAAGCAGAAAAAGCTGGAAGTGGTGCTGTGACTCAAGTGGTAAGCACTAGCCCTGAGCTGAAGAGCTGAGGGACAGTGTCCAGGCCCAGAGTTCAGGCCCCAGGACTGGCATAAAAAAGAAATTGTCTGATACTCATAATTTGAACCCAGAAGTAAATCTTCTATTCTATTGCAAGACTATAGTCACCTTTCTATTTTTCCAAGCTTAGTCCAATTTTACAATTTTCTTCCTATTCTTGATGGTAACTGGCATCTTAGAAAATCTCCCCAGTTATAGATGCTCTTTAGTGAGCCTTGCTAAGCCTTAATTAAGCTCAATCCCCTTTTACTCCCAGTTTGATAACTTAAATAGCTACAACAGAACAGTTACTCTACAAATTCCTAAAAGATAACAATATTAAAGTAGTAACATGGAATCTGGATGACAAGAGCAAAGAACATTAAAACATATCCCTATTGGATTTAGAAAAATAGTGTGAATAAGTCTTTCTTTACCTGCTTGGATATAATCCAGAAGCTCTAAGTAAGAGCAACCGTGGAGAAATCAGCTCTGAGTAAAAGGTGAGAGCTAGTAGAGAAAGCAAGTAGTGATAGGAAATTCTGGATAGGAAATCTCTGGATTAAGTTCAGGATAAACACTATATATCTTCCTATAGCTTATATGACCATACATACCAACCAGAAAGATGCAATGACTAATTTTTGAAAATGAACTAACATCCAATGCCACCATGTTCTCTAGTTACCATATGAATGAAAAGGCTGGATTTACAAACAACTAATTGTCAATGCAATTGGAAGGTGGGCTATAATCATGAATTGGGCCAAATTATTCTACTTTGGTTTTAGAAGAATTCACTTGGCTAGAAATGTATGTCTCAAACAGCTTTTATCAGTTAGGTTCTTGACAATGTTATTGACTCAGAAGATTTATTGTTCCAATAAATTTGATCAAGTCATAGTTGCCTTTTTGAAAATATGAAGATGTTGAATTAGATAATCTTTAAAGTCTCTTCAAAATCTAAAATACTGTTATTAGCATTACATGTTGTAGCTGGGCAACATTTGTACCTCCTAAGGAGGGTATTCACTTTACTAGCTTTATAATTGGATTTAACTCGTTACAGAAATTTAAGAAGGATTTAGTTTTGGGATTTCTAGTTTAGTGATGAGATTGTTGGAAGTGTATTTTCTAAGAAATATACTTTGGTTATCATTGCTCAAAGTGTGACCTCCATTCCAGTAATATCAACTAACTGAATGATCAAGGTTTGCTCCAGAATCACCAAAACACAGTGAGTTCCATCTAGGTATGGGGCCAGGGGATATGTAGTATAACAAGCTATCCAGGTATTTTTATAGTCACTAAAATGTGTAATGTCTGACAATCTAGCAATAATATATGTTCTGAATTTTGATCTAGATTTGAACATTAATTTAGACTTTTACCTGCCAGGATCTAGAATGAGTTCCTTAACTCCTCTGACTTTCTGCTTCTTCATCTAAAAATTGGAAATAATAATAACTTATCTCATTAGGTGGTGTGGAGCTAAAATGAGGTTAAACATATTATAAAACTGGAAGAAAATAAAGAAAACCTAGTTCTTTTCTCCTCTTCTGGTTGAGAAGTGGTGTCGAGAGGAGAATCATAAGCATTCTTTTGGGAATGGGGGTCTTATTAAATTTTAGGAATGAAGAGTCATGCTGAGAGCCATTGGAAGAAAAAAAATCCCCAAAACAACCACAAATAAATATACACATTATAGTCAGCTTCAGTCTTCATAAGACCTATAAGCATGGTCTAGGAAGACAACTTTGAGACTGGTGGTTTCCAGTTTTGCAATGCAAAAGGATCATATTCTAGGATTAGGTTGTATACTAGCATAGTACATTTGAGAAAAATGCATGGTCTAGGAAGACAACTTTGAGACTGGTGGTTTCCAGTTTTGCAATGCAAAAGGATCATATTCTAGGATTATGTTGTATACTAGCATAGTACATTTGAGAAAAATTCTGACACAGATGACAGGTACCACATACAAATAGCTATCTATCATGTTGATTGTCAGGTTCCTGTAAAACAGAGAGTAGGCGTAAGTCCTTTCAGCAAGTAAAGATTCCAAAATATCTGCAGATAAGTGACCCAGGAAGAAAAGGAGAGATTTTATTGGCTTTTGCATATAGGAAAACACAGTGAGCATGTGCTGAGTTTGTGGGTGGTTTGGAAGCCTTTTTATTGTGTGGATGACTTGGGATGAAAAATCTGATAGGTTTATGCTTTCCAATTAAAAACATTAAAATATACCCATGAATGAAAGGCAAGAGTGAGAGAGTTTTCATGAACTGTGTTAAGACATCAAATTGGCCAGAAACCTAGGTATAGACATCATCAGACCAGACATCCGTGTGCTAAGATGTTGTCTTGGAGTCAACAATAATGTTATCGGCGTAAGCTATCTATCTGGGAGAAATCTGACTGTAGTCTGAAAAAGTATATTTTAGACTTCTTGATAAATTTATTTGTGTGTTTTAAATCTGATGGGGTATATTAATTGGTATGTGTATTTGTGTTTGTGTGTATGCCTGTGATGGGAATGGAGAGAATATTTACTCATCTGCATTTATTTACTAATTTTGACATATTATTTCAATTTCTCACAAAACAAAGTAAGAGTTGTAATCTTGACTTTATAGAAGAGGAAAATTATAATCTCATTTCAGATTGTTACAAGGGACTTCAAATAGCTTTGAGAATAACTTATTGATCTGCTTCCAAACACTTGAGATTGTTTAATGTCAAGTAGCTTATAGGAACAAAAGTCACCTTCTGGCTAAAAAGGCATTTTTTTCCAAAAGTTTTTTTTTCTCCTCTCAATCCTACATCCCATGCTGGTGACCACTGGAGATTGTAAAGGTTTAGATTCTGGTCTTGTTCTGAGTATGGAAAATAAACCAACAACGTAATGAGCTGAGCCATTCAATTTCTCTTCCAAATCAATTTCTGCTTGCTGAGGCTTGAAAGGAAAGTTGCTTTTTTTTTTTCACCATCATTGAATGAGGTTATTTGTTAAGATGTGTTTATTAGACTTACATAAGAGCTCTTGCTCACAGAACTAGTGCTCAAGAGATGGAAGAACAATCTTTATGATCTCTGGCTCTACCATTTTAACATCACAGTGAAAGGGCCTATCAACATGCCTAATTTTCAATTTCCACAGAAGAGGAGGCAGAAGCATGAAAACAGGTTTTTAAAATCAGATAATTCCTTTGCAAGTCATAGATCTGCCTGTGTCAAAGTATAATTTCCACAAACTTCAGAGTACTAACGTAATACAAATAAAAAGTGAGCATGAGCCAAACTTTTATTTAACTCACTAATGAGGGAATAAAGTTATAAGATAGAATCAAAGAGTTTGAAAGACTGAATTTGTAGAGGTTCTAAAAGAACGTTGGAATAAAACTGTGAAGTTATAATACTGGTTATTGTCCCACAGGTCAAAAGATTGCAACATTACAATTATTTGTTTTTTTTTAACTGAATACATCATTTACATTGCTTTTATACAAAACCTCTACCAGTCAAAAGTTGTAACTGCTAAGATAAATAGTAATTCAAATAGCTATAAACAAGACTTTTCTGTGGCAAGCCAAATAGTATGTTCCTAAGACTTTGTCAGTTTATATGGTCTCATTCTCAACTACTCAGTCTAATAAGGCAGAACAAGGACCATAAACTACAAACCAGAGTGAATATAGCTGTTTTTCAATAAAACTTTATTTGTAAAAGCATTCTACAGACTAGATTTGATAGGTATGTCATTGCTTGTCAATCCCTGCTATAAAAGAATTCAATAATTCTAGTTGGGAATTAAATAATTCCTATTAAATAATAGGACTTTGAAAGGACATCTTGATACTTTACATTATCTTCTACTTTTGAGTCTTTTCTTAGGCTATGTATAGTTTGTGAGACCTACCCAAGTTACTCCTATTTTTCTTATCTTTAGTCTTCTTACTTGCTTTATTTGGAGAGAGCAGGCAACTGAATTAACTTGTAGGAATTTCAGGGCGCAAAGAACAACTTATATACAATATTTTCTCTCTGCTGCCTGGGACATTCAATTTGGTGAGGCTGGAGGTGGCATGTATTCCCTTGACCCATACAAGGTAAGCATGGAGTCAACATGAGGCTTTGCTTCATTTTCTAGGAAGTACCAAAGCTTTTAAACAACTATAGAGACTAAAGAAGGTCAGTGACTATTACTTTCACCCCACCTGCTCCACTACACTGATTTCCCCTTGCACTCAATTCTGTGGGATGGGTTAGATGAGTAAGTGACAAGCTTGAGCTAAAAGCCTGGAGGGAGAGAAAGACCATGCTCATAATGATAAAACAGGTTGAACTGGATTTTATTACAGGGAAATAACAAAATCCACTGGGTGTTATATATAGATATAGATATAGATAGATAGATATAGAGATAGACAGACAGACAGACAGGGGCAGGCAGATAGATAGACAGATAGATAGTAGATAGATAGTAGATAGATAGATAGATAGATAGATAGATAGATAGATAGATAGATAGATAGATTTAGGGTTATTTTGCCAGCCCTGGAGCTTGAATTCAAGGCCTGGGTACTGTCCTTGACCCTTTGTACTCAAGGTTAGTGCTATACCACTTTGAGCCACACCTCCATTTCCAGCATTTTACTAGTTAATTGGAGATAAGAGTGTCACTGACTTTTCTTTCTGGGCTGCTTTTGAACCATGATCCCCAGATCTCAGCCTCCTGAGTAACTAGGATTATAGACATCAGTCATCAACCACCATCTCTTAGGCATTATTTTTATGACACAATATTCCAGAAAATGAATTCAACTAGCAACACCATGCTTTAGGATTTCCAGAATGAGACTAGGACATGGGGAGTTGAAGGTTTACTAGGAAGAACTTTTAGGAGAAATGCCTGTAAAAAGCAAGAAAGCAGTATTAGCCAAAGTATTAGCTGGCCTCAATGCCATTACAATGAGGATCTCCAATGACCTTATGTGTTGCTCTGGGGCTGGGTGGTCTTCTGGGTTTTAAGACAAGAAGTCAGGCCCTTGTGCCCCTTCAATCATCAATCATGGTTAGAGACATCCCCTGGGAGAGTGTGTGATCTTGGGAAAAGCAGTTCCTGGCAGTAAAAGCACATTCCAATGAATAAGAGGATTAATACCATCCAAATCCATTGTCCCTCATCACCTGGGGAATTGAGAACATCACTCCTGAGGAGTGTCTGTAACCAATTTATGTGGATACACCTCACATTACTTCTCTCTTGCTTCAGCTATTGAATTAAAAGGTACACTTATTTATACTCATTGTTAATGTTGATTACAGATTTTCCTGACCATACTCAGAACATGGTCTATTAACTTCCTGTTGCTGTATAACAAATTATCTGAACACTCACTATCACAGACTCTCTGAGTCAGAAATCTAGGCTAAGTGCTCAGAGCATGTCCTTGCCGAGCATGTCCTTGAGGCTACAATCTTCTTGTTGAGCAAGGATGCTATCATCTTAACATTCAGCTGGGAGGATCAGCTTTCAAGGTCACTCACTGAGGAAGTTTCATCACCTGACTAAGCTGTTGTCAGGCTCATCACTTGCTTCTCCTGTGAATTTATCTGTAAGATTGCTCACAACTTGGCAACTTGATGCACTTAGAGCTAGGATCTAAGGGAGGGAATGAGAAAGAATCCAAGGAAAGAAGCCAAGGTATTTCCATAACCTAATCTTATAAACAACTTTCTATCACTTCTGCTATCTTCTATGTATTACAAATGAGTTAATCAGTCTGGCCCACACTCCAGGGAAGGAGATGTGTACAAAGCATGATGGGAATAGATGAGGACCATCGAGGCTATCTTTGATGCTGCTTATTTCATGTATAGGAAAGTAGAAATGTTTCTGAAAGGAACTTCTTAAAACCATCACAAAGCACAACCGATCAAATATCATCTATGGTAATTTAAAGAATAAAAGCACTGTAGAATACATTGTACTTGAATTAGAATGATATGTAACTTGTAAACATTCATGGACTTAAAAACAAACTTCTACCTGTCTGGACACGATACAGTAAATGAAAACAAGCCTTAAGAAATTTCACATTGCCTGATACACAAGCACATGGATCAAGAACTCATTTGGATGTATAACACAATTACCAGTTCTTGAAGCATCTGGGGGAAAAGCTTGTCCTTCACAACAGATTCTGAGAAACTGTCACAATGATTAATGCCCTTCTGAGTTAGGCCATTACTTAGGTAAAAGACTACACTTAGGTATGGGAAGAGAGCATTTGAAAGTGAGTTATGGACCTTGGTCCTGGTCCTTACTCTCCCTCTACTATTTCCTAAGAGAATTTTGTCCATTATCTTTCCTGCATTTGTTTCCTGGTTTTTAAAAATCCACTAGAAGGCTCTCTTTGAAATCTAAAATGTATTATTAATTTGTAAAATAGTTCAATCCATTATTACACAGGCAATGTATCAGTAAATTTTTCTTTGATTTCTGTAAGTTAATGTCTGCTAACTTCAATAACATAACCTACCTAAATTAATTTACTTCTACAAAATCTTCTCTACATTTTCACAACCTCTTAAATACTTCTTGAGACATATTAGTGAATTCTACAGTGAAGAATAGAGAAGATAAAGTGTGAGTTCACCTCATGATAATATCAATAATTATCTTTTTCTCTAAGAAATGTAATTTTAATAAAATGACTGCAGCTTTTCAAAAATTCTTTATATAAATTATTTCTCTTTCAATTATTGGCCCATCAGTTTACTAACCCAGTGTTTCAGTCAATTATATAACTATACAATTAATTAAATTCTATTTTGTGGTGGTATCCAGAGTTCTACTTTGTCTTATTCCTACCCTTCTCACTTATAGTGTTGTAAGGAAATCAGTTGTGAGAAGCAGAAGCCATTATTTAAAGAGACCAAATTGTGAGTCTTTATTGGAGAGCCAAAGGACTGCTGGGGGACTCTTGTCTCAAAAATCAGTAGACTCAAATTGCAGCTAGCATAAAGCTTAGATAGGCCAAAACCACATAAGGTATGAAGAATTAAACCTAACAACTCTGTTATACATAAGCAAAGAAAACCAGATGAAGACACTTAAACCTAATAGAAGTGTTAAATAAAAGCAAACTATCTAAACAATTTGTTTTTTCCCTTCAGCTCCCCAAATTATACCAACATCAAATACAGTGAAAACAGGGGTTATACCGTGGGGAAGGGACATACAAAGCAACAAAAAAATCACATGGTACCTTATAAATACGTTAGAAACAATAGCAAGAAAGGAAAAAAAATGCTTGTGTCCTTATCTTGGCGTTCATTTCCTTTAACATCATCTTATCTGACCTTTTCTGCTTGTCCCAGACATATACTAGTTATTGCAAATAAGAGAAACCATGGGACCTATGTTTCTTTGGGCCTGGCTTACTTCACTTAATATAATTTTTTCCAAGCCTTTCCATTTCCTAACAAATGGGGCAATGTCATTCTTTCTGATGGAGGCATAGAATTCCATTGTGTATATATACCACATTTTCTTGATCCATTCACCTACTGAGGGGCATCTGGGTTGGTTCCATAGCTTAGCTATCGTAAATAATGCTGCAACAAATTGTTTAACTAGGGATACAGGTGGACCCATTGCAACAATGAGATGTATAAGACGTTATGTTGAAAAGCAAACTTTACATTGGAAAGGGGGAGTGTAGTTGTGGAGATGGGTGGGAGGGCATGGTAGGGGAAAAACAAAGGAGGCAACAATGCTTGATAAGAAATGTACTCATTACCTTGCTCATGTAACTGTAACCCCTCTGTACAGTATTTTCACAATAAAAATATTTTAAAAAAACAAACTAGAGAAACAATCAGGGGAAATCAAAGGCCAATTAGAGAAAGCATAGGCCCATTCTCCTTACTTCAATAATAGATGAAGATTTTCCGGCGCACACAATAAACCAAGATGGCATTATGGGATGTTATGAAGTACTTACACGAAGTATTGACATTTGCATTTGCTTTAAGCAACAATTGCAGAATTCCCCAGTGTTTCTGTACTGTTGGCTTTATAGGGTAGGAAACAGTGTTCATTACCCAAGCTTCTATCAACAAAGCCTCTTGGGTGGTTGGTATAGACATTATACTTAAGTCAATATCCATAGCACATGCCTAAGCTATGAGCTTCCGACTTTTAGATGTTGTATTGTCACCTGGGTAACAGGCACACCCCACTGATTCAGCTTCATTTCTTTCTTTTTTTTTTTGCCAGTTGTGGGGCCTGAACTCTGGGCCTGGGCGCTGTCCCTCAGCTCTTCAGCTTAAGACTAATACTCTACCACTTGAGCCACAGCACCACTCTGGCTTTTTCTGCTTAAGGGGAGCTGAGAAATTGAACACAAAGCCTCATGCATGCAAGGCAAGCACTCTTCCATTGAGCCACCTTCCCAGCCCACCAGCTTCACTTCTGTGGAGATGGAATCTCACAGACTTCTGTCCAGGCTGGTCTTGTGCCAGGATCCTACCAATGAAAGCCTCCAACAAAGCTTGGGATGACAAGTGTACACCATTGTGCCAAGCTATAGATGAAGAAGGGGACTCATGAACTTTACCACTCATGCTGGCCTCAGATCAAGTTCATCACACTGCCAGCCTTCCAAGTAAACACAAATACAGGTGTGAGGCACTAGTACCTGACTCTATTAGTGCCTTATAAAATTGTATGAATTCTTATATTAGCCAGTATATTTGTTCTTATTAAAATACTAACTATATACACACTTACTTGTATGATAGACAAGGAGTTGATCCATACGAATGACTATCTGGCCATAGACAAAGCCATTATGTTAGCCTCTCTTAAACATCACTAGTTTCAGTCAGTTTATCTATCTATCTATCTATCTATCTATCTATCTATCTATCTATCTATCTATCTATCTATCTATTGTATGGGTCCTAAGCTTGAACTCAAACCCCAGGGCATTATCCCTGAGATTTTTTGCTCATGACTAACACTCTACACTTGAGCCACAGATCCATTTTTGGCTTTTTGGTGGTTAATTGGAGATAAGTGTAAGGTTCAGCCTAAAAGAAATCACCACATGGTCCAGGTAGAAAACAGTTTATTGGGGGAAGAGTGGATTGATTTCCTGCACAAGATGGACACATAGGGAGAAAAGAAGAGAAGAGAAGAGAAGGGAAGGGAAGAGAAGGGGAGGGGAGGGAAGGGAAGGGAAGGGGAGGGAAGGGAAGGGAAAGGAAGGGGAGGGGAGAGAAGAGGAAGGGAGAGAAGGTAAAAAGGGAAGATGGGGTGGAGAAGGAAAAAAAGAGGCAACTTCTGGTGGGATTTAGGTTATTGTAGGGAGGCAGGGTTGTGGGGGGAAGAGTGGCCAAGGCAGATGTGAACATGACTTCAGAGTCTGAGAACCTCCCAAGGTCCAAAAGAGACATGACAGGGCAGTCCAGAATGTGACCTCAGAGAAAGGGGAGGTAACTGTCCCCAGGTTTACCAGTTTCCTGGGTAAAAATTCTGGGCAGGGGCTTCTAGGGTAGGGGTCACACTCCTTGGTGTACAACCAAGAACAATAGAGAAGAAAGGGGCCATTTTTCATTCCAGCATTTTGATAGTTATACAGGGCACTGATTCCCTTTTGCTACTTTCTGCTGGCAAGGAGTGTCAACATTAAGGGTAGAAGGAAGAGTTGATGTCCAGTCTATGAGAAGGCAGCAGTGATTGTTGCTTGATGGTAAACATGCATGGAATATACAAGTTTGAATGAAATATGCAAGAAATCTTACAAGGCAGGGAGTGAGCAATAAGAAAAAATCTTAGAGGGCACACAAATGGCAGAAGGAAAGAGTTCAGGGCAGAAAATTAAAAAATTGGATGACTTGGTAGTTCATGTTTCTTGCATTCCAGGCAGTCCTGGAGTTGTTGGAAAATTTCCCTAGCTACTTCTGACTTCTGGTGACTGAATAATGGAGTCCATGGTAGACTGATTAGGAATAAGCAGTCAGAAGCTGGGGGTGGATGGGAGTGGTTAAGGCCCTGATGGGAGACCTTGGTAGATGTCTGGATTATAGAGTATAGTATAGAGTATAGGAAACTCAAGAAGCTGCCAAGGCTAATTGTCTTGAGCTAAGACTCAGTTTAAGTTCCTGTCCAGTTAGAAGATGGGTATGAACATTAGGCATACTCGTTAACTATTTTCATTTGATCTCCCAGCTCTGGTTAGTTTTGAAAGGGCAGGCACAAAGTGACTCCATTTAGGATGTAACACCATCCTCTCTTACTCCTCTCTATGATCCCTGATTGCCAAGACCGTCTTTGTCTCAGTGGGTTCTGGGTGCTCATTGCTAGGATGGCTTGTCCCAGCTGACATTTTTTTACTCATTGGTGTGGGTGCTGTCCCTGAGCTCTTTTGATCAAGGCTAGTGCTCTACCACTTGAGCCACAGCTCCATTTCTGACTTTTTTAAAGTAGTTTATTAAAGAGTTTCAGAGGGACTTTTCTGCCCAGGCTGGCTTCAAACTGCAATCCTCAGATCAAATGAGTCTTTACCAGAAAACCCTTTTATTCCCAATTGAAGCAACAAAGAAAATAATAGAAATAATAAGCAGAGCTTACCTTTAACTTGTTAAGAATTGACCACCTAGCCGGGAGCTGGTGGCTCGCACCTGTAATCCTAGCTACTTAGGAGGCTGAGATCTGAGGATTGCGGTCAAAGCCAGCCTGGACAGGAAAAGTCTGTGAGACTCTTATCTACAATAAATCACTCAGAAAACTGGATATGGCACTCTAGCTCAAGTGGTAGAGCACTAACTTTGAACTGAAGAGCTGAAGGACAGAACCCAGGACCAGAGTTCAAGCCCCATGACTGACAAAAAAAGAAAAAGAAAAAAGAAAAAAAAAAAAGAATTGACCACCAAATAATTGCCAGAGGTATTTCTCTTTGTGGGTCTGGCTAAATGCCATAGAAGGTAAAATCTATAATGACAAAACTCAGGAGACATGATGAGAGTTTTTAAACAGCAACTGATTAACTGAATATATCAATTGGGATACTATTTAAGATTGAAACCATTGACAACTCTGTATCAAAAGTGGCTTACATATTAAAAACTTGACAAACTTATCAGTGCACAAATAATTGCTTTCATAGATGGACACAAGGCTGATTTTACATCAGTGTATTGATCTTGACCTTATTTATATTAGAGCCAATTAAGGTACATATCAAACTTACTACCTTTATTCGTAAGCTATATATTGTAAAACTGCCCATTGTGCCACCGCCCACCCCCCACACCTTTGGCCTGTAGAGCCAGTTACCAGAAAACCTCTAAAATGATTTTGGTAAAGAGACACATTAGTATACAAATTGACCTTTGAATACTTGCTGGGTGAGTGAGGGGTCCCATGAAAACTCATCATGTGGAAAAGATGGAGAATTTCTGGATTATCATACAGATTGACCTTTGGATGCTTGCTAGAAGTGTGTGGGTTGCATGAAACCCCACCATATGGTTAAGATGGCAAAAAAGGCAGGATGTTTAGAAAAACTGGTGGAGCATTATTAAATAATCAAGTAAGCAGATAAGCAGCAGATAGACAAGCAGAAAGGCAAAGCACACAGTGAGGGTGATTTCCAGGAGAGACACAGAGAGACAGTTTTATCTAAGAGAATCCAAGCCAGAATGGCTAACCAGAATAGCTAGCCTTTAAGAGAGAACCAGGCGGGGACGTCAGGGGGGGACAGAGAGAGGTCCCTAGGACCTAGCCTGAGTCTTGATCTCAAGGGCACAAGCAGAGAGGCAGAGGGAATGAGAGAGAGAGACAGAGAGAGAGAGAGAGAGAGAGAGAGAGAGAGAGAAGGAGAGAGGGAGAGAGAGGCGGCGGAGATGTCTGGGAGGTTTATGAAACAGGAGACAGACAGAGAGAAAAGATGGTTTGGAACATACAGAACTTCTGGCCATTTGCTATTGCATTAGCAGAAACTGTAAGGTGCTTTGGATTTTGGCTTTATGGAGTTTTTTAGTTAAAAGGACATTTAGAGAGCAAGAAATGTGGGGAGAGAGTCTGCTTAGTGTAAAGAGGTTACAGATGGAAGGCATCCCTATCCACCTATAGTGCCTCTTTTAGTGAGGATTAGATTACCAAATAAGGCATCTCTGAAATTGGAAGTGACTGACAAAGAAGATGTAGGAACCCCTCTGGCATGGCACCATATCTAGAGAGGCAGAGAGGCAGAGGGCTCATACACACTCACCAGAAGTGGAGGGTGGTGGGAGACTGGTGTTGTGGATGCAAGGCCAGCAATGGTAACTACGAGAAGTCCAAGGTGGGGTTCCTCTAGCTTTCAGCAGTTTGGTTCAAGGAGGGGTGGTCAAGGAGGCAGATGGCAAATTGATCCTCAGAAAGAGAAGAGGAAGGATCCAGTAACTCCTGACTCTGTTCCCTCCTGGCATTTGGCACCATTAAGTAAGATTTAGCCAAAAGGAAACTGTCAAATGATGTAAACTTGTTCAACCACTTTAGAAAGCAGTATGGAGGTTCCTCAAAAGACTCCACATGGAGCTCCCCTATGACCCAGCAATCCCACTTTTGGGCATTTACCCAAACGATCACAAACAAGACCACACTAAAGCTACCAGCACAACCATGTTTATCGCAACATTATTTATGATGGCTAAGATATGGAACCAACCCAGATGCCCCTCAGTAGATGAATGGATCAAGAAAATGTGGTATATATACACAATGGAATCCTATGCCTCCATCAGAAAGAATGACATTGCCCCATTTGTTAGGAAATGGAAAGACTTGGAAAAAATTAGGTTAAGTGAAGTAAGCCAGGCCCAAAGAAACATAGGTCCCATGGTTTCCTTTATTTGCAATAAGTTGTGTAAGTTGAGGAAAAGCAGAAAAGGTCAAAAGCTCTGTACATTTGACCATATAAGATGATATAAGATGATGTTAAGCGAAAGGAACCCTAAGATAGAGACACATCTTGTTCTTTCTTGCTTGCTATTGTTTTTAATGTATCTAAAATGCACTATGTGATTTTTAAAATTTCTCTTGTATGTTCTTCCCCCACGGTATAATCCTTGTTTTCACTGTATTTGATATTGATGCCCTGCATTTTGTATATACATTTTTCTAATTTGGGGAGGGGAAAGGAAATAACAAAATGCTGAAACAAGGTTGACCCATTGTAACAATGAGATGTACTAGACACTATGTAGAAAACAAACTTTATAACTTGGGGGTGGGGAGTTGGAGAGGTGGGGAGGGAAGGGAAAGCAAGGGAAAAACAAAGGAGTAGGTAACAATGCTCCATAGAAAAGGTACTCATTACCTTACTCATGTAACTGTAACCCCTCCATACACTATTTTTACAATTAAAAAAAAACACAAAGAAAGAACCACAGGACTGTATATGAAAAAGTAATCCTCACCTATGAAACTAAAACATGAATAAAACCTCATAGAAAGACAAAAAGAAAAGAGTTTGGGGGAAGAGCATACTGCCAGCCTGCCCAAGATAAAGTTATGACAAGAGAGGAAGGAAGGAAATGGGAAGGGGAAAAGGAAGGGAAAAGGAAGAGGAAAGGGAATAGGAAGGGGAAGGGAAGGAAAAGGAAGAGAAGGGAAGGGGAAAAGGGGTGAAAGGAAAAAATGGACAACATTGGGTAGGATTGGGGTTAATGTAGAAAGAAGGCAGGGAGAAGGCGTGGCCATGGTAGATGCTGACATGACCTGTAGGAGGTATGACTGGTGGTCCAGGATGTGTCCTCAGAGAAAGAGGAGTAACTGTCCCCAGGTATACCAGTTTTCTGGGTTATGAATTGTGGGTGAGGCCACTTAGGGAAGCATCCACATGTACACCAGGAAGAACAGTAGGGAAGGCGCCATTTTTTTTCCTGGGCACAACTAACATTAAATACCTCATGGACTTTTCTGCGTGGATTGGCTTTGAACCACAGTCCACAGATCTCAGTCTCCTAAATTGCTAGGATTACAAGCATGAGTCACCAGAGAGCTCAGCAGCCTTTTCAATTTGAGAAGAACATTTTGATTGATGATTTTGCCAGAAAGTAGCTTTCTTTCTTAGTTGTTATGATTTACAAATCTCCGAGATACACCTTTGAATTTTCACATTATTTTCTGGTATAAAATATGAGGCCTATCTATCTCACAGCAAAATTTAGTCAAGCCCACACAACATTGATCAAATCCTAGCCAACTCACAGATTAGTGATCTATCTATCTATCTATCTATCTATTTATCTATCTATCTATCTATCTGTCTGTCTGTCTGTCTGTCTGTCTGTCTGTCTGTCTGTCTGTCTGTCTTTCTGTCTATCTATCTGCTTTGTTTTTTCATACATATAAATGGCAAAAGGTAAAAATCAATGTCAGAGAGCAGGCACATAATTAGGAAAGTTCACTCTGGCTGTCATTTATCCACTTACCAGTGTGCAGTGATTGTTTAATCTGCTGTACTTTCATGAACCTGTAATTTCACCTGGCTCATATTTCACTAAGTCCTCTGTGAGCATATTGCCTTACAGCCTTGTCAAATATCTTTCAGAAATCACCATGCAAAGTGTTTAAAAAGAAGCCTCTAAAATATAATGAATTTGTCTGCATTTAACATGACTTATTTGTGTGAACTGAGTTTCAAAACAGTGTATAGTTTATATTGACAATTTCAATCAAATAATATCTTGTTTTTCTTTGCTATCATGGAGGCAAGCAAATTGGAGACATGGCTCAGGGAATGAAGCACCAGCCAATGAGTGAAAGCAAGCATCATATAGTGAGTTCAAGTCCCAGTCTTAGACAAAACAAACAAACAAACAAACCTGTGGTAATTCCCATCAGCAATGGCGAAAAGGCATAAAACACCAGAGAATAAGGTACAGAACCTATTCTCTGTGAATTAAAATAGTGAAGAGATTATTTTTTGCATGAGGCATCAGAGGATGTTTCCTTTTAGAAGTTAAAATTAGTGTGTGTGTATATGTATGAGTTTGTACATATGTGCTTGTACATGTGTATTAGTTTAGTTTACCTCAAAGACTAGACTATATTTTGGTCAACGCAAGTTATTTATGTAGGAAATGGAAGAAATACCAGAAGAAAGGTATAAAGTGAGGTAGTACCTCAGACTAATTCTCTCCAAAGGATGAAAAAGCTCTGGTTTTCCTTGTCACTCCTAATATTTGATCATTTGAGGGTACACCCTTGGAATGGGAGGACCTGTTCATTCTCTAGCACTATCTACCTGTTTGTGAAAAGTCAGGATGGGCCTCAATGGTTAGACAAAGATGTCAGCTATCTTGGAAGTTGAATCAGCGAGCGTGAAATGTCAAAGAAAAGTAGAGCTCCACACGTAGTTCATGTGATTATGTGTGTGTTTATGTGGGTGTGTGCACACACTAAAGATACAACAAGAGGAAAAAGGCCTTCCAAGCTGAGATAATAATGATTTATCAGAAACAAGGTATACGTGAAAGAATATGAGTGAGATTAGGTGACAAGGATACATTAAAATCAACATATCTATGTAGTTAAATTTGTCAAGTGGCTCTCTATTTTCATGGTAGGCTTATGTATTACAGATCTAATGTGAGGGTTGGCAAAAGCCTTAGTATTCCTAGTTAATATCCAATAACAAATGTAGCAATCCCGAGAGAAGGAGGGTATCCCTTCTATACTGTACCACATGGAATTCTGGCTGTCAAGGTGGCAGAAGAAATGGCCAGCTCACTGGGAGGCATTTTGTTTCCTTCTTGAATGCATCTGGAGAGGTAACAGTGTTCTGAGTAAAGAACACTATCTAAATAGATCTTTTAATTATAAGTTCCTAGCTGAGTATCAGTGGCTCACAACTGTCATCTTGGCTACTCAGGAGGCTGAGATCTGAAGATCATCGTTTGAAGCCAACTCAGGGAGGAAAGACTGAGACTCTTAACTCCAATAAACTTTCAGAAAGTTGGAAGTGAAACAGAAAAGCTCAGGGACAGTGCCCAGGCCCCAAGTTCAAGACCCAGGATATCTCTACATTCCTAATGCCCTTTAACTCACACACTATTTTTTGGAGGGGGGTCCGGTCATGGGGCCTGAACTCTGGGCCTGGGCACTGTCCATCAGCTCTTCAGCTCAAGGCTAGCGCTCTACCACTTGAGCCATAGCGCCACTTCCAGCTTTTTTCTTTTTGCTTATGTGGTGCTAGGGAATCGAACCCAGGGCCTCAGGCATGCAAGGCAAGCGCTCTACCACTAAGCCACCTTCCCAGCCCACTCTCACACTTTTTACTAAAATCCCAGCATGTTCTAAAATCTGTAGCTAGGTCCAATAAGCCATGCATTATAAATAGCAATAGTAAACCATCACTTTCTTGGACATTAAGTCAGCATTAACTCTATATAGATTGCCTATATAATCCTCTGATAAAACATAAACTTAGACTCTGTTTTCTGTTACAGTACTTTCAAATGATCTTTTGAATTAGAATGATACACATTGAATGTAAATTAGCCAGCCCTTTGAGAAAGCTGAGGCTGTGGATACTAGAGAGCCTGAGAAATTTCTGGGGAAAAATACATGTTTCTATTACCCCAAGACAATATTGATAGACATAGAACTGAGCTATCAGCCAATTTCCCTTTTATAAGTACTACATTAAGCTTTCCCATAGTCCTTATGAGTCTTTAATCTTAGTTTTTTTTTTGTTTTTCTTGGTCTGAGACCAGGACTTGAACTAGATACCTGTGACTACTTTTGCTTATTGGCTAGTGCTCTACCAACTTATCAGGTCTCCAACTCTGACTCTTGCTTTTGACATAGTTTTTCTCAGTAGTATGTCCTGCTCACCCTCTAGGAGTAGATTAGTCTTTCTATGTTAAAACAAGCTTCCGTTTCACATCTTTCATGGCACCTCCTTTTAGCAAAATTATCCATATTTGATTCTTTTTTTTGGTAAGTGGGGCTTAAACTAAGGGCCTGGACACTATCCCTGAACTCTTTTGCTCAAGGATAGCGTTCTACCACTTTGAGGCTCAGGCCCTTCCGATTTTCTGGTGGTTAATTGGAGATAAGAGACTCATGGACTTTCTTGCCTGAGCTGACTTTGAGCCCCTATCCTCAGATCTCCACCTCCTAAGTAGCTAGGATTACAGGTGTGAGTAACTGACACCCAACATATATTCAATTTTAATGAGGTATGTTGATCTTAATTTATTTTTTAAGTCCAGGATTGAATACAGAAATAGTGAAGCTTGATTAAGTACAGTAAGAACATAAACTGCTACATCCTAGAGGCTTCACATAAAAAATGATGTCTCATTCATATAAATTCTACAGTTCTTCTCATAGCTTTTTCAGGATTCATTTTCCCAGAAATGATGGAAAAATTTTAGTGCTTTCTTTTAACATTTTATTTATTATGTGGTTGCACAAAGAAGTTGCGCTTCCATAGGTCGGGTTATGAGCACATGCATCTTGATCAATGTCACTCCTTCCTTCCTTCTTGACCATTTTCCTCCTTGTGTCCCTAACACCAGGTTCCATAGTTCAATATTTACATGCTATATATTATATATGATGACTGCATTTCTCACTTTTCCTTCTTCCATTCATGCGTCCCCCATTGACTTCTTCCCCACTACATGTTTGAAACCCCTTTCTTGTATAGTTTTCCAATGTTAGTGGGAAAACATGGCTTTTGGAGGACACTCTGGAGAAGTTTGGAAAGTATTCGACTCTTTTCCTTAGCTCTATGGAGATTCTCACCCCAAATTATTCCAGAGAGTCACAGGCTTTGAAATAAATTTAAGAAGAAAATTACTATGTGTATAATGTACTGAAAAGTGCATCAGTAGATTAGAAACAAAATTGAAAATATTTTTCACTTGAAATTTTTATAATAGATGATGATAATTATGGTGATTATGGAAATTGGTATAATTTTCTTAGTGCCATACTAAAAAAAGGAAAAAAGTTGGTACCCTATCTAAGTATATCACTAATTTGGTGATAGTTATTGGTTCTGACCATCAAAACTATCCTTATTTATACTTTAAATAGGTATTTTTCAAGTGTCTGAAAGAATGGGTTGTGTCTACTACATCGAGCATCCTTTCAATTGATAACCTTTTCAAAGTCACCCAGCTCTTACCCTAGTTCCTCCTCACTACCATTTACCTTAATGGAACTTAGTCTTTGCTGTGAAGCTCTCTTTCTCCCATAGAAAAGAGATTTGACCAATTAATTTGTTCTGTACAGTAGAGTTTGTTCTAGGTTTCCATGAAAGGGATGATGTGGTTTTAATTGTTTACACAAAACTGTGGTAAATTTAAGTTCTATTTATGGCCCCATGGCATGATTAAGTTGCAGTTTTCAGTGTACTGACCATGTACGACGTAAGGACAGGTACCATCTTTACTTCCTCCAACAAATGGTTTCCAAACATCTCAAATGCTTGCAGAATTTCATTCATCTGGTTAATATTGCACACCTGTTTTTGCAAAGGTACAACACAAATAAGGCAGAATCTTCCTCCTCTGGACTAATAATAGAATATGTGCTGATGTTTGAAAGGAGATGAACAGATTAACATAGTGATGCAACTATAAGACAAATGATACTCTAGGAGAAGCCATGAATGTTGAGATCAGGACAAGGAAGTATCCAAGACATTACTGACTCATCCACTCATATCCAATGACAACTATTGAGAAGCTGGCTTTGAAATAAACCTTGATGACTTTGGAAAAATAATCAAGATCCAGACCAGACACAATTTGTGATTTCTGGCACAGTTTGTGTTATTGGCTCTCTGGTTCCGAGACAGTATTGAAAAGGGATGTATCTATAAAATAGAGTGAATAATGTGTAACGTAATATATTCTCTGTTTATTTTTACATCAGGCATTTGGAATGTTGGCACTGTTAACAAACTAATTTAATTTTGTTTCCCTTTTGAGTCTGTGAAGTTATAATGTAGGTCCCTCAAATGAACCATATTCCTAGCGATGAAAATTGGGTTCCATAATTATGCCAGCCTAGAAATTTTGATAAATCTCTTTTAATTAACAGAATCTTTGAAGTTTTCAGGCAATTTTCTTTTATTTTATGGAAAAGCTAATAGAATAATAACAATAGTAATAGAAAGGTGCTCATTAGAAATTGGCTTCCTAATCTAATTCTTAAAGCTTTTTATCTGTGATTCAAGCATCGCAACCAATTACAGAGGTAGGAAGATATCATTATATCCATTTTGCAGATAAGGAAATTGAAACTGGGAGCTTGGGTGACTTGCCTAAGCAGGCAAGGATGGCTCCCATATCAACACTCTTGGAGACGTCTCCACTCAACAGTAATTGAAGTGGTTCAGTTTCCATGACACAATCGGACTAGGTAATTCTTGATCATGAGGTCCTACCCTGTGCACTGTAAGTCATTGGGTAACATCTGTTACCTCTACCCACTAGGGGCCATAGCATCTCCCCCTACTCATCCTGACTGTGATAATTGAAAATATCTCCAGACATTGACAAATACCTCCTGAATGATAAAATCACCTCCAGCTGAAAACTGCTGCCATAAAGGAACAGACTTCATCCTGGCAAAAGCTTCTTTTCACCCAGATTGCTTTCTATTGGCTTCATGTTGACAGAATCGACAATTACTTTGACACATTATAACAAGCTACAGTGAATTTGCCTTTCAGGATGTCACAGACAGCACAGTTCAGCAGCAGTTTTCAGTTCTGCAACTGTACTGTAAGAAAACAAGCTACATGAGATCAGAAACCTGTCTGATCCCTTCAATAACTCTACAGTCAGCACATGGAAAGACGGCCTTGTGGTGTCAATTATGGACCAAACATGCGCAATTGAGCTATTTGATTCCTAACTTTTCCTGTCTTTTGTTGTTTTTCTTAGAGAGGCTCATACTTTGTAGCTCAGGTTAGCTTCAAACTTGAGATCATCCTGTCTTAGCCTCAGTGCTAGTATTACAGCTGTGTGCCACTATGTTTGACTAAAAGGCCCATTAAAAAAAAACAAAAGCTAAGTATGGGAGGATTTTTTAAGCAGTGATAAAATACAGTATGAGACTGTAGGTGTGGATACATAGCATTATACATTTGTTCAGATTTGTAGAATATAGCCGGGAGCTGGTAGCTCATGCCTGTAATCCTAGCTACTCAGGATGATGAGATCTGAGGATCACGGTTCAAAGCCAGCCCAGGCAGGAAGTCCTTGAGGCTCATATCTCCAATAAACCACCAGAAAACTGGTGTTTTCTGTGGCTCAAGTGGTAGAGTGCTAGCGTTGAGATGGAGCTGAGAGGCAGTGCCCAAGCCCAGAGTTCAAGCCCCACAACGGACAAAAAAAAAGGTTTATAGAATATAGGACAACAAAACTAACCTCTATTCTAAACTATGGATATTGAATGATAATGATCACTCTACATCATTGCAAGAATTGCACCACTAAGAGGAAGCGTGTTATTAATAAAAGGAAGCTATTCTTGGTGAGGAAAGAGGTCTCATGGGATGCTTCTGTATGTTTACCTCAATTTTATTGTGAACCTAAACTTCTTTGAGACAATTAGAAGAAATAACTTAGTTTTGTAGATGAGATAAAGTTTAAAGAGGTTAAGTAAATTTGTAACAACAGTGATAGATGTCAGCCTGTATTGAGGACCCAGATAAATTTGAGTAGAGTCTATGTATATCTATACCTGTATCTCTTCAGTCAATCATGCTACTTTTATTCTATTTTTTCTATTCTATCCAATAATTATTCTATTATTGCCAGTGTTACATCAATTAAGATTGTGAGATAAGGTGGTTAGGTCAAGACTGGCATTTTTCTGTTAAATGACATTAAACAGAATGGAAAAGGATGGAAAATATCATGAAGAATAACACACAGGGTTAAGTACTGTTTAATGAAAGTTTTGTTTCCCTCTGTCTGCGGTGTGTGTGTGTGTGTGTGTGTGAGATCCTTAAAGTAAAATATATATTATCTCTTTGAGTTGACAGTACTTGAGAGACATTGACATAATACCTATTATTTTACCTTCAATAGGTAGACAATATTTGAACATTCTTGAGTTAATTAACTTTCTTAAATTAGAAGTTTCTTCTCCCTCCATGCCAACCTACTTATCACTATGTCTATTTGGTATGTCTATGCTGGTATCAGACATGGGGAAAGTGGAGAAGTAACCCTACAAAGAGCATGACTGGCTACTTGCCAGATTCCAAGAACTGGAATTTTGGCTTCATACCCAGATGTACTTGAAGTTACCACTGGAAAGTGCAGCATCCCAAATTCCCACTGCTATGACTCATGATATAAAGGGAACTTCTATCTTTTGTATACCATGATCAGAAATCTATCACTAGAATTTAGCAGGGAATCATATTGCAAAGAAGATCCATGGCTTACAGAATCTCAGAGCATGGAAGTTGGGATTCCAGTGCAGAGATAGTCAGTTAACACCTGGCACAATTTCTTACACAATCTTCAATGGCATGTAACCTTTCTTTAATTGTTTCTTTCCCTTTTGTACCTCTCTTTCTTTCTCTCTTCCTTCCTTCCTTCTTTCCTTCCTTCCCTCTTCCTTCTCTGTCTCTGTTTTTCTGTGTGTGTGTGTCTCTCTCTCTCTGCCTTCCTTCCTGTCTATCTATCTCTCTTTTTGCTTTTATGCTTCTTTTTAATGGCTTGAACTCTTGCCTGAGGCTTGCTCTTGCTTTTTTTTGCTCACAACTAGTCCTCTGCTACTTGAGGCATGCCACCACCTCCAGCTTTTTACTGGTTATTTGGAGATAAGAGTCTTACAGATGTGTCTGTATGGGCTATCTTTGAACTACACTTATCTGGAGTAACTAAGATTTAAAAGCATGAGCTACCAGCACCAGGTTTATTTTTGTTCTTTGCTCTTCTTCTTCCATATCTTTTTCAGTTATTTTGGAAATTATTCTTTTTTAAAAAATTTTATTGTGAAAATACCCTACAGAGGGATTACAATTACATGGGCAAAGTAATGAGTACATTTCTTATCAAGCATTGTTGCCTCCTCCTTTGTTTCCCCTTCCCATCCTTTCCCATCTCCCCCAACCCTGCCACCCCCCAGCCAAAGTTTTAAAGTTCATTTTTCAACGTAATGACTTGCACATCTCATTGTTGCAATGGGTCTACCTGTATCCCTATTTAAACGGTTGTTTTTGCCCTTCCCCTCCACAAATTATACCAACATCAAATACAATGAAAGCAGGGGTAATACCATGGGGGAGGGACATACAAAGCAACAAAGAAATCATCTTATAAATATGTTAGAAACAATCACAAGAAAGAAAAAAACATTTGAATACTTATCTTGGGTTTCATTTCACCAAGCATCAACTTATTTGATCTTTTCTGCTTGTCTCAGATATACACTAGTTATTGCAAATGAGGGAAGCCATGGGACCTATGTTTCTTTGGGCCTGGCTTGCTTCACTTAATATAATTTTTTCCAAGTCTACACACAACTATGTTTATTGCAGCATTATTTACCATAGCTAAGATATGAAACCAACCCAGATTTCCCTCAGTAGATGAATGGATCAAGAAAATGTGGTGTATATACACAATGGAATTCTATGCCTCCATCAGAAAGAATGACATTGCCCCATTTGTTAGGAAATGGAAAGACTTGGAGATTATTCTTTTGAAATAATCCAAATCAATTTCCTTTCTTAGTATATATTATATGACTAAATATTTCTATATATGAAGGTTTAATATCTTCATTGCTTTTTTCTCTCTCACTTCCTTCACTCTCATAATTTTATATATTTCAAATATATATAGGAAAAATTTAGAGTAGTTCAATGGTAATCTAAAGGTAAATGTCTTAAGTATAATAGTTATTCTTAAACTTCTTTTAAAATACAAAACAGACATTCAATTCTACCCTTAAAGTGTAAATACCTATTTTTCTGTAATCTCCCCAAAACCAATTAATAATGCTTTTTTCCATCATTTTTTGCATTTGTTTTGTATTTGCAAATCATGTTCAAAATTCAACATATGATTATTTTAGTCCTTTGAGTTCACTTTCCTAGGTAAGTCTTTGCTCACATTACTTTCATTCATGTAAAACATTCATTGATTATTATACATCCTTAAGTAATGAAGGCCTTTGCCTTTTGAAATATTATTTACAAAGATTTTTCCCTACTTATCTTCTCTTAACTTTGTTCACTATTGGAGAAATTGTTTTATATTGGAAGCTTATACATGTTTCTCACAGACAGTGGTTGTTTTGCAACATTTTTCACTAAGAATTATATTAAAAATTACCCGTGCTGTCTTCTAGAGTTTCATTTATAATTACATTAACAGTAATTTAGCATGCAATTTCTATTGGGATAAAGAACATGGAAGAGATCCAATTTTAAATGATTTTCAGAAAGACAAACCATTTTCCCACTACTAAGTAATCCAGCACTACTGATTTCAAATGCTGTCTTTGACATGCATTCAATGTCTATATGTATTTCACATAATTTCTCACCTCTATTATACCCTATTGGTCAGAACATGTTATTGCCAGAATAGGATCTCTTATTGAGTTCATTATTATAGCCCTGCCTTTCATACTTCTTTGAATCCTAAAACACATGAACGATTTTTGGAGCAGAAGTGAGTCTTCTCTGATTGATCACTTTTCCAGTAATAATCTCAGAAAATTTAGCTTCTTAAAAAATGTATTGATTTCCCACTAAGAATCTTTCACTTATAGCTTTATAGCCATCTCCTTATGCATAACATTGTCTCTGTCTGGCCAGATTGTTGGGTGGTTTGTACCATCTTCATTTGCCTCCTTAATAAACATTTTGACATAATTAATTTTTCCTTATGCTGCAGTTCCCATTGGTCACTGTAGCTAGCAGTTCAGGCTGGGTTTTTGCAGTCATATACCAAGGATGGAGACAGACCCTGATTTTTTAAAAATGAACAGAATCCATGTGTATCAAAAGCTATTATTGAAATAAGTAAACCCAAAGTTTAGAAAATAACCCAGTTGGAGATATGAGTCAGCCCATGGTTCTCAGAAGAAGGAATATTTGAGTTGAAGTGTGAGAGCTATGGAAGGGGCTGTCATGTTCTTGTTATTCACAGTGATGTCCAGGGCTGTGTTTGCTATATACCAAGCCTTCACAGATATTTACTGAATGAATCAATCAGTAATGGCCGGAGGTTCTGGCCCTAGCCGTGGGAAGCATCTCTGTTTATATTGCCTTCAGACTTCTATTGTGAGGAGCTGTTTCGACAAGTTAAGTGGTAGATTTTTTTTTTTTTTTTACTTTGGGGAGGAAAGAGATTTTCCTTCAGTTTTTATTCATTACTTATTGCAAAAGTGATTTTGCAATAACTGATTTCAACATTTTTTTTCCTTGGGCTTTTTAAACCACTCTGGTCCTTAGCAAGCCCAAGCTAGTTTCCACACACAGGGTTTTCCCTTCAAGCCTGACCTCCCAATCTGCCATGAAGGAAAATTGTAAGCCTGCATCTGTGTATGACACAGAATGGAAGCAAACGTCAGATGTCCAGGTGATGGACTAAGAATCTTGCCTCTACCAAAGGATTTGCTGTGGATAACAAAATCTCATATTAGACAGGGGTGCTGTAGCTTGTCTTACAGTAAGTTTATACATGAGCCTGACTTTGTGCATTTCCAAAATTATTTCCACTGTATAATTTCCAAGGCAAAGAAATTCAGACCTCCTTAAGAGATTTCTTTTTGCACTGACGAGAAAATATGGAATAAAAAAAACAGAGATAACATGGTGAACGTTTAAGTCTTTGAGCAGTTTCATCCTCACCATTTTTTGGTTATTGTTTCTTTTATGATCATTATTGACCTCCATTAGCATTATAATTATAAATTCTTGATAAATTTCTCTCTTTGATCTGGCCTACTTGTCACTCAGCAGTCTTTTAAACTCGAGATTCTTTCTTTCACTCTTGACATTTACTATTGTTCTCCACACTGAATGCCTTGCCTGCTGTTCTCAAAAGCTGCCCTGAATCACTAAGAGAGTATATTGCGGTATCAAGTACCATGGCTTCAGGCTCTGCCACAGCTGCCCACTTTCTAAAAGCTCCTTTTATTCTGTGCAACTACACTTATCCCATTCAGACTAACAAATGTCAGCTCTTTTCCTCTTACCTTTTATTCAATACACACACACTACACACACATCCACACACACACACACACATACACGTATGGACACATGCACACATACACGCTCACAAATCTTAAAAGCGTAATAAATCCCTCTCTCTGCAAAGCATACATTAATATACCTTGTAATTGCCTTTCCCTGTTGGTTTTAGTCCTTTGCCCTTTTATTCTTTCCTTTTGTACTCTGGCTTCAGCTCTAATATTCCCAGCCTTGAAATCTGAGTTGCAGATGCAGGAAACATGCCCGCCCATTTTGGACAGACTGAATGGCTCTGATCGCAGAGGATGAGGCATTGCATGGTGGAACTGCCCACTGAAGCACTGGTCACTTTGTTCATATGAAAGAAGCAGGTCTTGTATTCAAGACTAATCATCTATGAGTGTCAGAACATATTGCAGGCGGTGGTGGAAGTCTTGCATTTGAAACTAATTACGAGTAGAAGAGCATAGTACAGGGTATGGTGGAAATGAGTGAACATTGTAGCAGTATACTATGTTATATGTATATATGATAAATGTATAATATATACATATATATGCAGTATAATATATTTACACACAAATGTATGAAACAGGCCCCACATATTCATGTGCAGAAACCTATAGTCTCTGAATTCAGAGTATGATTTCCTGCTGCTTCTCTGATATTCCTTCTACCAGTTTCAAGTGAGAAATTGTTGTTATGAAGAGACATATCTTTTTGTATAGAATTAATGCTTGAGGACAGAGAACTTGAGGGAGTCAGCTAAAGAAAAATGTAAAGATTATTCTCTCTCTATTGAGTCAAATACATGGATTGTAAAAAGTCTTAACCTCAGATCATTAGCCAAAAATACAAGCCTTTTTTTTTCAAGAAACCTGTGGCTTCTCTAATGTCATAATTATTATTTTATAGACCAACTCAATAACTATTAAGTTCTTATAGAGCTATGGAGTACTAAAGTTACCTTAAAATATGAATGGGTCTTTTCTTCAAAGGGCAAAGTTTCTAGGAGCTGGATCATAATTTAGAGACAAGAATGGGATAGGAAATTTGTCAGAGTCTGAGTCAGCATTTCATGATTCTCTGACCTTGCTATTCAAAGAACAGTCCACAGACCAGAAGCACTGGCATTACTGGTGCAACATCAGACTTGGTTAGAAATTTAGCATCTCAAGCTTCACTCCACCTGCTGCATCTGAGTTTGTATCATAAGATCCACAAGTAATTCATATGTACATAAAAATTAAGGAGCCACCAGCCCTAATCCCTATAGTCTTCAGAATGGTCTGTCATGCAGGAAATATAAGTTACCCAAGGTCACCAAGTAAATGTATGGTTAGAACAAATAGGATCAAATGTGCAAGTCAAGCTGTCTATTCTGCATTCTCCTCTTCATAAGTATGTAGTAATTTTTGTGATTTCTTGGGCTTGGGTATATAACTACAGATATTTCCTCAATCACCCTTATATCAGGAATTTTGTCACTGGAAGAGATGTTATATATGTCTCTTATCCACCATCTACTTATGCCACAGAACACCCGAAATGGGACTGGTGTGATTTGAAAATGAGGAAAGAAACTGGGGAACCAGTGAGGTCTCAGTCTTAGCATATGGGAAAGGAAGCTCTTGGGATTTTCCTTTGATAATTATGTAGTATGGTACTATACCAATTCTTGTGCTTGTGAAGTAAGTTCTAAGTATTACAACATCTTAGTATTAGAAAGACTGCAATAAAAGCACCCCACAAAGTTGTCATTTACAAACTGGACAAAGGAACAAAAATAATCTTTAGTGTTACCTGTGAAACTAACAATGTTTTTAAGAGGATTCAAACAAGCTAGAAACATTGTTCCTTAGGGAAGTGCTTTGTCCTTATTTCTGAATTTGCACTAGGAGTTTCTGGGAAAACATAAACAGTTTGCTATTGCTTATCACTCACCGATCTATGAAAGAGTGATGCTTTAGACTGTCTGACTTTTAAAAGACTACCACAAAATATTTTATAAAGAGTAGAATAGACCCAGCTACCCACCATCTAGTCTTATTGATTAGGGGACAATATTTGTCCAAGTTTTGCTTACTGCCTGTTTCTTTAGACTTTCAAAGTCTTATTTTTACCTCTCATTTCAAAGTCTATTTGCTCTTTTTAAAAATTAGAACTCGTGATTTACTTTGTAAATATATTAAAATACACTGGGAGAAACAATGTTCTAGTTCGCAATTTAGTCTCTGCGGTCCATGCATCTTTCTGTTCTGCTTCAGAGAACCCTCCATTGACATATGATCAAGATTATGCTAGCCAGCTGGAAAGTGAGAGGTCCCAGGCACTGGACCTGATATTCTTTATGTAATAGGTTTATGACATTTTTACATAAATTAAATGATTTAAATACTTCAACAATCCATGCCTATCTTTAGAAACAAATTGGAACTTAATACCATTGAATGGTTTGCATCAGGTCACATGGAGTAGGAGAAGAAGAGTTCTGCCATGCTTCTAGATTTCTCTTTTGTGGCTTGGATTCAACTGATAATGTCACTTTGCCAATTTATAATCTATACTTCTATGCCCAGTTTGCATTTGTCACTTAAATAACCTGGTTGAAAACTTTCTTCGTGCTTTCACTTGAGAAAGGTTCATTCTTCATTCATATCAATATTTTCAGACAAGGGGAAATGTATGTCACTAGGGGCTATTTAGTATGGAAATGTAAAGCAAGAGTTATGGAAGAAGGTAACTACTACACATTTTATATCCAAGAGCTTTGACTAATGAAAACTGTCAATGACCTCCCACTTTTAATATTCTTATAATAAATAATATATACAATACCATAATTGTGTATCTCTGCTTTAAGTTTGCTTACAAGACTGCCAGCACTCACCCAGGGAACTTTGAAAATATTGAGAGCTACCTGGCCCTTGAAGATGTCAGTCAGAATTGACAGCTCTTTTTATGGAGACAATCTGTGAGATATTGGGTGTGGACATCTCTGCATAAAATAATAGCTCTGAGTGCTAGAAGTTGCAATTGGTCTGTTGAATATATCAGACCATATAAATCTTATGTCAACCCAATGAGCAGGGAAAAAAACTGAGACTGAAATAAACCACTGATTCACAGATTTATTTGCCAACATCTGTGCTCTAGACCTTTGCTATGGTAGCATCATCTACCTTCAGCATCACCTAGCAGCTGCTTAGAAATGTTGACTCCACCTCCAACTGGCCTCACAGAGTCATATTTAGTAAAATCCCAGGTGATTCCTGGGTAATTCAGAGAACCAGCTCAGTCCCACTCTGACACTGTGCCTCTTCACCAAGAAAGGATTTCTGCAGAGTCATTTTCTTTATTGGAAATACTTTAGCACAGATCCGGTGAGACATCAAAGGCAGTCATTTTCATCACTGGCTAAGAGGTGGTTTGATTGCTTTGGGAGGAGGACTGTTTGGCAGCACATCAGAGTTCAGGGGGAGCTGCATGTGCTGACACAGGCGATTCTTGGCTTCCTTAGGCCAACTTGGGAACTAATGTGCAGCCATTATCCAGAAGTAAATTAGATCATACAGAAGGGTTTGTTTCCTTACAGCCTTTTTCTACTGAGAGATTAGCATCTCTTACAAGGTTCTTCAAGTTGGCAGAGTCAGAGGAAGGACACAGAAGAACCACATCTCACTTGACTGTGGGGAACACCACAGTTTCAGAAGTTTCTTTCTGATGAAAAGGAGATAATGATAATAGAGGAACTGAGAACTTGAAATCTTGAGTGAAGCAGAGACCACTGTGGAAGAAATGTATGAAAAGGACAGTCCTGTCCACATTCTGTAGTTAATGACATTTCGTGGATTAAAACACAGCCTTTTATTGATCTTTACACTTCTCCAGGTGATGGGTGATTCTGATGAGCCTGCTCACACAAGATGACTCCAATGAAACTCTCCCAAGTCTTCTTTTAGCTCAACAGGATGGTAGCAAGTAGAATAACTATGCTTGGGCTCATGTATTTCTTATTCTCCCAGAAACTAACCTAAGGCCATTCATGTGGTAACTTGGGGAGATTCCTAGGAAATGAGTGGAAATACAGTTGAGGCCTAAACTGATATGATGTATTTTCACTTAAAGTCTATATTTAATGATTAGGTAAAAACACTGCTTCTTGACTGGAGTTGCACAAAGGTGTTTTGTAAAAGGAGATGCCTACAGAGAGTGAAGAAGTGGGACTATTGTTGCAATCTGCTACCTTTGTCTTCATTGCCTCTCCAAGGCTCCTTTTGAAACAGTTCTTAATAAATTAAATTTCAAACAAAGATACCTTTTTTTTTCTTGTTTCATGAGATAGCTGCTTTTCTTGCCTAGCTACATTTGGGGGACTTCATGAATGCAGGGCGCTATAGTTGGCTACTTCAAAAATACAAACAAAGTTGCTATATATATATATATATATGTATATACATATACAGAATAACATGTGTCTATTTAAGTTAAAATCTCAGTAAGATACTGGCATGCTCCTGGTAGGTAATAAAAAAGGTAGACAACTATTAAATATAGGCAAGAATGTAGAATTATAAATCACATACAATGCTTGTTGGACCTCTGATTTGTAAAACTACTCTGGATAATATTATTGCTATTCAATATATCCTGTGACATGTGTATTTCTTAATCTAGGAATTCTACCCATAGTTATGAAACCAGCAGAGATGCTAAATAAGTTTGACAAGACATTCATAGCAGGATTATTTCAAATAATGACAAAATAGGAAATAGCTCATATCCTTAATCATAGAGTGTGTAAATGTGTTACTTTGTAATGAGTATTATATGATTTAAACTTTTTTTGTCAGTCATGAGGCTTGAACTCTGGGCTTGGGTGCTGTCCCTGCATTCTTCAGCTCAAGGCAAGCACTCTACTACTTGAACCACAGCACAACTTCTGTTTTTTTTCTAGTGGATAATTTGAAATAAGAATTTCACAGAATTTCCTTCCTGGGCTGGCTTTGAACCATGATCCTTAAATTTCAGCCTCCTGAGGAGCTAGGATTACAGGCATGAGCCACTGGGGCCCAGCTATAATGTTTATAATAGTATGATGAATTTCAAAAATAAGATAGAGTACTGGGTACTGGTGGCTCTTGCTTGTAATCCCAGCTACTCAAGAAGCTGAGATCTGAAGATTGCAGTTGGAAGCCAGCCTGGGCAGGAAAGTCCATGAGACACTCTATCTCCCATGAATTTCAAAGAAGTTAAAGGTATATCTGTGACTCAACTGGTAGAATGCTATCCTTGAGCAAAACAACTCAGAGATAGTACCATGGTTCTGTATTCAAGCCCTTAGGACCAGCATGCACACACCCCAAAGTAATGTGAAATCAAACAAAGACATTCCATACTTACTTTTCCATTTATTCATGTTAACAATGGGCAAAAGTAATATATGATATCATTAGAAAACATAGTATGAAGTATGAGTGTCATAGTATGAAGGATGAGTGTCAGGAGGGAAAAAAAAGGCCTTTGTGTGGTAATGTTCACTTTCACAATCTGAGTACTGCTTACATAAAATCTTTATCTAAACAGTTTACTAAGAAATTCAGTACTTTATGAGCAGAACCAGTATAGATTTAGATATAAATATTATGCTTAATAAAGAGGTTGAGACTGAGAAGAGATAGAGAATCAACTGATTCTGAAAAGCCCTTCCTTTATGACCAGTTATGTTCTTTAACCCCAAACCATATTTTTCCTTGTCTGAATCCCAATTTCTTTATCTGCCCAATGCCTATATTTGAGTATTAATACAGCATTTTACATTAATTTTAAAGAAGGGCATGAAATGGTTTTTGCCCAATCAATGTTAGTTGCTCATCCTCTCTATGATAAAAATGACTAACATAGCATTTACTATCTTAGATACAGTATCATGTTTAAATTATTTCTTGCACTAAACCACATTGTCAGTGTTACTTCAGAAAGAGAGAGAAGGACACAGGACAGAAAGACATAGAGGAAAAAGACAGAGAGGAAGAAAGACATGGAAAATAAATCTCCTAAATCCTTTCTATTTTATTATTTAAAGTGTGAATATTCTGAGTTGTTGAGTGATGTATCTTAAAGGGTTATAACTTTGTATATCATTTTCAGTGCTTAGTTTTTCCCTTCGGGTTATGCTGATTATCTTGCTGTGACTGCATTTTAAGTAATTATTAACAACCATTTGGGGTAATGGGTTTCTCGAGGGACTTTATAACAGGAAAGTTATTACTTTAATGAATAAATAAAATAGTACAAAAACGGACAATTTAAGGACTTACAGCCATTCTTCCTTCAGCCAGAAGCCTCAAAATGATCCTGAGGCACAAATGAATGAATCATGTGGAACAGCCTGTTCTAACTTTTGACTGTTCATGCCAGAAGTGGAGGCAGAGTCTCTGTGGGTGGCATGAGGCAGTAGGAAACCCTGACTCCAGCTTCTCCCCTTCGGGTTCTCAAGACCTTCCTTTATAACCATTTCACCAGCAAGTAGAGGAGAGAGGCTTGGAGGTAATTTCAGAGATGCTGGAAAAGTCAGCTAGTCCCTAAAGCTACAGCAACAAGTTACAACAACAAAGCTACAACAATAGTTCCACATGAACACACACATGTGCGTACACACACACACACCACACACACACACCACAACATAATACCTTTACCACCCACACTCAAAATTCATCTCTAAAATCCCATGTTCCTAAGATTGGTTATTGTCATCCAGCCAATAATAAGACCTTAATGAAACCATGGTCTTGGCAGGAGCAAAAATACTCAAAGAGCTCAAAAAGATGGGGAAGATGACTCCATTTATTTCACGGTTTTGTTTAGATGTGACACTATTCTTTCATATCCTGATCTAAAGGATAATCAGAAATCGTTTAGAATACAAAACATAGGACTGGTGGTGGAGATCAGTGGAAGAATGGCAGCATAACATATGTGAGGCTTTTGGTTCAAATCCCAGTATCCAAAAATTATTTATGTAAGAACTAGGAAAAAGAAAATTGTGACTATAATAAAGCACTGTACTTGAGCAAAGATGTTTTCTATGGAATATATATATATATATATATATTCATAAAGTCTGTATTCTTCATAACATTTCTATGAGGTGAGCCTGTAAGAGATATTCACATCTTAACCAAGAATATACATATATATACACACATACATACATACATATACACTCACATAGGTTGCAATGTGCAAGAAATAGAAAAAAAGAATACAAAGCAGAACTATGTAAAGGAATCTGGATTTGGCAGATCATAGAATGTGATAGATGGAAGGAAAGCTGAGATAGTAATAGGCTTAAGGTTTGAGTTTTGAAAGTCTAATATTAGATGATAAAAGAATATTATAAAGAAACTGAGGAAGAAAGAAAGAATTGGAGGATTTGGAAAAAAGAAAAAAAATCTTGTACCCTTGATGCTCGATGATGGGAGGATGAGAAGACATCTAACTTGATAAGTTCAACGGCTGAGATGATATGTTACATATAAATCCAATTGTGTCTAGACCTCTGATTACTCACTGAAGTAACCGTAAAAATAGAAATAGAGGGTGTGAGAGAGAAAGCAAGTGAGAAGGAGAGAGAGAGACAGAGAGAGGAGGGAAGGAGGGAGGGAGAGGAGGGAGAGGAGGATTAAACAAAACCCCAAAATGGAAGGGTGAGTCTGAGAATGTGCATTTGTTAGTGAAGAGGGGGACAGGGAACATTTTGGGAAACAGAAAATATAAAATGGAACAATATCAATAGATCCAAAGAACTGAACTTCAAGAATGTCCAGAATGGGCAAGGAGAATTAAGGATGAAAATACCATCGCTCAGGCTAGCTAATGATTTGAATGCTGTCATTGCCTTCAGTGTAGGGGGAAGATTTTGTAGAAGATGAATTTCAGGTACTTAAATAGCAGCATTTTGTGAGAATCTGAATGTGGCATAGTTGTAGTTCATACGTGGTTGCATACATTAAAGATGAAGAATTCTGAAGGTAGAAAACAGGGTCCAGTTCTCATTACTTTGTTTGGTTGATATATGAACCTTTGCTTCCTTGCTTTCCTCAGTTTTTAAGAAATAGGGGAGGGCTGGGAAGGTGGCTCAGTGGTAGAGTGCTTACCTTGCATGCATGAGGCCCTGGGTTCGATTCCTCAGCACCACATAAGCAGAAAAAAAAAGAAGCCGGAAGAGGTGTTGTGGTTCAAGTGGTAGTCTTGAGCTGAAGAGCTGAGGGACAGTGCCCAGGCCCAGAGTTCAGGCCCACAACCAGACCCCCTCCCCCCCCCACCAAAAAAAAAAGAAAAGAAATAAGAGGAAATATCTTCCATGGACAGAAAGCAAGAAGAAGAAATGGAAGGTTTGTTTGAAGAAGCAGATTTTGCAGAAGGTTGACAGAAGATATTGTAGAATTATGCTTCTGCAACGTACATAAGAACCTTTGTGAGAATACATTGAAACAGTCTCCTTGGTCATCACTTTTAGAAATTTCCATTGAGTGGGTCTCAGTTGAGGCTCAGACATTTGCACTTCAAATGAGCTAGGCAGATGCAGTGCACTCTGAGCATCTCCATACACTACTTTCAAGTTTCCTTTTCCTGGAGTCATCAGTTTCCAGCTGCTCTGGGGCTCTGCCTTCTCTGGGATTACATGAGCCACTACCATGTTCTCATTTTCCAGCCTCATTTCTATTACCATCTTTATATTTCCTTGTGCCATTTTATTCTCAAATCAGGAATTTGCTCGAGATTAGGATTTGGCCACTTGTTTTCTTTCTTTCTTTTTTTTAGGGGGTCTGGTCGTGAGGCCTGAACTCTTGGCCTGGCTGCTGTCCCTCAGCTTTTCAGCTCAAGGCCAGCGCTCTACTACTTGAGCCACAGCGCCACTTCGGCTTTTATTTTCTGCTTATGTGGTGCTGAGGAATCAAACCCAGGGCCTTAAGCATGCAAGGCGAGCGCACTACCACTGAGCCACCTTCCCAGCCCCCACTTGTTTTCTTTTGAAATACGTTTTTATTGTAAAAATACTGTACAGAGGGGTTACAGTTACATGAGTAAGGTAATGAGTACAATTCCTATCGAGCATTGTTATCTCCTCCTTTATTTTCCCCCTACCATCCCTTCCCTCCCCACCTCCCCAACTCCTCCCTCCCCCACCCCAACGTTGTTAAGTTCATTTTCAACATAGTAGCAACTTGTTTTCATGTGCACATATGGATAAGTTTATATCAATATTTCTAAAGTGATTCACTGTCCTGTGTGTAGCTGCTTGAACTCCATGCTTTCTTTGTCTACATAGGAATCTTTCCTCACTTGTCTGTTTTCTAGTTTGTCCAAAAGCTACCTCTTTTTTAAATCTTCCTCCCTAATTGTACTATCTTCTATAGTCTTCTTGACCAATATGGCACCCAGAACCCTTTCCTTCATAGTTCATTAAAAAGCTGGATTCATGCCTTTTTATACCATCTCAATTCAAGATGTGCTTCTTGTCTGCATTTTAATGAGCCACCAAGCCAACTTGAAAAATATTTGAGAAAACTGGAGAAACTAAACTGTGAACTGAGGTGTTATAAGAGATCATATACAGAGGTCTTATGTTCTGTAAGATAATGATATTTGGATAATGTGGGATATGCACTTTTTATTTGCAACACATACTGAATATGTAGAGGTTACAAGAAAGGTCATGGCTTATCTATCTCTCTAACTTGAAAAAAGTGAAAAATAAGATATAATAAATGGTTGAAATGTATCAAATCTAAGTAATAATTGTGTGAGTTTGCCCTGCACATTTGAAAACTCTGCAAATTAGATTTGATAATTTAATAAATGCAAAGTGATAGTTATGGAACTTGGTGTTATACAGCTTTGTTTTGAATGCTTATTAAAATGATTGCATGTTAAAGTAGTTAATTATCATTGCTTATAAGATGGACCAGTGCGATTTTGAAGACAGTAATAGCCCATACTTAGTATTCTATTCTTTAGAGGGGATGACTATTTTGGTCACAATTTGGACCAATTTGTCTAACCTCTGCTTCTTTGCTAGCCCTGTGATTGGCAGAGGACATGTGCAGTATGAAAATGGCAGATGTTAGAGGCAATCTCAATGTTCCTTTGTGAAGAGCATTCTTTGCTGCTAGCATTCCAGTGCTGGCAATTCCCTGCTCTTTGGCAGCAGAAAGAATGAGGAGTTTCTAGCTCAGGCTTGCTGACTCTAAACCTCGGGTGACAGTGAAGAGCTGGGTACTGATTCCCTTCCAGGTGCAGGATCAGCCTTGGGGCAGATATGTGGTTCCATTGGCTCTCTGCATCTACCCTAAGAACTGATGATTTTGTTTTATAGTCTTTAGGGAAATATCATCATGAGGGAGGAAAATAATTGTTCAAAGAAAATGTCATACTAATACTGATCTGCTTTTTTCCAGAAGCATGGCTTCTTGCTCTGTAAGTCTTGTGGTTGTATGTTCTACTACCAGTCAGCTCTAAGTTACTTGCATAGAAAAATCCCAGAAAATGTCTGGTGATTTGTTACCTTGGGGTAAGCAGGTGAGTGTCACAAATAAGTGATTCAAAAAGAATGGCCAGAGAACAGCAATAGGAACCAAGGATCCCATTCTAGATTCATTTATGTAGGATGGATCTGAAGGGATTTCTGGAGAAGTCACTGCAGTAAAAGAGCCACAGTCATTCAGGTGCCACCCTGTAGACTGTTCCCAGGAAGGACCACAGAGCCTTCCGTTAGAAAACAAGCCTCTTGCCTCTTTAAACTGCATATTATCAAAGATGCTGTTCAATGTTCTTACTATAATCATGCAGCACTTAACAGTGGGGACACGTTGTGAGAACTGGGTCCTTAAGTAATCTCATCATTGTGTGAACATCCTGGAGTATACTTTTGGGAACCTAGGTGGTCCAGGGCAATCCCTTGATGTGGTCTCTAGAAGCAATCAAGAGACTGGATAAACCTGTGATATATAAGGCTGCTACTGGTGTGAACCAGTATGCTGTTTTACCGTAAACTTTTTTTATAAGTAGAATAAGTATACTTTAAGATAATGATAAAATGTAATATAATAAATACATAAACTAGCAACAGTCATTTATCATCATTACCTAATGTTATTTACATAATTATATGTGCTGTACTTTTATAACTGGCAGTGAAGCAGCCCAAGTTCATGATGACCAGCATCACCATAAATACATGACTAACACACTGTGCTATAATGTCAGGATGATTATGACATTGCTAGGTAATAGGAATTTTTCAGTTTGTTATCATCTTATGATGCCACTGTGGTATGTGCAGCCTATCTTTGATGAATGTTGTTATGTGACACATGACTGCACTTTCAAAAGGCCACTTAACTTATGAAGCCTTCGTTTAATTTTGACAGTGGAGGAAGGCATGGAGCCAGATGATCATTACATCTTTCAGCCTGAATTTCCTACTACCACAAGAGTAAAGTAAGAGAGGAAAATGACTAATCCATGAGAGTTTCTAAAACTGCCTGTTATGCTATTGTGGGGCACACAGAAGAAAATAAATTTAAAAAATAACAAGATATTAATAAAATAACATGAAATTAATAAAAAATATATAGTGGCACATCAAAGGGATACAATGTAAGATTATTTCTTAGAACATTAACCATAGTTCAGTATGAAATAAACTTAATGGCAATTCTGGCCATTTATTTATTTATTTTTATCCTGAACTGAAAGAACACTTTAGGTGGAAATGATACTGATTTTCCCAAACACACAACTCTGAGAGTAAGTAAGAAACATATTGGCTGAGTGCCTGAAAAGGAATATGAGTTTGAAAAGAAAGGGGCAGCCAGGCGCTGGTGGCTCATGCCTGTAATCCTAGCTACTCAGGATGCTGAGATCTGAGGATCGAAGATCAAAGCCAGCCTGGGCAGGAAAGTCCATGAGATGCTTATCTCCATAAAAGCACCAGAAAACTAGAAGTGGTGCTGTGGCTCAAGTGGTAGAGTGTTGGCCTTGAGCTGAAGAGCTCAGGGACATTGCACAGGCCCAGAACTCAAATTTCACATCTGACAAAAAAAAAAAAGAATGGGGGTAAGGGGGGGAATTTCCAAAACAATAACATTGAACTTCGTGGCCTAGGGTCAGAATTTAAAAATTTTAACAAGCAATGACATTATTGCTGTGTTCCTCTGAAGAAAATACCTATAACTGATGGATACTCAAGAAGTTACTGCTTAGATGAGTGGGAAACATGTGCTATGGGATGGTCCAGACCAAACACAGAGTAACTAAGAGGTACCAAACTTGAGTGTGTATTAGACTCATATTGAGGAGGCTTAAAAAGTACTAGTGACTGCATTCCACCCCCAGTGAATCTTATTTAATCTCCACTGGATATGGCCTGGACATCAAGAGTTTGCAAAAGTTGGTGCAGCTAATGTGTACCAAGGGTGAATCCTAGTTTTTTGTGGTGCGGGTTCATTTCCAGGTGAAGAATCTGGCTTCCTGGACAGGGGGTCCATCCCTGCTCTTAAGGAGATCTCTTATAGCCTTAGTATATCCTTTCCCTTCCCCTTAGCATTTGTACTACTGAGAATAGCCTGTCTTTCTTCTGTGAAAGTAAACTAATCACAACAAACAAATAAGTGATCATTACATTCAGGCTTCAAACAAGCACTATCAACAATAGACATCTTAGTTTACATTAGTAGCTCTAAGAACAAATTCAGGATCAAAATCCAAAAAATACTCCTTCCCTAAACCATTTAAGCAAAAGCTCATCCATTTTCTTTCCACTATGATCTGATGAACAAGTCAGAATCTTCCCTTCCACAGTTTGTTACCATCTGATAGCAGCTACTGAGGCCACATCTTCTTACTTATACTTATCTTCTTATTCAAAGAGTAAGGCTTTTGTAACAAAATTACCCCACTCTAGGATAATAGATAGGTCATCAGTGAACTACAATTCCATGTCTAAATCTAACCCACTATCTGTATTGTAAATCAGGATTTGGTTGTGTGTTTTAATATAGCCAGATCCACTTATTTATCTATTGTCTATGGTTGTTTTACACTACAACACTGATTTGGAATGGTGGAACCAGAGACTATTTGGCTTGCAAAGCCTTTCTTAGATGATTATTTACAAAATGATGCTTGAACTCTGTAATATAATCATTTTCATCCTATGTAACATTAGCACTTTCCTACTGTGATAATTTTTAACAATTTTCATTGTTATTGTAAAGGTGATGTACAGAGGATTTATAGTTACATAATTCAGGGAATGAGTACATTTCTTTTTGAATACTGTCACCTTACTGTCACCTCTTCCCTCCTTTTCTCCCAGTTTTTCCATCCCAACATCCCTCCCCCATAAGTTGTACAGTTTATTTTCAATAGTGTCTAGGAATTATCAGTGCTACATCTATTCACTCTTTAAACCACCATTCTGTGCTCCCCTTACCCTCTCCCAAACCGATAAACTTACATAAAAGAAAAACGGTACAACAAAGTAACAAAGGAGAACAATAAAACACATATAAAAAAGAAGCAAAATAACATAAAACCTCTTACTTCCATTTCCTGAACCTCATTTTGATAAATATCATTTTTTTATAATCACATGCTCATGCTATTGAAACTTTGCGATCCTCTCCTAAGAATATCCTCCTTTGGGCTATTGCGATAATTTAACTTTTAAAATGTTGCCAACTTTTTACCCCTTGTATCTATCTATTCCATCTTCAAAATGACTACAACTTCTGCCACCAAGTATTGAGCCCATTTCTGCCAGCCATTCACTATGAGATGGCCTTGTGAGTTATTTTGAACCATAGAAAACTGAGGAGGTGATACTGTGCCCATCCTGAACCTAGACTTGGAGAGGTCTTACATATTTAGACTTCTGTTTGCTCTCTTGGAATTCTATCTCTTAATATCCACCGAACCCTGGTGGATGTTTGGAGTCTGTCACCAACTCTGGCTACTAGTTTAAGAAACAGATCACAGTTTTGTTTTAGAAACCGAAGTAAGCCAAGGTTTTCAGTAGGTAGGACAGGCACAAATGACAGCTCAATATGACAGCAGACCCTGTAAGACTTCTAAAATCTCTTCTTGTTTGTTAATTTTAGAAGTTTTATAATTTTAGAAGATTTAAAAATCTTCAAACCCAAGAAGATTAAAAGGCAAATGTGTCTTGTATTAACTATTGGAAGTCAGGGGCAGTGTTAAACACTCTCCAGCCTTGTTTTTTGTAATCAGGTTAATTTTCTGTGTTGTGGGTACTGGAGATTGGAATTCCATTTTAAAAGAAACATGTAAAATGCTCTGCTTCCCATCAAGAAGCATAACAAGTAGGTTGCAACCATGTTCTCCAGGCCAAAATGATTGAACTAACACTAGGGCCAAAAAAATTGGAAATGTCTTAACATGCATTAATTGCTTAATGGTTGTGTTGTCTGCCTAAAAAGGGCGGGGTGGTATTTAAGTTGCTTAATGACTTTACATTTTCCCATGGCAAAATACTTGTGATTCGGTGATGCTATAATTAAAGAGTTACATAAACAAGACTTTGGAAAGAAATAGACTGGGTTCCTTGGGAGAGAGCCTTTAGTCAGCTCTGGCTACTGTGCCTATTTCCTTCCAGGAGAAGGAAACTGCTCCTCCTAACCCTACTTCTCTCTCCCTTTTAGAAATCATCTTTGTTCATCCTGTCTTTCTCATGTGTTGCACCTTGTAGTGTAAGCTACAGAGTAGGAGAGTAGGTAGAGAGACTATTTAAAAAAATGAATCACATTTTAAAGTTTGGAATATTTTTTTTCCAAAACAAATGTTAATACAAGTATTAAGGAGGAGTACAGTAGCCACAAGGCCTACTGATGAGAAATCCCCTGGGCAAAGTGGGATTTGTCTTACATATCCAGTTGATCAAATGTTTGTTTCTTTATAAGGAGAAACCTTTGAACACATGTGCTTTGCTTACCTATGTTCCAGAAACTATTTCCTCCAGGAGCAGCAATGTCCAGTTTCTTAACTACAAATCTTCTACAGCAGGAAAAACAACTCGTGGCAGTGAAGGAAAAGTACAATTCCATCTACAAAAGAAACTGCAAGCCAGGCGCTGGTGGCTCATGCCTGTAATCCTAGCTGAGATCTGAGGATCTCGGTTCAAAGCCAGCCCAGGCAGGAAAGTCCCTGAGACTCTTATCTCCAATAAACCAGTAGAAAACTGGAAGTGGCGCTGTGGCTCAAGCAGCAGAGCACTTGCCTTGAGCTGAAGAGCAAGGGGATGGTGCCCAAGCCCAGAGTCCAAGCCCTGTTACTGACCAAAAAAAAAAAAAGAAAGAAAGAAACTGCATAGTAGTATTCAATGTATATAAGTGAAAATGAAACCAAGTAACTTGGGGAAATGGATGGGGTTGGGAGAGATGGAGGAAAACTATCAAAGGGTCACACTGATCAAGATGTGTTGTATCTATACATTGATATGTTCAATTGAAACCCCTTTGTACAACTACTTAAAGATGGTTTAAAACCTTTTCTAAAGAAAGTGCACTGGTCCACAAAGCTGCACATACCCGGAGCTTAGCCTCAGTTGTTTATGGAACAATTGTCTTTGAGCACCAACTTTTCCTTTGAAATTTATAACTTTTTTTTTTTTGGTCTGGTCGTGGGGCCTGAACTCTGGGCCTGGGCGCTATCCCTCAGCTCTTCAGCTCAAGGCTAGCGCTCTACCACTTTAGCCATAGTGCCACTTCTGCCTTTCCTCTTTTTGCTTATGTGGTGCTGGGGAATCGAACCCAGGGCCTCATGCATGCAAGGCAAGCACTCTACCTTCCCAGTCCATTTATAACATATTCTTAACCCAAATCAATTATCAACTGGTAAAAAGAAAGGGGAGGGGGGCAGGGAGGGAGGGAAATAAAGAGAAGGAGGGTGGGAGGGAAGAAGGAAAGAAGGAAGAAAGAGGCGGGGGCAAAGGAGAGAAGGAGGTAGAAAAGAAGGAAGGAAGGAAGAAAGAAAGAAGGAAGGAAGGAAGGAAGAAGGGAAGGAAAGAAGTTTCCTTTAGTTATATGGACCCTCACAGCCTTCAAATGTTTGCAATGAAAGCCTTTGAGCCTTTCACATCTAAATATGTTTATTTTTCAATTAGGCTTATTGGCAATTCTTCTAAGGCTGTTCTAAGGAGGCCTTTGCTTTAGGTGCTGTGGCAGATGTGGCCTTTCTTAGTCTTGCTCAGTAATTCCCTCAATCCAAGGCTTCTATTCTTTAAAACTTTCACGAAGGGACAAGTCTGTTTCTCCTCCCCTTAAAGGTAAGCTGCTTTCTGACTTGATTGTGTCAATTGGTTGTGCAGAATTCACAGTAGGTCTGTCCAAGCCTAGACTTTAAGACAATTTACATGTGTCTCCTTTCTGTTTTTGAACTTTGCACAGATACCATGTGAACCAGGCAAGATTAGTCTTTTGGATGGAGAGAGGCACCCAGAGGAGATTGCAATAGCTTCAACTCTAGGCCAGGCTGCCTAGTCTGCTGACCCTCAAATATGTGAGGAGCCCAGCCAATATAAGCAGAGTTGCCTCCAAGCCTACAGCTAACCACACATACATAAGGAATCTCATCCAGTGCTAGCAGAATCAACTAATGACATACAAAGAGATGAGCAATGAGCCTTATTCTGAGTCCCTGGATTTTTAAGGTAGTTTCTTTTAAGTTACTGCTCAATGGACATGGATAATTAACGAAGATATTTTCTGGTTTAACACAGCATCCATGGAAGAGAAAAAAAGGAAAAATCATGGAAGTCTCATAATGTAGATGAAGCATCTATACAGACATATTGATCAGTAAAAGGCAGAATGTGTATTGAAGATCAATTACATTGGAGAAAGCTAGTCTAGGATTTGGGAGAGTAGAAATGCCCGAATATACAGTGCTTGACCTCAGAGATCTTAGAGAAAGAGAGAGTAGGTATTTAAAATGATTCCAAAAGTGGGCAAGAAAGAAACAACTGTTGAATTAGTTAATCTATCTCTTTGTAACACATTTGAATCATTTGGGGACAGTGGTGGATCCTGTTACATAATGATTAAATCAAACTATTCCTAAGTAGTATGTGGAAATCAGTTATCTTTGGATGCTCCCAGATCCTCCTGATCTATAGCTCTGATGGGGAATTATCATTATACAGTGAATTTGAAAGGCCAAGCCTGTAAACCAGCAACATCAGATCAGCATCTCTGGTCCCACATCAGAACTACAGAACCAGACAGAATCTGCTGGATGGGCATGGAAGATGTGATTAACCTTCAGACATATTCTCTGTGTATTTCTTATGCAAACGAATGATCAATAACTGTAGGAGTGATGAGGCATTGAATACTGAGATTAGCCACTGAAAATGAATTTTCTGTCTCACACACCCCCAAACACACACATACGCACGCGCACACACACACACACACACACACACACCTTATAAGCATAAAGTAAATCACTGGTGTTTCCCCAGCTCTAACATTGAGACATGTGTTGTATTTTCAGCTATTAATATGAAAAAAACTACATGTCAGAAGTTCCTACAATACTTATTTTCACTCATGGCTTAAATAATTTGTGAGCTATTTTGGTTTAAATTCCATAGAAATAGTTTCTCTATATATACCAGATTGCATAACTTTACTTTAGGACAGAAGTCTAAAGTTGCTCTGTCTATAGGCATTTTCTTTCTTCTATAATTTTCAGTTTTACTTGCTTTGTATAAATTTATCCTCGTTCCTAAATAGATTTAGAGACTAATCCATTTTCAGTTATTTCTGAAAGGTTATTTTCCCTCATCTTAAAGAAACCATATATCAGGGAGAGTTCTAGTTTATGTCTGCTGCACTGGAATGGTTATTAATGGTGTCCTTTTCAATCTTAAAGTGCTCCAGTTTAGAAATGAATCATATAGGCACCACACAATCTATTATAGTGTTATATTTTGAAAGAAAATAAGGTGATCCTTTAAAATCATACATAGTTGTTAGATATAAAAATTTACTGAGAGGTCAATATTTGTAACCAATTCATCTAGACTATTTCAAGTATTTTCATCTGTGACTTTTTAATCCTCTAAAAAGCCTCTGTCACTTGTTTACAGAATAAAAACTCATCCATTGCTTGGAATCTCTTTAATCACTCTCTCCATAAAAAGTATTAAACCTGCTACCATCCTAGGATTGCTTCTAGCAAGGATTAAATGACAAACTAAAAGGAAATCATAATCTTTACCACATGTTAAGAACTCAGAAAATAATAAATCTCTCTAACATTAATGATATTTCTCCAAGCCCCAAACCAGAATACATAATATGATGATACAAGCATACCTTGAACCTATACATAGGGTACCTCTAGAATTGAGGACAATGTCTGTTCCTCATTAAACTGAAAGAACATGAGTGAATGGAAGGTTTTGACATGAGAGATATCCTGGAAAACTTTAGGAGAATAATCTCCAAATAATATTTCTATTTAATGGATGCTCATTAGATGCCAGGCACTATTTAAGATACTTTATATACAATGGCCCATTTAATTCTCTCAGGATTCCTGGTAAAGTTTTTCCTAACACTCAAATGAGGACGATAACTCTTTAAAAAGATTTCATAACTTAACCCAAAATTTGTTGGAATTATTTATAAGTTAAACTTTATCATAGACAGGCATGCATAAAACATTTGTATATACAGGGTTTTGAACTACTTCTAGTTTCAGGATTCATAGGGATTCCTTTCACTGATAAGGAAGAACAACTTTCTAAAAAGAGAATAAATAGATGGAACATTGCAAGAAAACCAAAAGGAAGATGAAGAATCTTCTATAATGAATCCTTAGAAGTCACATGAGCATCATTCTATTACTCGATTGTTAGAACTGTTGGTACAACAGTAGCCACAAGGACTCTGTAAAAGAGTCCACAGAACACTTCTCTAATAGAAGGATGGTTATAATCACTTACACTGACTTAAAATTATGAGCAAGTGATGTCCCAGCTCCTGTGCTTCATGCTTTCCTTAAGCTTATATTGCTTTCAATCATATTATATCCTTATAAAGTTTCCTTGTGAATCTTTGTCCATGTATCTCACTCATTCTTCCATAACCTCTCTCATTTCTTCTGACACAAGTTCTATCCTCACAGCTTCTATGATACCTGCTCTCATTTAGCATAAAAGATTTTAATGAGGTAATCTCTTAAAATGTAAATGATTGACTAACACTTCCAGGGGAATCTTTATATATTACAGGAATAGGGTTATTCAAGTAGACCATAATTAGCAGAAGGTGTGAAGATTATTCTTAAGCTCAGATGCCCTCCTTTCACATTTTTTATTTTCTAGGGATTTCTCATCTCCTTATCCTCATGCTACCCCAAAGTAAAGGAAGAACAAAGAATACTCCAAAATTACAAATCAAAGAGATGCCATCACTCAACCATGTCTCCTGGTGCTCCATCGAAGATTCACTTTCATCCTGGTCCAGTTGTTATAATGATATTACTGTGCTAGAAGATATTTCCTCTGTTTCTGCATTTTAAATAGTTTTGTAAGACTGGAATTATCTGTTGGTGAAATTTATGGTAGAATTCCTCCTTTAGTGTTATGGAAAATTTGTTTTTATTTTATGTTTTGCTTTTATAAATAGACTACAACTATATATTTGCTGAAAAGTTGAAACAATCATAGAGGATTTCCATAAACTTTGTACTGTTTTTCTCATCATTGACATCTTACATTAATATAAAACACTTGTCATAACTAGAAAACCTATAATGATTCATTATTGCTACCTTAGGTTGTTAGGTTTGTTTATTTGGTTTTCCTTAAACTTCTCCTGATGTCCTCTTTCTGATGCAGGACCTCATCCAGGATACTATATTACCTTTAATCATCATGTCCTTTTATGGCTTTGACAATTTCTCATACTTTCCTTGACAGTTTTGAGGACTACAACCAAGTATTTTATAGAATATCTGTGACTGGAATTGATTATCACATTTTTATTGTGAAAATACCTTACAGAGGGGTTACAATTACATGGGCAAGATAACGAATACATTTCTTATCAAGCATTGTTGCCTCCTTCTTTGTTTCCCCTTCCCATCCCTTCCCATGTCTCCCACCCCCTTACCCGATCTCCCCCACCAAAGTTGTAAAGTTCTTTTTTCAACATAAGGACTTGTACATCTCATTGTTGCAATGTGTCCACCTGTATCCCTATTTAAACGATTTGTTTTTTCCCTTCCCCTCCATACATTATACCAACATCAAATACAGTGAAAGCAAGGGTTATACAGTGGGGGGAGGGACATACAAAGCAACAAAGAAATCATCTTATAAATATGTACTAGATTAAAGAAAAAAACATTTGAATACTTATCTTGAGATTCATTTCCCTAACATCAATTTATCTGACTTTTTCTGCTTGACTCAGACATACACTGGTTATTGCAAATAAAGAAAACCATGGGACCTATGTTTCTTTGGGCCTGGCTTACTTCACTTAATATAATTTTTTCCAAGTCTTTCCATTTCCTAACAAATTTCTTGGTAATTGGACCTCAGATTTGTGAGACAGGTGCACATACTGCTGACCCACACTCTAGCCCTGATATGGCTAGTAACTTTTGAGATGGGTTCTCACTACCTACCTAAGCACACATTTAGGTTTCATTTTCCTGTGAAGTTCTCTGTGAAACAAAACAATCTCCACCATGTCCCGTTCTTTGTTGAGCAAAGATCTTTTGAATTTTTCTATCATCTGGGGTGGCCTTGAACTTAAACTATAATCCTCCTCTTCTCAGCCTCTCAAGTGCCTAGGATTACAGGTATGAACCACCAGTGCCCAGCATAGATATAAATCATGCACAAGATGATTAGACTGGGGTCATTACATGTTGGGGGCAGGGAGGGATCATCTTCAAGGTCCATCATCAATAGAATTTATTTACTGTTAATGGTGATCTTGCTAATCTGACAAGAATAATATTGGGAACCATTTTGTGTTCAACTTTCACAAATGAAAGGTTCTATTATCAACGTGACATTGTAAGTGCAGATCATAAATCAACAGACTCCACGTAATCAAGGGGGTCATTAGAAATGCAGACAACTGAACCAGAACCTATTAGCTTACTGCACCCTACACAATTCACATTTTTATTAAGATAAAAGCTTTAAGATACTATAGGAAAGGTTCTGGAAAGGTCCTTTTTGGAAAGGGCCTAGTGATGCATATTTTCAGTTTTACTGGCCTTGTAGTCTCTCTCATAACCACTCAACTCTGTCATCAGTATGGGTACTAGATTAAAAAATAGCAAGGACATATGATTTGAAACTTTTACTGATAGATGCCAGAATTTGAATTTAAAGTTTGAGATGAAAATTTGAAATGTGTCATGCATGAGAGAATCTCAATTTTTTTCGAGCTTTTAAAAAGTGAACTACATTTAAAACCAGGATTTTAAAGCTTTTATTTCAGACACGAAAAAATAAAAACTTTTAGTTGTTAGAATTTTCAAAAGTGCACAAACAATTGGATTTGGCTTATGGTTTTTGTCAGAGCAGCTCTTAGACAATAGAGTTTCTTTGGATCTTATGAGCAACTAGCTCTACTTGATTAGTAGTTTTAAAATAATGTCTTTATAAAGGTAATATCGGGAGTGTTATTCAGAAATATAACAAATGTTTTATTTAATTCACTAAGCAATGGAGCTGAAAAGGATGTTAAAAACCAGCTCAAATTTTAATCCCCAATATAGTCATATATGTACATCTAAGATGTTGAAATGAACTTCAAATGAACACAGAACTGGCTTTTTGAAAAGTTTTTCCCCTTCTCTCCTCCTCCAGATAGAATTCACTGGTAAGTTTCTAGTCAGGAATAATTTGCATTGCCATCTGTTCCCTATACATTGACTTTGATCTGAGCTGAGTTGTACAATGGCCCAGTCAAAGATGTAGAACATATCTCATGGGATCAGATAATCCAGGGAGGTGCAAACATTTTACTGAAAGGCTTCTCACTACACTGACCCTCCCCCCTTTCTCCTTTGGCAGTGCTTTGTAAGACTCCCAGAGGATGCTTAAAACCATGAATATACATATTTTTCCTATACATACATACTTAGGATAAAGTTCGAATTATAGAATTGGCACAGTAAGAGACAGTAATGAGCAGAATAATATTAACAAGGTACTGTAATAAAAGATATGTGAAGCCAGGTGTGGGTGGCTCATGCCTGCAATCCTAGCTACTCAGGAGGTGGAAATCAGAGGATTGTGGTTCAAAGCCAGCCCAGGAGAGTCTGTGAGACTCTGCTAGCATTAAGCAAAAATGATCAGCAGCCAGGCCCTGATTTCAAGCCCCATAGATGACAATAAATAAATAAAAATAAATAAATAAAATGTGAATACCTCTGCCTTTCAAAATATCTTCTTGCACTATTGGGAAACTACTTTGCAGCCTCTTTTTTTTTTAATTGTGAAAATACCGTACACAGGGGTTACAATTACATGGGCAAGGTAATGAGTACATTTCTTATCAAGCATTGTTGCCTCCTCCTTTGTTCCCTGTCCCATCCCTTCCCATCTCCCACCTCCCATCCCCCACCCTCCTACCCTTGCCAAAGTTGAAAAATTCGTTTTTTTCCACATAACGACTTGTACATCTCATTGTTGCAATGAGTCCACCTGTATCCCTATTTAAACGATTTGTTTTTTCCCTTCCCCTCCACACATTATACCAACATCAAATACAGTGAAAGCAGGGGTTATACCGTGGGGGATGGACATACAAAACAACAAAGAAATAATCTTATAAATGTGTTAGAAACAATCACATGAAAGAAAAAAAAACTGTTGAATACATATCTTAGTGTTCATTCCCCTAACATCACCTTATCTGACCTTTTCTGCTTGACTCAGACATATACTAGATATTGCAAATAAGGGAAACCATGGGACCTATGTTTCTTTGGGCCTGGCTTACTTCACTTAATATAATTTTTTCCAAGCCCGAGGATTGGGTTGGGGGACGGGGGGGGGGGGGGGTGGGAAACAAAGGAGGAGGCTACAATGCTTGATAAGAAATGTACTCATTATCTTGCCCATGTAATTGTAACCCCTCTGTACAGTATTTTCACAATAAAAAAATAAAAAAACAACTAAGAAATCATCTTATAAATATGTTAGAAACAATCACAAGGAAGAAAAAATACATTTGAATACTTATCTTGGGGTTCATTTCACCTATCATCAACTTATCTGCAGCTTCTTCTTTTGTTCCAATTTTTAGTTTTATTTAGGATTTTTGCATGCATGTTCTTTTTGAACATCTTTTACTGTTTTCTTTAATTGTTCAAAGAGATTTCAATTGGAGATGTCAGTTTGAGTACAATACATCTTGATCACTGTCACCCCTTTCATCCAGCTTCATTTTGATATTCCTGAATCAGTGACCAATGTCACTGCTCTTATGCGTTAGGGCTATTATTAAGTAAAATAAACATAAGCACAAAACACTATAATTTTGTAATAGTTGATCAGATAACTGGTAAATCCACAAATGGACTAATGAGTAGGTAGTACACAGAGCACAGACATGCTGAACAAGGGGTAATTTGTATCATGATGAGACAGACATCAGGAGATTTTATCATGCTACTCTAACCATATTGCTTTTTAAAACTTCTGAATTATTTCTGATTTTTTCCATTTAATAATTTCAAACCCTATATTTATTTTAAACTGGGAAGCACTATCTGACAGATAGCTTGGACTCATTAGAAAAAGACAAAAGCTATTTGTAAAACATCAATGCATTTTGATATCTTTGTATTTTAAGTATTTTTACCCTGATCCATATTAACTAGTCAGATCCTTAGAACTAGAGCTTGGGAGACAGATCACGTAAGCCCCTAGGCTGTAATTACCTTCATCATCTTGCAGCAATTGTAAAATACCACTTACAGACAGATCAATATAAGAATAATTAATATATAGCAATGGAAAGCATGGTACAATAGAACTCACACTACTAGCTACTGTAATCACATCCAAATTATATCAATCTTTCTGATGATAGCTATTTGGTCTGACATCTTTGCTAGCATTTTAATGGGTTTTAAATTGTCCATATAATATAATTCTGAGGCAGAGTCTCGACAGGAAACCTTTGGAAGCAATAAATTGATCTCAAATGACTGCAAGTATACAATTTTTAAAAAGTTACTAAATAAGGGGATAGGATTTCTTTTTGTGCTGCCCTTTCATGGTATTGGCTCTCAGTTTTCAAAACTAATTTCCTGTGGGAGCTTCAAAGAATCCCAGCACCTAGACCAGTTAAGTCAGAATCCTAATTTCCAAGCTAATTAAATGAGAACTATTTACTGAGGAGAGGTCAGCATTGTTTTTGTTTGTTTGTTTGCTTGTTTTTCCCAAGGCCCTATGTAATCTAGTATGCAGTCAAGACTGAAAATCACTAGTTTGGAGTGGGAATCTCTGTGAGGCCAAGGTTGACTGGCACAAAAACAAAGACTGAAAGACCAATGGAACAGAAGACCCAGATACAAGTATACAGATCTATAGCCATCTAATGTTTGACAAAGAGGGGAAAAATAAAATTTAGATGATGGTTTGGGTTCTTACATTGAGGTCTTTCATCCCTTTCGAATTTGTATTTGTACAAATGACAGATAAGCCTCCAGTTTCAGTTTTCGTATGGATATCCAATTTTCCCAATGCCACTTGTTGAAGAGGGTATTTTTTAATCCAATTGTATTTCTAAATGACATTCTCTCATCTTTTCCTTCTAGCATGACAATTAAACATAATTAAGATTTCCTTGATTTGTTTTTTTTAATATTTTTGTTTACACAATTTAGTTTCTGAATTTTGTTGCTGACTTAAAGCCTGCTGTTCATTTCACCCCTTATTCATTCTCTCTCTCTCTCTGTCTCTCTCTCTGTCTCTGTCTCTGTCCCTCTTGCTCTCTCTCTTTCTCTGTCTGTAATATTAAGGTTTTCAACTCAGGACCTTGAGTTTATTAGGCAGGTATTCTTTCATTTGAGCCACTCTGCCAGGCCCCCTTTTAATGTTGGTCTTGTTTGATGTCTGGACCAGCCTACATTCTGATCCTCTTATATGTGCTTTTCTTGTCACGGGGATGGCAAGTATATGCCACTGTGCCAGGCCATTATACTTGTATAGTTTTGGATGGCAAATGTGTAACCCAGCACTCAGATATTTATTGAGATGGACTTAAGAACTTTTATACCTGGACTGACCTCAAACTGCAATCTAGTACTATCTCTCTCCCAAGTAGCTAGGCTTATAGATTAAGCCACTAAATTTTACCCCAATGAGCTTTTAATTTTGATTGTACTTTTGTATTTTGTACTTCCTATTTCTTTTTAAAATACATGTAAAAGTCATACCATTTCAAATCTCCTTAATGTGTTTAACCTAGGTTGAACCACTTTAGAGTTAATTTTCAGATGCACAAAAAGCACTGGGTGATTTTTAGAGAGAGTGTATAAGCAAAGATCAAAGAACACAAGTATTGGAGTGACACTGCCTGGTTAGTTAATTTTAGACTTAGTAAATGAAGAATGACTTTCTATATTTTTTTCTTTAGTCAAGAAGAGAAGCTAACAAATAATTTAATGTTTCATTGTATCTTTCATTAACTTTAAGTAGTTTGAAATCAAATAATTTCACTTTTATTTCATGTTGCATTGAATATAGCAATTAAAAATTTCAAAACTAAGAGAATACATTTAAATTGTTTTATTTATATGTTTGTTTTATTCAAGTTATTATCATAGTGACTGAATAATGTTTGATACAGTAGTGAGTGTGGTAAACATTCTTTATCGTTGAGATAAAAGAAACATGAAAGAGAACCAGGAAATAAAGAGAGTTTATCCAGTTAATTACTTCCTGTATTGATGGGAATGAAGATGGAGATCTGGAATTTGTTTTCAGTAACATCACTTGTTGCTTGGTTTTATATGTTTATGAGACATATAATGTATTGTTATACTATACCCATACATCTTTGAAAATCTTAACTCTTAAAAGTTTCAGATTTATTTGGAAATTATTTTATTACTGCATTTTGTCTTTTAACAACCTCAGCCTTAATTTTGTTGATTAAACATGGAAAACTTATGTTTGCTTATCTTACAATTTTCTGTTGTATTTATCACTATTAATTTAAAATATATACTTAAAAATACATGAAATTACAGGTACGGTTCACACCTATAATTCTAGCTACTTGGAAGGCTGAGATCTGAAAGTTCATGGTACAAAACCATTCGAGATGGAAAAGACCTTGAAATTTTATCTCCAAATATTGCCAACTGGAGATCTGGGCTGGAGATGTGGATCAAGTGGTAGAGCACCAGATGAGCAAGCCAGCGAAGCAAGTTGTGACATTTCTACATTTACATCCAGTACCAGCACTTCATTTTTATTCTCATGTCTAAAAGGAATCTCACTAGAAAAACTAATATATTTCCAAAAATATTATAAGATATTTAAGAATTTCTCTCAATTTTATTTATGTAGTTATCATACTTTAACTATTTTTAGATTTATCAGACAATTTTATTTAGCTAACTTGAAAATATTTTTATCTTCTTTCTCTGTAGTAATTAGCTATTACAGTGCAATGAATCACCCTAAAACTCATTGGCAATAATGGGAAATTACAAATTTAAAGGTGAAAGAAACCATACAAAACACTGTACCCTGGCGGGCAGTATTACTTCACATTAACCTTAGCCATAGACTATGGCTAAGAACTGTGAAAACACATTTTACCCATATCGATGATGCACAATCAGTTCATTTATGGCAGAAGGTAATAGTCAAACTTCCCATTGTTGGTGTCTGAGCTAAGTAAATCATTACACAAAGATACAGCCTATGTATCTAAACATAAGTTAGTATATATATATATATATATATATATTTTTTTTTCCATATCCATTAGTTTAAAGGGCCTAAAAGCATTTATATTCCACTGATAATGATAACACAACACCCAGATCCTCCTAATGCCTAGCATTAAAAGGTCTGGGGGCAAAGTAGTATTTCTCTCTCTCTCTCTCTCTTGTTCTCCAATTCTTAAAAAGACCTACCGAATGCAAAACTGAAACAAATAAATAAAACTTGAAAGAAATGTTTGATTTTTGAACTAGATAAGGAAATATATAAGCATAAATTGTCTTCAAATGCCAAAAAAGCAAGGAAGTATTTAAACACACACACAATGACTGGGTATATCAATGAGACAAAGAAGTCAACTTAAATAAAAGTTGGTGGCTAAAACTAGAATATTCTGCAAAACAATACATGGTGTATTGAATGTTCATTATTTCATGTATTTTATGTAGATAGAAAACAATACTCCAAATAATTTACCAAGATACTCCACTCATAGGAGCTGGGACATATTCTGGTTTTTTTTATTAAGTTTTTTTATTGTGAAAATACTGTACAGAGGGGTTACAGTTACATGAGCAAGGTAATGAGTACATTTCTTATTGAGCATTGATGCCTCCTCCTTTGTTTTCCCCTACCATCCCTTCCCTCCCACCTCCACAACTACACTCCCGCCCCTCCTCCCCCTACTCTGCCTCCCTGCCTAAATTGTAAAGTTCATTTTTCAACATAGTGTCCAGATAGAGAGACTTTCCTCTAGAAAGCACCGTGGAAGGCAGGTAAAGAGAATGTTTACTGTGGAGAAACTTGAGAAACATTACCTCAGACAGATCGTGGAGATTATCTTCAATAGTGATGTCAGGTTGATGCAATGCACTCCATATCAGCACAGGAATGGCATCCTTATGCTCTTCTTACCAAACCCACAACTCCAGTCATCTCATGAGAAAAATGAGACACATCCCAATGAGACTTCGTACTGAAAGTAGAAGTAGAATTTTACTTGCCATCAACTTTGAAGTTAGCTTTAAAAACTTCATAAGTCTTTATACAGTAGAATGAAAAGTGTTGAGAAGAGATGTACCTTTCACTTTTATTGTTTCATTTTAGGTATCACTTCTCTTGGCTGAGTATCTACATAAATACATTGTGAACATTACAAGTTCATTATATGGGTGACTATCGCCTAGAATGAGAACTATGACAAATCCTCTCAAACCCAGGGATTATAAGAGAGGTATTCTATCAGGATATTTGTTTTTCAAGTGAACATCAGGTAACCAAAGAACCACATTGTATTTATCTATTCCTACCTGTAGTGGTAAGTTTCAGTTTACAGCTTAATAAATGTTTCTGGGTTAGAGAGCTAATAAATGGTAGGTCAAATGTTTAGCATATTGAAGACTGGACTGCTGATAGTGATGAAGAATATGATTGCTTTTTTAACTTTCATGTTTTTATGAGATGGGAAATGAATATAAACTCAACAGTAATAAGAGTGAAACTTAATTTCCTAAACTGGAGCTATTCATATGGGGAGGAAAAATAAGTCTTTATTTTTATGACATGGTACACTTTTTAACTTTGATGATCTTGTGAGATGGAGAATGAATGCAGAATCAACTATAATAACAGCAAAATATATCTTCCTCAACTGGAGTTACTCATATATGGAGGAAAAAATAAAGGAACCATTTTATTACTGGCTATTCTGTATATCAGTTACTGTATTTCTCTTATCTCAGAATCTCTTTATTCTGGCTAATTTCAAACAAAGATTTTTTTAGCATTGAATATTTTGCTATGGAGTCCTCATTAACTTATAAAGTCTTGTCTTATGGTATTTTCATTAATATATTGAGTCATTTATTAGGAAATATGAAATTGGCATTAAAATTGCAGAGATTTTTTTAATTTCTAAGGATATAGAAAATGTCATAATAGGGTCAAAGCTGGAGGCCTTCAAAGTAAGAATAGTATGCCACAGTAGTTCACAAGCGTATTTCCTAGATAACTGCCATCATACACATCTTATAAAATAAAATAGTAGGAATATTTGTCACAAATGTATAGTTTAATTGTTATTAGTTGTTCAAGATTTAATTAATTCCTCCTTGATATTTCATAAATTTTTTATTTAGATAACGTGCCACACTCACAGTCTTCTATTGTATATTTACGTCTTTAATCTCAGATAATAGATTTTATGAATTTAAATAATCTAAAATTTTAAAATGTTATATGGTATCCTCAGGCATAGCTCTCTGGTGTTAAGTTTGAGGGTTTTTTCCAGAGGCTCTATTTGAATAGAACTATCTTTTGATGAAGAAACTATAATTTTTGTCTTTCTTTTTTTATTTTTGTCGGTCATGGGGCTTGAACTCTGGGCATAGGTGCTGTCCCTGTGCTCTTCAGCTCAAGGTGAGCACTCTACCACTTGAGCCACAGCACCACTTCTGGTTTTCTGGTGGTGTATTGAAGATAAGAGTCTCACGGAGTTTCCTGCCTGGGCTGGCTTCGAACCGTGATCCTCAGATCTCAGACTCCTGAGCAACTAGGATTACAGGCTTGAAGCACAGGCACCCTGCTTAATTTTTGTCTTTCTATAAACAGGCAGTCCATCAGTTTCTAATTAATTTGAGTATGTTCTTTGTATATTTTGAATGTGAGTTCTTTATTGAAAATACATCTTACAGGCCAGTCATCTCAGTATTTGGCTTGTGATTTATATCTGAATGGTACCTTTTTTAAGAGATAGGCTTAATTGTAAGACAAGTCAATTAATTATTTTTAATGGCCTATTTGGGTCCTATTTTAAAAGAAAAAGCTTTCCTCACTCACTCCAAGGTTACCAAGATTCTTATTTTTTCCAAAACATTTATATTTGTGATAGGATCATTTAGTGTATGTGTGCAAGTATTTTTCTTATTGTTCCTATTTAATCACTATGAAAAACAATAGAGCATTTATTCATTTCCCTTCCACTTTCTCTTTGCACACGTTTGTTCCAGACTTGTAAATATTGGCACCGTTTACCACTGCCTTTCCTTTTGTCATTCTGAGATTACGCTCTAATACATCACGGGGTGTTTCCTTTGCAATCCATCCTACTTGGTAAAGCCATTTTATCTAAATGATTTATGGTTATTTAATCCTGAGGAAACTTTCCGTCATTGCTTCAAGAATCTCAGGCTGTATGTTTAATGTTCTTGCAGATTCAAGTTTGTTTAATGATTTTACAGTAACATTCAAAGACTTTTATAAGAAAAAGGAAATCTTCATAATTCCACCACCAAAACCTAATAATGGCAGTGTGAAAGATTTATGAAAAAGCGTTATCCTTTCTCTGTAATTATCTCTAATAAGCCACGATTTTGGGATTTTAAAATGATTTAAATCATTTCTTCACTAAATCACTGTATTTGTTTTTTTTCTCATTCCATGTTACATATGTTGAGTATTATAGAACATTAGTACTTATTTAAAGGCTTATTATATCTCCTCAGAATTTCAAAATTTCTTAACCCACAGCAAGAAGATTCTGGAAAGATAAACCCCTTTTATCAGTCATTCGAGAAACGGTATATCTTACTACTGGTGAATTTACAGCCAACTGAAAACGCAGAGGTACCAGACAGGTGGAAATTTAAAAATTGTCAACTTTATAAGTTGTGAAATTAAGATGAAATGAAACATCATAACTTACACTCAGGGCCTACAGGCAAGTCCTGCACTCAGAAGAGCGTTTTGCTTCTTTTAACGTTATCTTGTCTGTCCTATCAAATTACTTCTAGTTTTGCAAAGAAAGTCCTGCATTTAATCTTACACTGGCATGTGTGAATTACATGGCTCCTCCTGCTAGTAGCCTTGTCAGAATCACTAGTATTTTTCTTTGAATCTAACCTTGTAATGTTGCTTCTATAAAAAAAAGAATTTGCAGATCTGAGTTTTGATTACTAGCTAAATAGAATCCCTTCATTGCACACATCCTACCCCAGTGTTAGGAACAGAGAGAAAGGCCACCTCAGGAACTTCTCAATGTGTTTCTCCATGCAGAAAAAGCTGGTGGAGAATGTCATTGCTCTTTCTAAACCCTCCCCAAGGACATGTTACTGTTTATGCCTTCCAAAGAGGGAGGAAAATATTTCTCTTGCAACCTCAAGTCTGTGAAGGGCTGTCAGGGTAAAAGAGAATTAGTTGATTCATGCATGTAACAGGCGTGTAAATGAGAGAGAAGGGTGAAACTCAGAGGCATGCTTGTTTTGAGCAAATGTGTATTAATCTATCTTAAGATGAGGATTAGTGTAAAGCTGGAATCTGATGACTTCAGGTGGAATGAGTTTCATATACTTGACAATATCCAGTTAGAACATGATAAGAACTCACTAGAAAGAGATCTTTAGATAGGGAGTTGAACATGTCACTTTAGAAAGAAAGGAGTAAATCAGCATTCTTTTAGGATTTATTTGATTTTCTTTCTTTAAGGAATCTACTATTGATCTATAACTTGAGATCTTCCTGTACTTTAATCTTCTGATACTCATTCAATATCCAATAGGCCATTAAGTTTATGGCTATATCCATAGTTAAATATCTATCCACCTATAGAACTTTTTTATTAAAATATAATAAGATGTTATTAGAAAATACTTATACTAGGGGCTGGGAAGGTGGCTCAGTGGTAGAGCGCTTGCCTTGCATGCCTAGGGCCTGGGTTCGATTCTTCAGCACCTTATAAGCAAGTGCTCAAGTGGTAGAGTGCTAGCCTTGAGCTGAAGAGCTGAGGGACAGCGCTCAGGCCAGGAGTTCAGGACCCACACTGGACCCCCCCACAAAAAGAAAATACTTATACTAAGTTGCAATAATAAATTTAAATTGTGTATAAAGCATATTTTTTAGTCATGTTGGATATTATCATGATCCAATTTTATAGAGCAGAAACCTGAGCTTTAAGTAGCCTTGCCGTTCTCATCGCCACTCCATTAGTAGAAATCATAATTTGATTCAAACTCAGTTATCTTTTTATACTGAGAATTCCTAACTCTCACAAAATGGCTCTAACACATCCTATTGGATTTTTATTTTGGTCTAACACAAAATTCAAGACATCAAATTTATTGCTATTGCTCACCAGCCTGATAAAGCTGTCATTAGAAAATTGTTTAATAACTATGGTGAAGAATACATGACATCTGTTTGGTTTCTGTGGAATGAAAAATTAATTATCACAGGAATCTATGCATATAGGCAGAATTTATTATCCTCAATCTAGACAAAGTAACCGTGTCTGAGAGGCTAATCAAATTGACCCAGGAGGATGCTTTCAAATATTTTTAAAGAAAACCATGCATTCATTAGAGTCACAGTGGTTGTACTATATATCTAAACATGGTCTAAAATTATTCCCAATCACTAAGAAATTAGATGAATGTTAATGTACATTAATTCAATTTAACTATTCCACAAGTTATACGTATCTCAAGATGATATTCTATGGCATAAAAAATATGTAGCCTTTATTCACAATTAAAATAAATCATTTAAAAATAAAGAACTAGACACTGACAGACACAATAAATGTCTGCTCTCTTGTAAAACCTTTTGAAGTTCAGAAAAAATAAAATATGAATAAATAAAATTACTAAATGTAGATTTCTTTTGAAGTGAAAATTCATACATATGTCAAAAGAAAATTACATCGCATTTTTTTTTGCCAGTCCTGGGGCTTGAACTCAGGGCCTAAGATCTGTCCCTGAGCCTCTCTGTGCTCAAGGCTAGAGCTCTACCACTTAACCCACAGTCCCACTTCTGGCTTTTTTTGTTTATGTGGTACTGAGGAATCAAACCTAGGGCTTCATGCATGTGATGCAAGCACTCTACCACTAAGCTATATTCGCAGCCCCATTGCATTTTTTTGAGATAAAAATCTATTTGATTTTTCCCTCAGCTGTAATTTTATTGTTACTGTTCAGGTGTTGTACAGAGGGGCTACCATTTCATAAATCAGATGAGTGCATTTCTTTTTTGGACAAGGTGGGAATGTCCTTTCCTTTGCTTTCCCTGCTTCCTGCTCCTGTCCCCACCCACAAGCATGATTGCATTTGTTCACCCTCCCTCCCTCCCTCCCTTTCAGCACCCTCTCCTTTGCCCTTATTTTTTTAAAAAAAATCAAGCAAAAGCAAACACCATCACCAACACCACCAACACCATCAACAACAAAACCACATGTTTCCATTTCCTGGAATTTGTTTTAGTAAGTAATATTTTAAATGTTCACAAGAGATACATTTTTGGGTCCTCCCCTAAGGTATCCTCCTCTAATCTAACTGTGTCTGAATGCCTAGAGACCTATAGAGGTCATCGTGTCCAGTTATATTTTAGATCTAGCTTCTACATATGAGAGAAAACATGCACTATTTATTTATTTTATTTTTATACAATTGTGAGTTTAAATAGCAAATGCTATTGATTGTTATTTGACTTTTTATATTTTGTTCAGACTAGGATGCATTATTCAAGCACAATAGAATACTCATTGTATGGTATCAAATTACAAATGAATTATCTAAGGTTAAAAATAAAACCACAAATGGTAAAACAAATTAAATTAATAAATAATTAAATAACTCCCCAAATCTGCTTGACAGATCCAAATTCAAAGAGATGGTAAATATTGCTGATATTTCAACTTCCAGATATTCAATAGAGAGTAAATTATAACTATCCTACAGGATTTCGTGTGTTCAAGGCTGTGGGTTGACACAAGAACAACTGAAGACCATATCAAAAAGCAGCGCCATCCCAACTCATCGCTTCTGAAATCATCTTTTCTAGCTGTCAGCACCATGGAGAAGAATCCAGAAGTGGTAGGTGACTTGATGCATGCAGGAGAACAGATGCCTTGACTCACACTATGAAAAATAGTAAGTATTCAAAAACAGATAAGTTGCTGGGAACTTCAGCTATATTAGTGATATGTTTATTTGTCTAGTGCCTCCTTCCTGTAGTTGTTTTTTTTGTTTTAATTCATACTCGAAGTAATCATTTATGCTTCCTAGTGTTCAGTCTCAGATCTTTTGTTGATTCTTAATCTCTCAGATCAGCAACTGTTAGGAGAAAAACCTAGTTCTGGTTGTCTTTCATTAATGTCTTGCTTATATGCAGTCTTCTTCTCCATTGTCATGGCCACTGTCCTGAATTACCCTTTACAGAGGAGATGCCCTAATAAACTGCACAGCTTACTTTGTTTTGTTCTTAGATACTGTATCAGTTACTTATGTCATGGTGATAAGATACAGGGAACAAAAAACGCAAGGGAGGAAAGATTTATTTTGGTTCATAATTTCAAAGGGTTCAGTCTGTGGTCACTTGGCTCCATGGTTTTGGGTCTTTGTGAAGCAGAGAATCATGGTTATGGGATTGAAAGTCTAAGCTGCTCCTACTGCTGCTGCTGCTGCTCCTCCTCCTCCTCCTCCTCCTTCCTCCTCTTTTATCTCCTCTCCCAATAAGGACTTGAACTCAGGGCTCTCACTAAGCTTTTTAGCTTGCAGCCAAGGCACAGTCATTTGTGTCACATGTCCCGTTCTGGGGGTTTTCTGGTTAATTGGAGATGAGTTTCATGGATTTGGCTGCCTGGGCTGGCTCCAAATCAGGCTCTTCAGATCTCAGCATCAGCATCGTGAGAAGATGGATTACAGGAGTGACTCACAGGTTCTAAGGTTTAGCAGGTTCTAAGCTTTAGCATATAATCCTGTAGAGACCATATCATTTTTCAAATTATAACAGATAAATGAAAACATTCAGGAACTCTGCCTTCACTTCTTTCTATGTTTCCATCTAGGAATGGAACTCTTTAAGAAGTGGATCTTCTTTTTTCCCTTTTCCCTTTTCTAATTTCACTGAGTAAGTCTGTGCTGAGTCTGAATGTAATTTAATTTGCTGATCTTGCCTTCCTTCTGTGGGATTGTATAGTATAAAAGAGGTTCCTTAATTTATACTTCAGTTTACTCACCAAACACATGATTGTTTTCCACTAACAACTTGTAGTTTCTAAGTTTTCTTGGAGGAAAATGCCACAGATGACTGTTTAAGACTGTTGGGTCTGGCAAAGAATCTTGAGCCTATACTTAATGGCCAGTTTCCTTAAGCTACAAAACCTTAACATTTCGCTTCTTTGTCACAGAGTGCCTTTGCTTTATGTAGATACACAGGAGGCCTCTCCCTCCCCAGAGTGAAGCTGTGTGTACTATTTATTGTACAATTTATACTTGCTTTTACACATGGGGGAGAGACCTTTTAAGAGCCCTGTTGAAATTGCAGGTGTGCTCACGGCTCCTGCGAACAGCAGGAGCAGCTTTATAGCACTTCCTCAAGACTGCTTTGGATCACTTTTCAGTGTGTAAAACCGGATTTTCATTAATAGCACTAATGACACGCTAATGGGTACAGTAGCACACTGAATGCCAGAGACAGAGTAAGCAAGGCTGAAAAGAGGCTGGGCCTGGACTGCTGCTGTAAGATGCAGTGCCACAGGGTGTTGATACATTGCTTGTCTTCTTAAATACCTGGCAGGCACAGGACCATTTTGTTAAATGGGTTGCTTTTGAGGCTGAGCAGGAGTGGATCTAGTTACCATTTTTCACAGAAGGACAAAACAAGGAGACAAAGTAAGCTCAGGGTTCAGACATTTGCAGGCTGCAGCTGTTTTCCATAGCAGGAGGTTCTGAAGACTTATGAGATGACACATTACCCTGGACATTACTATGCACTGACCTTTCTGCTCTTTCTCCTCCCTAGAGAAGTGTTCAAGGCTACTGTTTGACACAATAGCCACTGAAGACTGTATCAAAGCAAGCGTTGACCCCAGTGCAACTTGTCACTTCTAAAACACATACAATCTGTTCTAGCTGCAACTGTGGAAAAACAAACCTGGACATCTGGCTTTTCTTCCAGCAAGTGAGCTCAGGTGGTCAATAGCTCCTGAATCCTAGGGAACAAATCTTCATGGTAGGTCAGCATACATTTTCAACAAATGAAGCTGGAGAAAGCTGAAGATGGATGACTTTATTTGCTTGTCACTATGTAATCCGTCAGCACAGGAAAAGGCATATTTTACATTATTCCCAACTTGTTTGGATCTTCGGGAACACTGAAAGGAATGCTAGCTTTTAAGTTTACATAAATATTGTAATATTAAAAAATATTTTTAGCAGGATGCTTTTCAGAGCAGACAGCTAATCATAGAACTAAAAGTACATCTGAAAAATCAGCTCTATAAAATAGCAAAGGCAAGGTACCCAACACCATTACTTTCTCCCTGTTTGGCTAAAACAAAAGAAGTTGACATCCTAGGTAAAGTTCATTGTCAGTCCTGTTCTTCACTTTAGAATCAAGGGAAATAATGTATAGGAAAGTTCACTAACTTGTCAGGGTTACAGAAGAGTTAACATCAAAGCCAGCCTAGAAACTTGGTTTCTTAATTTTTTTTAAATCAACTTTAACATCCTATCTCATATTGCTTTTCTAGAAAATTCTGTTGAATTATGTTTGCTCTATACTTTCTGTGGCTATCAGGGCCTTTGACTTCAGGCCATTTTCCTGCTTAGGAGCTATAACCCTGCCCTTATTTTATGTGATACAAGTACAAGCCACACCAAAGACTGGACCGTTGATAATGCGTGGTCATTTTTTACTGAGCCCCACAAGGAATTTTCCCCCTCTTATTTCTTCAACTGGATAATTACTTAGAGTTGTATCAGAGACGAGTTCAGTCCTTACACTACTGGAAAAAAAAGCAAGAGTGCAAATTCGATTAGACAACTACTGTAACAGCAATGTTGTATACAACCCCAAAAGTCTCAGAGGCAGGCATTAATTTTATATGCATCTGGAGTATTCCATTGATTTAGGCTGAACTTGTCCCTACATTTACAACCAATTTAGATGTCTCATATACAACCTAGTTGTCTCTGCTCCATGGATCTCATTTCTTATAGAAATCAGTGCTAAGGTGCAAGAACAATTGGAATACACAAGTGCTTTCTCAATTTTCTGCTCTATGAAATAAGCATGAAAACTACATGATCAAAAAGAGTCTCAAAGAATGGGTCATCCTATCCATGTAAGTGGTCAGCAAATTGATAGAGAAGCATTATAAATACAAAGAAGGATGAATATTTTGGTTCAACTATAGCAATCTAACACAACATTCAAGTTAGGAAATCAGTCTAAATACCCATAAGTGGAGAACTAATAAAGAAATGAACTTTACAACTTTGGTGGGGGGGGGGGGGGGGGGGTGAGGCTCAGGTGAGGGGAAGAGAAGGAGTATGGGAAGGGGTGGGAAGGGGAAACAAAGAGGAGGCAACAATGCTTGATAAGAAATGTACTGGTTATCTTGCCCATGTAATTGTAACTCCTTTGTACAGTATTCTCACAATAAAAAAATAAAGAGAAACAAACATGTGGTAGATGGAATTTTATTCAGTCATAAAGAATAATGAAATATTGTCATTTAGAGGAAAATGGGTAAAACTAGAGATCAAAATGTTAAGTGAAATAAGCCAAGCCCATGAAAACAAGTAGAGCATAAGTGGTATTATCAGTATTGCTAAAAATGTTGATCATAAAGTTACAGCTGTATTAATTTTACCAGTAATACTTCTCTGTGAGAATTTTCCTGAAAATATAGAGATTTTCTTATGTAATTACAAAACAAACATTAAATTTAGGAAACAGAGTATTTATTCAATACCCTTACATTCAATTATTTAGTTATTCACATAACACAGACCAAATCAAATGGTATCAATTTTTTAAATACCCTATATGTTTTCCCAGCCTAGCATTCAATTCATTTCTATGAATTGCAGTTAGTCATTCTATTATTGAGTATCCTTTAGTGTTGGACAGTTCTTCAACCTTCAAAAGGAAGTCATAACATATGGTTCACCCTCCCTATCAGAAGTGTCTTTGGACCCACTTTCAGAAAAACAACAACAATAACAGCAACATCAACAAAATAAAACCAGCTGTAAACTTCTGTTGGTTGAGAAAGCTTCACTGTCCACTAAGACTTCTTCAGGGCTCTAAATACCTGAACACAATACCTCCAGTGTTCTCTGGTAATATTAACATATTGTTCTCAGCTTAACTGTGATTTTCTCCATCCACATCAATCATCCATAATCTTGAATTGAATGTATCTTTTCTTATATAGAAGCATTATGCTCATAAACTGACAACATTCTTTAACATAATAAACATGCCAGTTTGAATTCTGCCTCAGAGAACTGAAAGTTAACTCTTCTTAAATAAGTGATCTTTCCATACGGAATTTGTGCTGCAGCCATTATAGAAAGTCATATTTTGGCACTTAGTTATACTCTATAAGTCCTGGATCTTTTCTATGGGCTACTCATTCATTCTTTACAATCAATTGGTGCAGCATCAATTAAACTAAACAAGCAATCTTACTTTATGGTGCATAAACAGAAGCAAACGGAACTACCAAATACACTGTATCTGGCAGTCTTTCAACTATTGTTATGGTACTTGAATTATTTTTTTAAAAATGGCAGTTAACTTGATTATTACACAATTTTTTAAATTCATTCCCCTGAGTCTACTTTTATTGTAGAAGAAGTCCTTCCATTGAACAAAGTCGAATCGCTTTAATATTCTCAATATTATTAGAGACCCTGGAATTACAAAGATGAATTAGAATAAATCCTTCCTTCAAAAAATTTAATTCAAAGAGTAATGTAAGAATTACCCTGCTATGTGGTAGGTTAATTAACAGAAATAGATACAGAACATTATGGGAAACAAGAAAGAGCTTATCTTAATCTGGGAGATCAGGCAGAACTTCATAAAAAAGAACCAAAGTTGGTTCTTAAAGAATGAATGGGATTAACTCCAGAAGAACCAAAGGAAGAAATCAGCCAGGTAGCAGGAGAAAAAACATTATGACCAGAGAGTAGCGAGGAGCAAAATTATGAGCAGGACATTCTAACCTTAAATTCAGCACTAAGAGTGAAGGCAGATGGAGCAAGAAAGATAATCATACCTTGTTTCTATTTAAAGCCTTTCCAGTTTATTATGTCTATTCTTTCACATTCTTTTCTAAAACCAAACTGCAAGGTCATCAATATCCCAACACTCTTATTACCACCAGTTCCTGAGCTTTTCTCTTTTTTTCACAGTGTTTTTGTTTTGTTTTGTTTGTATCATTATTCTCTCCAGAGGAATTTGTTATTCCTAGAACAGGCCAGCAAGCTCTATTCAAGGAAAGGCTTTCTAATTATACCATTTAAGTCTAAGTCAATTGTACATATAGCTGGCTTTTACAGTAGCCAACATAATTATCTTCTGTACCTAGATAGAGGAGATCCCAGTATTCTTAACATAAAGTTCCAATTGTGAACAAAATGTTAAAAGTATATGTGTAAATATTCACATATCTCTTCATACTACATGAACTTTGTTCACTTTTCTTCCTATTGTACTATTGATAGAACTTCCAATACAATACAATCATTAGAGTATTATTAATTATTGTAGAAAATAAGAATTGGGGGAAATGGTTGAATATATTACAATATATTTGTATTTGTAAACTCATACTTAATAAGCATATAAACAATTTTTCTAATGTTATACAATGATATAGAAATGTTAAATGATACATATTTAATTGGATAAACTATACAAAGTCTTTCTCTCTCTCTCTCTCACACACACACACATACACACACACACACACACACACATGTATACCTCCATGGCTTGGCGGAAAAGAATACTTTCTAGATTAGTACATGGTTTCTGTGTTTGCTACTGGTAATTTTATTTCCACTTTTACTTGTCTATACTTTATAATTTTTCTTCAGTGAAATTCTTTTGCCAATTTCTAAAAATATTGATTAACAACTAGAGTACTGAATATTACATCCTGTGCCAAGTAAGTGACATGGCCAAGAATTTTAGAAGCTTCACCGTAGATTCTAGGACCCCAAATCTTTACACCCAAGTTTCCCTCCCCTTACATTGCAAGTATTGTATTCCTTGTTCAGATTTTGTCTTTATCTTCTTTCTCTTAAGTAAGCTAAAGGTGAAAAGGAAATTATTTCAAATTCAGCCTCTGGTCATGGGAGAATTTCTCCACCCGTTTTATGCAGGACAATGACTTCAAGTTCCCTTCTGTTCTCATGCCAAAGTTAAAATGTGTCTCATAGTTATGCTCACTATTTAGATTTCAATATAGAATATATAAATATGTAAGTAAATCAATCTAAAAATAAAATTATTTTAGATTTTTGTGACATGTTACTAGATCTATACTAGATCTGTAGTGTGGCATTAGTCCAAGAACTATGGAAGTTATTAATGGTGTTCTTCTGTGTTTCCCTCTTCAAAAGAGATGAGTGTGCAATGTGATTACTTGAAACAATAAATTTAATAGTCATACTGGAATCTTTTTTTACATTCATCACTAAAGCCAACAACAATTTAGTTTGGCTTTACTATTTGGAGACCAACACATTCCTGGACCATTTGCCAAAGAATATGCTCCTTTGAGCTATAAACTTTGGAACCTAACAAGTGACATTTAGTCCTGGAAATACATGAGTGGACAAGAGTAGACGTGCCCTAGAAGGTAGCTGGATGTGAGAATCTTGATTTTTTTAACTGAGGTGGAGAAAAACATCCAGGTTTCCATTTGTCCTTGGAAGGTATTGTTTCTCTTTGCCAGTGACCTCTCTCAGGCCACTTCTAGCTGGAGGACAGATGTTCACTTCCTTGATGCTTTCACTGTTTCAACATTGTTTCCTCAAATGACCTTGTGTCTCCATTCCATGATTATCTGAATCACTGATTCAATCTAATCATTTGGACTAGAAGAAGGGTTACTTTTCCAAATTCATTTCTCCTTGTACTCCCTTTAATAAACATACATGACATCCAATTTGTCTAATTGGAAATATTGTCAGAATGCTCTACTTCTTATCAAGAAGATCAGTTCACAATGTAGAGGGGAATGATAGGAAAACGCTGTTATTATATTCAAAGTAAATTATGTAAAAATGGAACCAGGTAACTTGTGGGCATGAATGGGCTTAGGACCGATTTAGGGAGAATGATGAAAGGGGTAACTTGATCAAGATGTATGTATTGTATTCATAATCTGACATGCTAAATTGAAACACCTTTGTACAATTACTTGAAGATAATAAACAATTTAAGAATTACAGGATTTTTTTCTCCTAACAACATAATTTTATTTCTACCTCATTTTACAAAGCCTATGTCTTCCTCCATCCCACATGCTTTCCTATAAAGAGAATTGTTGATTTAATCCAATTCTTGAATTAGACAGTTTTGAGCAAACAGCCTAGATTTCCCCATTTCCTTAATATGAAACCATGCTTATGAAAAGCCCAGGACTCAAATTCTTGAATTCCCAAACTAGATGTGTATAATACATCTTGATTAGGAACTCAGCTGTCTTTGCTTACAGAAGTTTCTCCTAGAATATTGGCTCTATTATTTACATTCTGATCACCCCAAAAGTCCATCTCATTAAAAGATGCCACAATAGTAACCACAAAAGTCAAGTCCTTGTACTATGTCTGCAGGCTAAGATGACAGTAACCTAAAAAAATTACCAGTGGTTAGATATCACTAAGATAAGGACTTGTTTATGAACAGGCTATGTTTATGAAAACCACTTGTATTCTGGATTAGTTCTTGAAATATAAATATAAATACTATAGGTGCTCATAGATTAAACTCACGACAGGATTTGCAAAGTATTCTCTAATCTATATTATTTTTATATATGACTCACACAAAAATGAAGGCCATTTTCCCCTTTATATTTATCTTTCTAGATTCTACAATGCTTGGGGAAGCAAGAACATACAATAGGCTAAACAGTACATTAGTTGTTCTACTTTGTTTTCGTTCTTGCCTGTCATATCATCCAGAAAGTGGAAATAGAAGCAAGTGAACATAAATGTCCTTACCAACTCTAACATGCTTATACATTCTTTCATATGAACTCATTGGTAGAAGGAAATTCTTTTCTATAATAAGGTACAACTAACCAAGATTAGAAAAAGACTCATGGTGTTTGAGATTTGCTTATATTGAAAGTCAAGTAATAGCATTCTTATACATAGAAAATGTCTAAGTAGGAAGTGAAATCATTGTAGCATATTTGGGACACCAGTGGCACAAATTCTCTGTAGAGGCAACTCTGTCCTGCCCTGTTTAACTCCTGTGTTTTCCATGATCAGCTGGACGTATTTCATGGTCACATCCATCCTACACAAAGTGAAGTGATGTATCTGTTTCCAGTTGCCTTAGACCTGAGTCAGTTTCTATAAACGCTCTAGCATATATCACTACCCAAGATGAAACACTGGGTGAAGAACATGATCTATATAATCTGAACAATAGTTTCTTTTGAGAACAATGGTTTCTCCCTCAGAGTGCTAAAGAAGGAAGTTACTTTGTAGGCAACTACTATGATTGCTTCCTCTTGATATCTGTGCCCATATTAATATCCTTATGTTGAGTAAGGGCTAAACTTCTTTTCTTGTGTTTAGTGATGGAAATACAGAAGTTGTGAGATGTTATTTCCAAATGCAGTTTCCAAAAGATTCATTGACTCAAGTACTAGTCATTGTGTGTGTGTGTGTGTGCGTGTGTGTGTGTGTGTGTGTGTGTGTGTGTGTGTGATCTAACCCTTTTACTGGGGGAAACAAGTTGTCATTTTGTAAGCAGCATGATGGAGTGGCCAGTGTGTCAAAGAACTAATGGTTTCAGCAAAAGTTATCAAAGACTGTTAACCTGCAAGGTCAATGTGAATGATTTTAGGAGCATATTTTCCTCCAGGAAAGCCACCAAATAACTATAAGCAGAGAGAAAGCCTCAATGTACACATGAGGGACTTTCCTGCTAAACTACACCTTAATTTCATGACACACATAAATGCTATGGTAATAATAAACAATGTTTTAAGTTTTGAACTAGGAAGTCATCGATATACCATAACAGATAACTGAACTCCACCAACGAATATGTTTGATATCTGCATTCAGCTGGGCAGCTTTGTCTTCAAATTGAAGAAGAACTCATGCCTCCTGTTCTCTTGATCACCATCTTGTTTGCATCAACAATTGTGCCTCATAAGTGGTTCACAGATATTCTATTGATCTATCGAAGGAGAAACCCCTGGCACCATCCACAATGGAGAATAAGCCAGCTCATTGTCAGCAGCACTAACCAAAATCACATCTAAAGTATTTTCATATCCTCAAACTCATGTTCAAGCAGAGCTTCTGAAGTTCCATTTTGGCAAATATTTCCACTCCTGCTTCTTCAATCAAACAATTGGATTTTCTAACCCTTTGCCCTGGGGTATACTATGCTATGCCAGCTGGCCAGCCTGCTTTTCTGAAGCCAAAGCTACAGAGGGAGAAATACGAGTCACTTTCAGTTCAAGTCTACATAGATGCTAATTTAAGAGTCTCATTATGTTTTAACACTTCTTCGAGAGGAACACAGATTTTTGAAAACATCTCTTATAAAGGGAGAATAACCTGAGATATGGTCCTCGTTTCTTTAGTTTGTTCCTGGTTTCTAAACAGCACCCACATGAAACAATAATACAATTCATGATAGTATCTTCTAGAATTTCTAAAACAGAGAAATGTCATTTTACTTGTAAAAAAGAAACACAAAAGGATGGGGAAATTATAAAACGAGCTCTCAGAAATGCAAGACCACCCAGACCCTGAAGAAGCAAACTCTGCCTGGTTAGAGCATGTTCATAAAAGGAAAGAAAATAGAGACCTAGAAAGTTTTTTGTTAATGAGTATTTTATCAGAATAAGATGTGTCCTTATCAAAATACTTCTCTAGACATAAAAGTTGTATTTGTTAAGAGACTAGATTCCCTGATGACACGTAAGGTCATCTATTCTGATTTACTATATAGTAAAACTTTCAGAAGAAGAGTTTGTTGGTGGTAGGAGAATACTGAGGGTTGAGATTCACACAAGCAAGCTCACAACCTTCTTGTACTCAGGACATAAGGCATAAATTTAATACAAAAATTCAACACAGGGTTATTTGCTTCTTTGGTCAATCTTATGTTACCTAGGCTGATATTGACTCCAAATTTTCATGTTTTCTATTGTTTTTCTATTGTTTTCTATTGTCATGCTTTTCATCTTCCGTGGAGTTTTGGTAAATAAAATAAAATAAAATAAAAATATTATGTACCATTATGTACTGCTCTGCTGGAGCAATACAATGCCAATGTGACTGGTGTGGAAATCTTTCCCTAAGAGTAGGTATGCTTCCTACCCTCTTAGGCACTGACCAATCACAGCTTTCCTACTGGTGGGTTTATTTCCATGTTATCATAGGAATAGTCATGAAAGACAGAGAGACAGGATGAGGGTGAGGGGATAGAGAGAGGGGAGAGTCAAAAACTGTCTAGGATGAACACTTCTAAGATTAGAATAAACTTACTTAAATGAACCTCCATCTCTAAAATTGGAATATATTTATTTAAATATTCCACTCTCTTCAGAATCCTGATGATGAGCTATAAGAAATATGATACATCATTTTTAATCATTCAGCCTTCTTCAGAGCTTGAGGCACAATGGAGGGAAATGTGAGGTAGAGTGAGTTTCACATACATCCTAGGCACATGGCCCTGAGTAATTTCATAGGAAAAGAAACTGTAAAAGCATGCCTACATCCTATTTTCAGTTTCTCCCATTAAATTACAGGTTTGGGTGACAGAGGAGCTTACATTCCTTTCCCAAAAATGATTTGTTTCTAAACAGTTGACTCAAGGAGAGAGTCAGCTTGGTATAACAGAGAGAGCACTGAATTAGGAGTCTGGGGAACTGACGTTTCTGACTCAGCTCTGTTTCTCGCAGCATGCTACTGTGGGTGCTGAGTATCAATAATATTATGTAACAAATAAGGTTCTTAAATATCTGCTGATGTATTTCAAGGGATTGATGCTAAAATTAATATAAAGCTAGACACCAGTGGCTCACGCCTGTAGGAGGTTGAGATCTGAGGATCGGGGTCCAAAACCAGCCCAGGCAGAGAAATCCATGAGACTCTTATCTCTAACAAACCACCAGAAAATTGGAAGCAGCACTGTAGCTCAAGTGGTAGAGCACTAGCCTTGAACTAAAGAGCTCAGGGAAGTGCCCAGGCCCAGAGTTCAAGCCCCACAACCAACTACTACTACTACTATCACTACTACTATAAAAATTCTGGGAGAGCCAAGGAATGACAATTATATCACTGTGTGATTGGTGCTGTTGTGGCTATTTGTGAAATAATAGTTCCCCATAGTGCTTGGGTCATTGTACAATTCCATCACAGTTATTGAGAAGTAAGTACATAATGTTGGGACAAAAATAATTCTTACCTGTTTTGAAGACTGCTTATTTATTTCCATCAGCACAACCATCCAATTTTTACCAGCCCAGATAGGAACAACAAGAAAAAAAAACAAACAAAAAACCAAAAACATAAAAGTCAGTAAGAATGCATTTGTGTGTGTGCATGTCTAAGTGGATTGTTTGTGTGTGTGTGTGTGTGTGTGTGTGTGTGTGTGTGTGTATGTGTGTGTGGTGTGTTCAGTTAGTAGTTACAAATCAAAACTCCAGGAGATTTGAATTTTGCAATCCTAGTCCACTGGCATGTTATTATGGAAGATGAACCTTCTGCTCTGGCTTGAATGGGACCCTCCATAGTTTTTTGTAAAGAGTAAAGCCCTTGTGGGTTCAGATAAATCCTTCCCTTAATAAAGGCAGGAATCCAGATGCTAAATTGTGACTAATTCTCTCATCTCAGCTTTACATGAAAATAGTTGAATGAAGGTATGAACAAAAGCTGCAGGATTGGGCTCATCTTTTTCTACTTGTGAGAGCACATCTACACCTGTCTGTTTGGGGTGGGCTGCCCGGGCAGCAGCTGTGGGGAGACAGTCAAGAGAGGATTAAATCAGAATTATCACTCAGGCCAGATCCTTCTCCCTTCGTCAGCTCAAAGCCCAGAAGCTTCATATCCTCCTGAGTGAAAAGCTCTCTAGAACCAAACCAAACCTCCTTGGCTTCTCTACATTAGCCTTGGACTTGAAAGTTCTTTCTTTTTTTTTTTTTTTTGGTAGGGAAGCTTGAGTTCTGAATGCTCCCAATGCATCTGCAGCATTACCTAGGACAAGAAAAAGAGTTAGGTTCTTCTGACATGCCTTTTGAATTGGTTTGTAAAGGAATAGAACTTGTTATTCCTTTAAAGGACTTGCTCACCCAAAGATGTTTCCTATAGATACTCAAGTCCAATAAAGTTATTTTATGGTCACAGAGGAAACAAACAGGCTGTTGTGTTCAAAGAATGTGAAGGTCTTACCTGTGTCCCAGAGATAGAAATTTTATGAATCCCAGGAAATAGGAACAACCCAAATTGCAAACTGTTTCCAGAGAAATACGTCAATCTGAAGTTTTTTCCTGCTGAATTGGAAACTTCGTCATGTGTCATTTAGGGCTCATGTCTTTGGTGAGTTTATACCCCTGCGACAGTCACTAATTTAATGAGAGTAAAACAATGGATTGAGGAGCAATAAAAGAAAAACTCTTCCAGTTCTTTAAGTTATGAGTCATTTTTACCATTGAAACATTTAGTCACAGCCGGAATAGATAACACACTCACTGTTTGGTGTGGAGGGTGTTATCCAATGAGATGCTTCTTTCTATTGCGGAAAGAACTATAACAAAGGAGACTACTGACCTCCCATATACAACATACAAGTACTTTTGTACTTTTCTGTCTTTGAGTTCCTGTATGTGCTCTCAAGTGATTGAACTTTCAATACCAATCCTAAGAATAGGAGCATGAGGGGAATTCATTAGATCTCCTAACCATTACAGAATATATTTCAGTAGCAGTAAAACAAGCTCGTATTTATTGAGTACTTATTTAAGATGGAGCAATGTACTAAATGTTTAATGTGCATTTATTTGTTTTCACATCATTCCTGACATGATTGATTAAAAATCCAAAAATGGCTGTGATTCTCTTCCCCTCCCTTCATCTGTATCCCTTAGCCATATAGCTGCAACCCCATATATCAAGATATGAAGTTAATAACCTCACTTTCTAAATCTGGGCTAAACTTCTCATGGCTCTATGGTTAAAGGAGCATAATGGTTTCGGGAGATCACAGGATGACTCTTTTTGCCTCCATGAGATCTCTTATACTTCATCTAACTTGTCCAGGCTTGTGCACATAGCTGGTGAGAACAGCTCAAGAGTAGTTGAAGTGCAAGCCTTCTTTGAGATCTATACATAGAATTGGCACAATGACACCCCATTTTACTGAGCAAGGGAATTCTAGTGGCTAGCCCAAAGATAAGGCTAGGCAATGACTCTGCCAAGGGAAGGGAGGAGCGACCAAATCACATTCCATTGGAGAATGGATACAGAAAGAACAATTTTCCTTCATAGCTTTGGACTGACTATGTGGACACACCCTTCATTGATGAGAAAAGCAAAATATGAACTGGTGAATAGTAAATTCACACATCAGCTCTTTGGCCAGTTATTGCAGATGTCAGTTCACAAAACTTTTATATGAGCCAGATGCCAGTGGCTCACACCTCTAATCTAGCTACTCAGAAGGCTGAGATCTGAGGATTGCAGTTTGAAACAGGCCTGGGCAAGATAGTCTATGATTACCACTAAAGTACCCAAAAATGCTGGATGTGGAGCTGTGGTTCAAGTGGCAGAGTGCTAGCATTAAGCACAAAGGCTCAGGGACAGGATCCAGACCTTGAGTTCAAGCCCTAGGACAGCATAAACATACATACATACATATATACATACATACATGCATGCATGCATACATACAAACTTTTAAATGATTAATTGCTATATAAGCCTATGATATTTCCATATCAGTCACCCAGAAATGGAAATTATTTAGTTCCTCCTTTATGCTATGAGTTTCATGGAAGATATAAATAAAATCCATTGTCTGTAATTTAATAGGGAAAATGACTTCATGACTCCAGAGAGAACTGCACAAGATGAGATCTGGAAGGAAGATTCTTGTGCTTCCATTTCAGAAGAGAGCACCAGAGGAGTATTTTGCAGCCTACAGGCTGTCGTAGACTTATTTAAGAAATGTTCTCTGAACTATTTCTCTACCCTCACTCTGACATATATTTTCATTTTCAGGGGAAGGAAGACACACATAAGCTTTTGTTTCTCAAGCAACCCATTAGGTGATTTTAATGAACATTCTCCACTTCTCCCCAGTTGAATTTGATCAAAGTACACTGAATATACCTTATAAAGATAATGAATCCCTTTTATACAGTTAATTTATGAAAAATTTTATGAAGAAAGAATAGCTGCTGTAATCAATTGGTTTGACGCATCAAACCTCTCTGATGAGATAAAATCCTGCTAGCTCTATAATTGGAATGAATTTTAAAATACATTTTTATTATAAAAATACTACATAGAGGGGTTACAGTTACATGAGCAAGGTAATGAGTATATTTCCTATCAAGCCTTGCTGCTTCCTCCTTTGTTTTTCCCCTACCATCCCTTCCCTCCCACCTCCACAACTACATCCCCACCCCCTGGCCTAAATTGTAAAGTTTGTTTTTCAACATAGTGTCTTGCACATCTCATTGTTACAATGAGTCGGCCTGTATCCTTATTTTAGCATTTTGTTTTTTTCGTCATCCTCCCCAAATTAGAGAAGTATATATATAAGATGCAGGGCACTGACATAAAATACAATGAGATCCTGGGTTATACCATGGGGGAAGAACATACAAAGAAACAAATCACATGGTACATTATAAATATATTAGAAAGAAAAACCACTTGTGTCCCTATCTTGGGGCTCACTTTGCTTAACATCATCTTATCTGGTCATATAGACATAGTTTTTTACCTTTTCTGCTTGTCCCAGAGATATACTAGTTATTGCAAATAAAGGAAACCATGGGACTTATGTTTCTTTGGGCCTGGCTTACTTCATATAATATACTTTTTTTCTAAGTCTTTCCATTTCCTAACAAATGGGGTGATGTCATTCTTTCTGATGGAGGCATAGAATTCCAGTGTGTGTGTGTGTGTGTGTGTGTGTGTGAGTGTGTGTGTGTGTGTGTGTGTGTGTGTGTATACCACATTTTCTTGATCCATTCATCTACTGAGGGCTGAGGAGCATCTGGGTTGGTTCCATATCTTAGCCCCCCAAATTGGGAGAAGATCTTCAGTAGCCATACAACGGATAAGGGTCCCATATCTAAAATATACTTGGAACTCAAAAAATTAAATCCCCCAACAACAAATCCTCAAAGAAACAACTGGTCTAAAGACATAAAGAGAAACTTCTCTGAAGAGGAAATAAGAATGGCCAATAGACATATGAAGAAATGTTCAACCTCTCTAGTCATAAAAGAAAGGCAAATCAAAACAAGATTGAGATTCCACCTCATCCCAGTTAGATTGGCTATAATCAAGAACTCTAATAACAACAGATGCTGGAGGGGGTGTGGCCAAAAGGGAACCCTACTGCATTGCTGATGGGAGTGTAAACTTGTTCAACCACTTTGGAAAGCAGTATGGAGGTTCCTCAAAAGACTCCACATAGAACTCCCCTATGACCCAGCAATCCCACTTTTGAACATTTACCCAAATGATCACAAACAAGACCATACTAAAGCTAACAGCACAACTATGTTTATTGCAGCATTATTTACCATAGCTAAGATATGGAATGAATTTCTTTATATAAAGGTTTTGTGATTTTTTTTTTGCCAGTTCTGGGGCTTGAACTCAGGGCCTGGGTATTGCCCCTGAGGTTTTTGTGCTCAAAGCTAGCACTCTACCACTTGAGCCACAGCACCACTTCTGGCTTTTTCTGTGTATGTGGTACTGAGGAATCAAACCCAAGGCTTCAATCATGAGAGATGAGCACTCTACCACTAAGCCACATTCCCATAGCTATGATTTTATAGCTATGAAACCCTGAGAAAGTCACATATCTTCTGTGAATCTGTTTCTTCATTTGCTAATGGAGAACTATAGTGATCTGCTCATCTTACGGGCTCAACTATGATAAATCAGAGGGGAAAAAATAGAAGCTGTAAAATACAAAATGGCTGGAAAGATTAGTTACTATTTCCCTTAGTTACTTACCATCCTAGTCTGGAACATTCCATGTGAATTAGTCTAAAAATGAATTGTATCATTAATTGTCAGTCATTTATCTTCCCTATAATCCATGATGAGTTCTTCTAAATTTGATTAATTTTTTATCTTTTAACATATACTCCTAGAGTTTTGGAAACCTATGTTGGAGATGGAAATTGGCTCAAAGCTAAAGTTCAAGGGCTGTTTTGTTATTACCATGCCATTTGAAACACATTATTTGTCACAAGAATTTGGCTTTGTGATTATTTGGGAGGAAAGTCTAATAATTACTTTAGTTGATAATGCATACACTTGTTTGCAACATAAAGGCAAGAAAGCCAGTGGCTCACATATGTGCTGTGAGGAAGATTGTAGAACTATTAATAGCTATAAGGTGGTAATTTTCCAAAGAGGAGGGGATTAGGCAATTTGAAGAGACAAACAGCTATATGTTATCAAGTTATAAGTTTCTTGGCTTTATGGACACACACACATACACACACACACTCCAGTGAAATTGGATCCATATCCATGAATTAAACGTCTGGATTCAACAAACTTTGAATAGAAAATATTTTAATAATATAATATCTGTACTGAACACACAGATATATAGACAATATCATGAAATATATATATATATTAGATTTTATAAGTAGTTTAGAGGTAAAACAAAATACTTAAATAAGGATATAGGTTGACCCATTGTAACAATGATATGTACTAGATGCTATGTTGAAAAAGGACTTTACAACTTGAGCGGGGGTGGGGGGTTGGGGGTAGGAAGTAGTTGGGGAGGTGGGGAAGGAAGGGATGTTGGGGAAAACAAAGGAGGAGGCAACAATGCTTGATAGGAAATGTATTCATTACCTTACTCATGTAACTGTAACCCCTCTTTACAGTATTTTTAACCATAAAAAAGTAGTAAAAAAAAAGTAGTTTAGAAGTGATATAAAGAATAAGAGAGGGTATACACAAGTTCTTAGAAAATACTATACTATTTATGAGAAGGAAAATTAGCATCCATGGATTTGATATCCATGGTGGAGAGGGGAGCGAGTATCTTGGAACCAATCCCTAGGTGGAGACACCTAAGATTCTTGCCCAGGAGTAAAGTTGGAGCATCATAGTGTACAATTTCAGGGGACATATCCATACCATAAACTGCACTGCAGCCTTGGTTTAGAACACTTGTGTTTGTATGTATATGTTATTTATACAAACACAGCCATACACAAATAATAAAATGGACAATTGAATTGTTTTAAGTCACCTATACCTATCTGAAGTTCTTGACTGGAAAATCTTTTATTGTAAACTTTCACCCTTCTTCCTCAACTCAGAGAGGACAAGACAGAGACTCAAAAAGGGTCATTCATCATTACGTTGGTGCAGTAACCAAACCCAGGCTTAGATTTGGATTGGATTGCATGATTCTTTTGATACCATGCCTCACAAAACCATGGCAGTGATTTCCAACTTCTCTTCTGCCAGGACCATTCCTGTGTTTGCTCTGGCACATTGATGGCTCTTTCACTTCTATTCTTAGGGGGCTTTCAGAATTTTTGCAGGCCACTTCTCAGAAGCCATATTTATACTCTATTCAAGAAGGAAACGCCTGCAGTGACTAAAATAGTTATAAAATTTCGACATCAATTGAACGAAGTCTACTTTCTTTTGCATTCTTTTCCCCCTCTGCCCTGTTTCATTTTATGACCACTGGCAAACCAATCCTGGGGATAGCAGGTTGAGAGGCCTTTCAAGTATGTTGATTACCACCATGAAAACAAACTGCCTTTTTGGCTTTGTGTAGACACAATGTCTGAGAATTATTATCGTGGGTTCTTGCCCACTATTCCTGAAGCTCCCCAACCATAGCGACCTTCCCGATTCATAGTCCAGCATATATGTAAGATTCCTTGGAGTATCTTTAAGATCCTGGATCATATAAAACAGCTCCCTCCCATAAAAGCACACACAAACTTACCATTGTTGAGTGTTTTTTAAATAGAATCAGGAATGAATCTGTGACCTTGTGGCCCTGAGGTGGGAACACTATCTATAAACTTGCCCAGACATTCTGCCTTGTCAGTAGGACATTTTCATTGAACATAGGTATTAAAAAAAAAAAAAGAAGGAGCCAGGATAGGCCAAAATTTTTTACATGCCACCATTCACTTTATACATTTTAGACCTTGTTAACATTTGCTAACAAGAAAGTTAAGAACTTTAAGCTATAAAAATAGGAATGCCTTGCTAACTAAATAAATGTTTGTGTGAACCTTGGGCTCTGCTCTCTGCTCTGGACCAGCTCATGATTGTGCAAATGGCAAAAGAGAAAATAAAAAAAAGGAGCCTAGCTTTGGCTTGTAAAAATCCCTAATAAGTCCTTGGAGTTTTCTTTCTTTGCATGTTTCTCAGAGTTTCTCTTGATATTATCCTTTGCTGAATTCAACTTCACATGAGTCATTTCATTGTGGATCAAGAGTCTAGGGAGATACAGATTCTAAAGGTTCACCTTTACCCCTTCATTTATCAGCAAGATCACATTAAGCATGTGGAAATAGCAGAGAAATATAAAGTTCCTGATGATGCACTTTGGATTTTGAAAACTGAATCACAACAGGTTTTCTTCTTTATCACTTTTCATTAACTTCCATCTGTGTATATTTTCTGGGGGCTTGTAAATGATTTCCTCTGTTTAGTTTCCTGTTTCCCACTCTAGCTATTCTTACTTCCTTGTAGTAAACGGCTTCCTTACTGCACAGTAAACAGCATTATTGCTTTCTTAACTTAAATCAACTTCTGGGTTCTCCTAAGAGATTTGAGAAGTTTATTTTGTCTTCTGTTGTTTTGCTTTTTAGTTTCCTCTGTCTTTATCCAATATGCAAATTCAATTAAAAAAATGTACAGAACATGTTACCAGTAGTAAAAAGTAAAGAGTAAAAACAAGTTTATCGTGAAATCAGAGACAAATTAAGCAAATGCATCTTTGATAGAAAATGACCAGGGTGAACACAAATTTGTTTCTCCAATTTCTGTATTTGCATTAGTATCAACATATCAGTATAAAATCTCCAAAAACTTCTCTAAGCTGAGAAAAATAGTACATTTCTAGATAATGTCAGAGTTTTGGCCTCCTAAACCAATCCAAGTCTTTCATCCACAGATTTTTCTGTACATGTTGTGTAGACAACACAGTTGAACCTCACCAGTCTATACAGTAAGTAATATTATTCTATTGATGGGTAGAGAGGAGATGACGATATCAAAGATCACCTCCTAAAAGCCATACATAAGAAATCTCTGGTGATATTTAAATTTGAATTTAAATATTTAAATATAACATGCAAATACAAACCAAGAACCCAGAGTCTCTGGGTTAAGGCCTTCTGGGGTTTTCTGAGAGCATGTTTTCTGCTCTGCATTTATTTACCCACAGTGGTTTATCATTTTATAACATAAATTCAATGTCTCTGCTACTTCTCAGCCATGCGTGGTGCTCCAGAAGTTCTCTGTGAGGCTGTCTACAACGTCTTCTCTATGGGTACACTCTGTGGTTGCTTTTCTCTCTGCAGCTTAGGTACTTTCCCCAAACTGCTACTTACTACATTTCATATAGAGTGACATCTTTTCTGTAGTCTATCTTCTCAAACCTGAGAGGAGGTCCTTTTTCAGGCAGAGCCAGGCTTCACACTTGCCATTGCTATCTTCTCATGAATCCTTCTCTTTCCTGGCTTTGGAAATAAAACCAAGCCTCAAACACTATCCCACCACAGTTTCTCTTGTATAGAGACTGTCTTGGATGAGTCTCAGGGTAGAAAGAAAATGAAGTCCTCAGATAGGAATTCCAGCCACTAACTTTTCCCCTTTTAGATATCCTAGCTTATTATTCCTATATTATCTTTATCAGCACACACTCCCACCATCTAGACAACCCCTCCAATTGTCATTTTGTTTAATAGTGGGTAGAAGTCCAATAGAGGATTAGACAAGCCAGTGCCCTATAAAGTTATTCTGCCTTCAATTGCTCTGCAACTCTTGGGGGCCTGATGGTTGCCACTTAACAGCATAGTTGTGTTTCCTCCATTTGTCACTTAAGGTGAATTTCTTTGTATGTCCAGAGTAGCTTCCTAGGGCCTTCTCCTATTCTTGAGGCAGTAAGGGGCTGTCTCCTTTTTTCTGTAAATTGACTTGAATTGTTGGAGGCTTTGAAAGTTGGTGAGGCTTTTAGACCCAGGGACCCACCAGGAAACAATTTAAATCCGAAGGAAGAGTTACATGGCTTTGGAATCTGAGGCCACATTTTCTAAAAGAGCCTGAGAGGTAGGTATGATCTACTAAGGTAGATTTTTCAAAAGAGAGGGAAAATTCTGGACACTAATGGCTCACAATTATAATCCTAGCCACTTGAGAGGCTGAGATCTGAAAGACTGTGGTTCAAGGCCAGGTTTGGCAGAAAAGTCCATGAAACTCCATCGCCAGAAATAATCACCAAAAAAAAGAAGGGCTGGAGGCTCCAGTGGTAGAGTGTCAGGTGGTAGAGTGTCAGAAAATAGAGCACTAAACAAGCCCAACAAGATCCAGGCCCTGAGTTCAAACCCAGATATTGATGAGAGAGAAAGAGAGATGAAGATAGAAGGAGAGAGAGGAAGAAAAATGGCAAAACAGAGACACACAGAGAAGAGAGACAGAGAGAGAGAGACCAAGGCAGAGATAGAGAAAGGAAAGAGAGAAAACCAGGAGGAATAGTAGAAGAAGCCAGACAAGAATAAGAAGAATAAGGTGTAGGGTCAGCTTGATACCACAAGAGCCTCTGTTGCATGGTCTACATTAACAATTTCTCAAGGTACTGTTGTATAGTTACCTCTTGGTCACTAATTGGTTAACCGTCAGTTAGCTTTAAATTTCTGGTAATGTTGGCACTGGGTCAAAAGCCATCAGAGAAGGGATAAGGAGCAAGTGTGTGCAATTCAATTATTCCCAGCACTAGAGGAGGGGAACGAAGAATGTGCAAATGTGTAAAAAAATGTGATATTTCACCAAGATACTATTCTATAGAACAATAGCCCTACTTTCCCATAATTGGTACTTCCCAAAGAGGAGTTTTACCATATTCTTCTGAACACCCAAGTCTAAGCATAGTTGAGAAAGGGCAAAATTAGTTATAGTTTTCCTACTGACTTCATGCTATATAGGAGAGGCCAGAGAAAGTCATAGACTTAGAATCTTGTACAGAATAGGTATCTAGCAGAAAGATGTTTAATCAAAATATAGGAATGGAGAACAAAAATAAATTATTTTTATGTTACAACTTATCTTATCAACTTATCAACATTTACTTGAATTTGTGTAGAAAAGGAAGGACATTTGACATATTTACAGTTATTTCTGAGCTCTACGTTTTAATCTTGTAATAAAGGATATCGCAGAACTTCAGAGCAGGAAGGGACCTTGGCGTCATGTAGCCTGACCCTCTCATTTTACAGATAAGAAAATTGGGATCCAAGAAGGTCAGTGTCTTTTGGGCTGTAGTTTCATGTGTCTTGCTTTCTCGGTGATGGTAACCATACTAATGGCGAGGACAAACAGCTGTGTTTGATTCACTTATGTGCATTTGAAAGAGACCCTGCATCTGGAAGCCCCATCAAACAGAACCAATTCCCTTGGGAAGTGATAACTAAAGATCTTGCTATGATCAAAGCATCTTTAGGAGCCATTAACTCTGTACAGCAAGATGGTGTTGAAGTCTGTGGAAAAGTTGGGTGAAATCTGTTGAAGACTTTTTAATGGCTCCCCAAACCTCTATAGCAGCTTTGACTCAGTAAATCTCACCTTGACCTTGACCTAACAGTCTTTATGTATAAATTGACAATGCAGATGCCCACCCATCCAAAATGTCAGGGTGACTCCCAAGTTCACATAAAAACATAGATTTATAACCTGTAATCTAGGTGGTATATTCCATGATTGACTTCCAAGTATCCTCCTCCTACTTATTTGCAAATAAATTTGGAGAATTCTTCAGATTTATAATGTGGAATTAGATATAATCTCTAATGCATAGCAAGTTACTTTACCCTAGTCTTTTTAATTAAGAAGAACATTTCAGGGCTGGGAAAGTGGCTCAGTGGTAGAGCACTTGCCTTGCATGCATGAGGCTCTGGGTTCGATTCCTCAGCACCACATAAGCAAAAAGAAAAAAGCCGGAAGTGGCGCTGTGGCTCAAGTGGTAGAGTGCTAGCCTTGAGCTGAAGAGCTGAGGAACAGCGCCCAGGCCCAGAGTTCAAGCCCCACGACCGGACCCCAAAAAAAAAAAGAAGAACATTTCAAATTAGAAGATATAAAGGTGATATCAAATTATCAAAATTCCTACTACCCTTAAATTTATGCTATACCATAGGGACATTCACTTTGATTCCATAGGAAGCAATTCTCATGAAGTTATCCACAGGCACATCTCCTACTTGACTTCTTTTAGAGACTGATGAAAAGATTTTATAAATTTTCCTACAGGCATGGAATACTGTTCTATGAAATAAAGTGTTTGACAGTCTAATCTGGATGACCTCAAGACTAAAGTTAAATTGTGTGTCTTGGCCCAGGTAATACTTTCTTGGTCAAGACTAAAATATCCCAGCTTGTGTTTTCAGCAAGAATTATATAAATCACTGTCATGGAATTTACACCAATGTGTCAGAATCTTTTCAACCCCAAAGCCATAGTTACATTTAGTTCTTTTGTTAAAGAGAATATCTGGAACTAAAGCCCACCCTATTTTCTTATGATGAGTCACAATCATTACTTTATTACTGATATACCTTATTTATATCATCCTATGCAAAATTCATTTTGCAAGGGTTTGTAAAGTGGATGAATGAATGAATTAGTATTAAACAGAAAAGGCTCTAAAGAAGGGTAACTATACTTGAAGCAACCTGATAAGTAGTAAATTATTGGCTAGTGCAGAACCAAGGTCATTGCATTGAGATTGGTTTAATTTTAAAATTGGAGCAATTATTGTTTATACATATTTTATACCTATATATCTGTATACATATTTATTATATGTATACATATTTTTATATGTTACATATTTTTATATATTCCATCTTATTTTTTTCTGGGAAGTAAATAACAAGCTTTTACATAATACATTTTAACAGAAACTAAAGTATATTACAACAACCAAACCCCATGTCTAAGTAATATATGAATTTCAAATCACCATGAGATCTTTCTGTAGTCCACAATATTCTTAGTTAATGTTAGTATAAAGGACATATGTTACAATTTTCAAAGCTTACTCACTTTATTCCTGATTCTCTTTAAGGTTGTGCTATTAATACGATGATAAATCAGATTTCTAACATTTATTTTATTGGTTGTTTTTGTCTCCATACTACCTTAGTTCTAACTAGCCTCACTTCTCTACCTTTTTCTAAATCCTGCCTTTGGTGACAACTTTTCAACATTCCTCATTAACAGACAGAATTTCATTTCTCTACTTCTGGAACCAACGCTGGCCTATGACTTTCTCCTACAGAGTGAAAATGGCAGAAGGGATGGTATACCACCTGAGTTGTGCTTCTTGCGCCCATGTATGTTTGTAGGTTTTGTTATTATTGTTGTTTTTGTGTTCAAAATCTGCTTTATCTCACAAACCAGCCCAGGAAACCTAATAGAAGACGAGAGATCATGTGCAGGAGAACCTAATTGTTTCAGTCACAGACCATTCTAGGCCTGTCAAAACAAATATCTTAATCCCCAAATATATTAAACAGTCCATTTAGGAACATCACTTCTTCAGCCAGCCATTAATATGTCAGTAGCTCCATAAAGACAAGAAGAATCATTGAGCTAACCCTGTCAACAAACAAGTGTTTATTGATTTAAGACATTGAATTTGAGTTGCTTTATTATTTCCAATGCCATAGCCATTGTTACTATCTCTATGTAGGACTAGTTTGTTGTATTGGAGAAGTTCTCCATGGGTTTGTCTGGGAATTGGAAAAGTATCCCACTGCAGAAGATTCAAGAAAGTATAATCATAAGTAGATGCATTAAAAGGTTCCTTGAAACCATAAAATAGAAGGGTGCTAAGCAAATTTTAAGGTTTAAGAACAGATGTTACAGAAAACTTACCAAAAGTACAGTGAGTACTTAAGGAATCCTCCCAAATCCTGCAAAACTTGCAAAAATAAAGCCCCATTTCCTTTTTGCTTTCATATGTCCTTTCTCTGGGCATGTGTTTCTAAGGATTTCTTCCTAAAGTTCTTTTAATTTCTTGAGATCCCCATGCATCCTCTACAGAATGCTCAGGTTTCCACCTCAGTTCTGTGTCCTATGTGAGCATTTTCCAAAGAAAATATTTCATGGTTGAAACTGACCCAAAGAAGTGTTGTTTCTCAAGCAACTTTGTAAGATAAGGAGATTTGAACTACGAAGAATTGAAAAGTAGTGTAATTGTTTCAGATCTAGCTACGTAACAAAGTAAATTCACATATAAATGGGATAAAGTGTTAATGAAGTCAACTATGGGTTTATGAAGGAATTCCAGACACAAAAGATCAGGAGAAGCCAGGCACAATAAATGGGTGGGAAATTGGGTGTCAGAAAGCAGAGGAGTAAGTGCCAAAGTCTCCAAGTCAGGAAAAGAGCTGGAGAATTGAAGGACTAAGATGTTCAGTAGATGTTGAATACCACAAACCTAAGGAGACAGAAGTACCAGAGATTCATGAGTCAGACAGAGAAAATATCATTTAAGGTATCACAAGCTGGAGAATACATTTATACTTTAATATAGTGTCGAAGGAGAACTTTAGCAGGTTTTAAGCAGGAAAGTGACATAATCTAGTTCATATATTTTATAGAAGATTACTTTAGTGTTGCATGGAAAATGAGCTGCAGGAAACTCATAGAGGAAGTAGGGAGAAACAAATATAAAATGACTGCATATGTACAGAGAGCTGAGAAGAAATATCTTAGTATAGGAGAGATGGTGGGAAGTAAGCATATCAGAATTTTGGAGGCGGAATAAAGAGGATGTTTGGAGATTATCAGCTGGAGTTGTCAGATTTTCCAACTCCTATCTCACATGTTTTACTGTAGGGAGCTTCGGAGATCTCCAGAATTTTTTATGGTAATATTATAAGAGCTAGCAGTAACAGAAAGAAGAAAGGAAGGAAGGGAGGGAGGAAGGAAGAGAAGAGGATAGGAAGGGAGGGAGGAAGGAAGAGAAGAGGATAAGAGGGGAGAGGAAGGGAGAGGAGAGAAGAAGATAAGGGGAGAAGGAAAGAGAGAAAGAAATGGCTGCGTTTCTAGCCTGATGCTGGGTACAAGAGGATGTTGGGACTCATATGACAAAAGTTAGAGAGTAGAGCAAGTTCTGTGGGGAAAACAAAGTGTGTCTATTCTGCATGTGTTGTTTTGAAATGCTAGTTTGCTAGTTTGACATCCAAGTGCACTATGTGAATTAGAGGTAAATAGGCTCTGAAAATGAATGTGAGAAAAATGAATCACTTGCATTTCCAGTGCTAAGAATGTCTCTCAGAAATAGAATAAAAATAATCATTATTCTAAATTCCATTACATAAATTATTTGTCACAATTAATATATTCATTTAATTAAACTTTAAAGATTCTCTCATGATGTTACAAAATGTAACCTGGTCATAGGTTATTTATTCTCATTCAGACCCCACTAATTTTGCCCTACTATATTACTTTCAGGGATAAAAACTTTTGTCCCATGAGTAATCTCATGGGTAAATGACAGAGAAGATAGGAAGAAGAGGAACTAAGGCTTAAAACGCTGTGCCAAACTCTCCAACACAGCAGTGACAAACCCAAGAATTCTTCCTATGACTGTATTAGAAGAAATAGTCATATAATTCATAACCATTTTAACTCCCTGCCCTCAAAGCCATGCTTCTGCTCAAAATGGATTCTTCTGTATTTCAGCATCTGCACTTGGCCTTGTGTAGGATCTATTTATACCTCTCCTTCTTCTTTGTATTGTTTGTATATAATGCCAATTCTTCATGTTAGCCAAGTTGCTTTCCAAGATTCTAAAAACGGAAATAGCTGAGGCCTCATATCAGCCTGCACCAGGAAGAGAGTTAATGTAGCAAATCTGCTATTAACTAAAAAATGCCATATCAGCCCGAATTGTCGGATTTCCCAACTCCTATCTCACATGTTTTACTGCAGGGAGCTTCAGAGATAGCTAGAATTCTTTTATGGCAATAGTATAAGAGCTGGCAGTAACAGGAAGAAAGAAGGAAGGGAAAGAAAAAAGGAAGAAAGAAAGAAGGAAGGAAGGAAAGAAAGAAAGAAAAAGAGAGGAGAGGAAGGAAGGGAGGAAGGAAGGAAGGAAGGAAATGAAAGACAAGAAAAGAGGTAGAGACAAAAAGTAAAGAAAAAGGAATGATTCACTCCAGAAGCACCACAAGCCCTAAGTAGCATCTCTAGAGGAATGTCTTGAGGTCAACTGTTAATTATAAATTTCTTAAAGTGGCCCATTTTCCATTTGTCTATATATAGTGTTGAGCAAGAGTTTTGATAACTCTCCAAGGAAGTTAGTACATATAATACATTTTGGATTGACAAAGAATGAAAACTAAGGATTTTATATCAGACAGAAATGGCTAGTAAATCATTCACACACACACACACACACACGCACGCACACGCACGCACGTGCGCGCGCACACACACACACACACACACACACACACATTATTCTTCCCTTAGTGTTGACTTGTACTGGAAAGTGCCTGTCCAGTAATCTAACTGTAATGTGTGTTCTCTGTAGGAATGTGAGCTTCTGACTGCCTGAAATGAGTATACTTCACAGGACCAACTTGGAAGCCAGGTATTGAAGATGGAGGAGCCTCTACTGGCATCAGTTCTTAAAATAACATAAAAAGGGATGTTTAGTGTTTTATCATCTAAATAGTAGTCTTGTTTGAAAAAGAAAGAAGGCTTTGTTGTGTCATCCTACATATTAAGCTATTAATCATAGTCTATTTTAATTAACACAAAGTAGCCATTTTGAAAATCATTGATTCTATCTCTAATATATCTTAAAGCAAACAAAATAGAGTATTTTACTGTCTTTTAATCAGTGTTAAAGATATCATACTTTTGAGTTCATGTGACATTTGCAATAAAATTTTTTGTTGATGTTGTTGGTCATGGGGCTTGAACTCGGGGCCTGGGCACTGTCCCTCAGCTCTTCAGCTCAAGGCCAGTGCTCTACCACTTGAGCCACAGCACCACTTCCAGTTTTCTGGCGGTTTATTGGAGATAAGAGTCACACAGATTTTCCTGAACAGGCTGGCTTTGAACCATGATCCTCAGATCTCAGCCTCCTGAGTAACTAGGATTACAGGCCTGAGCCACCAGCACCCAGATGCAGTCACATATTTAAGGAGACGCGGTATCTGAAATGATTGCTTTTTCTTTTTGGGGGGGAAAAGAATACTGAGATTTGAACTCAAGTCCTCACACTTACTAGGCAATCACTCTAATACTTGGTCCATACCTCTCAGACCTCTTTTTAGTCTATTTTTCAGCTATAGTTGTTTGCTTTTGCTTGCAGCCAGGTTTAGACCAAAATTTCTCCTACTTCAGCCTCCTATAGTACAGATTACAGGCATGTACCATCCATTATGCTCAGCTTGTGTTTTGAAATAGGATCGCACCAAATTTTTTGCCTGGGCTGCGTTTGAACCTTGATCCCCCTACTTCTATCTCCCACATAACTCAGATATACCAACATGCTTGGTCCAATATCTGTAAAAATCAATCAATCAATGTATGTATGTATGTATGTATCTATCTATCTATGGTAATATAGCTTTCCACATAAAATCAAACTGATGTCACCAAGCTCTTGGTTATTTTCTAAACTATCTGGTCATGGTATTAATATGTCATCTTTTATCTGATGGGTATCTATGACTCTTTTTGTTAATAAAATCTGGTGGGTCTCTCTCTCTCTCTTTCTCTCTTCCTCTCTCTCTCTCTCCAAATCTCCCATCAGCCATCATATACATTTTTTATAAGAGTATCAGCCAAGGTACTCAATTGCTTCTTAGACAAGATTGAACAAATAAGTCAATCAGAACCTTTCAGCACAGAAGTTCTGGTAGTTTGTCAGGAAGAACGTATTAATCAGAATTTTATCCATTCATTTGATAGCTTTTCTATCAAAATTAGCATGATCTACCTCCAAGATTCCCACCATTATGTTTAGAACCTAATTGTGTTAATGAATTTTCTAATTCTCTAGATTTTATATTTTATTTACATTGATTTATGTTCTTATTACATATTTATTATCTATCACTGTTAAACAAATTATCGTACTATATAATGGCTTACAACAGCAAAATATACTTATGATAAAAAATCATTTCTGTGGGAGATGGATTTGGAAGTGACTTTCCTGGGCATTTTTGGCTTACAGTATCTTATGAGGCCATAGTCAGATACTGGCTCTAACATAGTCATCTAAGATTTGGCAAGAGATGAAGAGTCCATGGCCCAAATCCTCATCCAATAGTTGACGACCTAGAACTGGTTATTAGCAAATAGCCTCAGTTCAGTTTCTCATGGGCTTTCATGAATTTCATAGGATGATGGCAGGCTTTCTCCTAACAAACAGCTTTTCATGACCTAGCCTTTCCAGTTATATTCAAGAAACAGAGAAAAGCATATAGAAATATTCAATTGACCAAATCAAATGAAGAAAAAAGAACATAATGAGATTATTTGTATGTCATTTATGTTATATTCTATACATGAAAAGTGTCATCCTTCATTCCAGGAGGGAGGAATCTGAACAGGGTAAAAATACTAGGGGGAAACAAGATGAGTTCTTTAGGTTAATTTCTATTTCTTGAAAAGAGAAATCCTTAGCAGGTGTCCCTGATGAAGTTGTGAAAGTGCGGGTGGCTTTCCCATATTCTATGAACAATTCTAAAAGGTCTTGCAGAGGAAGCCAAGTACTAACATTTATCTATCATATAATACATTTCTATTGTGCTCTATGCTATTGACAATCAACTTTGATTATGGTGATTACAAAGTTTTCAGTTGCAAATGTGTCCCCAAATCCTGGAAACTTAATCATAGCACCCGTCAAGGTAAAGCAGGATGTCAAGGTCACTTTCTTAATTGTGGCATGTGGTCAATAAGAATTTTCTAATCTCTCATGGTTCCAAAAGATTAATTACTTAGTGGAGTATTGTCAGCAATGATTTATAGATATCAATAGATCAATACAACTTGTTTTCTTTTCTTTTAATCTAGGATCAAAAGGAAATCACTGCATTCAGTGTCAGTCTGGCAATCCAACTTCCTTATATTATACATGAAGAAACTGAAAAACACAGAGCTCATATAACGTTCCCAAGAGACAGAAGATGAACACAAATTGTCCCAAACTCCATACCAGTACTTTTTCCTATTATGTGAGCTTAAATTCTGCTTTTCAACTAGTAGCCCATAAATCAACTCCATTTGATATTTGATTAACAAATAAGACCATGCTGAACCTCCTTTTGGACTTTATCAAAAGTCAGAACATAAGAAAAACATGAAAAATGATACCATATTACTACATAATCCAACTTTAAGCAGACCATAGGGATCTAAGGAGACAATTCTTTAATTCTTTTAATTAAACAATGAATATGACAAGCATAATGAGATGTTTTAACAATGATTGATAGGGCATTGAAACAAACTGTACACTTCTCTGAGTGAATTATGAAATCACACAACTTCTTGGGATTTGTTCTATTGTTTTTTGTTCCCCAGTCGTTTCAGCTTTATACAAGCAATATACTTGAAGAACATTTGAGAAGTGTTTAAAGTGGGGAGGATTCGTAAAAGGCAAAGAACTAAGAGAGTGAGAAGGAAGTGTATCTTGGTTCTTTTTGGTGAATTCTGCAAATGGTATTGTGGTTTGTACTTCCTCTAGGGCTCCTGGATAAACCAAATGAGAACCACCTTTCTCTGGAATTCTTAAAATAGCAAGATTTGAGAGCATGAAAATCATTCTTTGCCATTCATCCTGACTTCTGAAAGTCCAGATCCTGGAGTTTAAGCCTTGTTTGTACTAAAGGAAAACAAGAGTAAAATTTCTTAACTACAGTTTTGACATTTGGGGCCATACAATTCTCTATTATGGAGAGCTATGCTATAGAGTGTAGGATACTTAGCAATATCCATGGTTTCTACCTACAAGGTATTAGGAGTAACTTTCTCCTTATTATGAGGAATTCAAGTATCTCCAGAACTTACCAAAGTCCCCTGGAGAGCACGCATTAATTACCTTAGGGATAACTCTGAGTCACAAGACACACTTTCTAGACAAACAGCAGAGAGCAAATTAACTTTCCCAAATGCAAATAACTTGTTAGGGGCCTTTAGATCACTTTTGGTAGAGGCTTGGTGCTGTGTCCTGTGCTCCCAGACATGCTAACATAATAACAAACTTATATATTCCCTGTCTTTAAGTGGGGGGATGTAATGATTTTGTTGTTACTCAGGATAGAGTTGTGCTGGTCAGAATTATTTATTTATTTATATTATTGTTAGGATGGTTTGATCAAACTCCCAAATCTCCTAATCTAGGAATAAATCCAAATAATTGAAGTATAATTAATTCAAAGACAACATTATCAGATGTTTTTTTGTTTATTTTTTTGTTTCTCTCGGATTTGAACTTAGGGCCTGTGTGCTGTACCTAACCTCCTTTTGCTCTAGGATAGCACTCTAGAGCTTTGAGCCACAGCATCACTTCCTGTTTTTTGATGGTTAATTAGCGATAATACTCTCAAAGACTTTTCTGCCCAGGCTGGCTTTGAGTTGTAATCCTCAGATCTCAGCCTCCAGAGTAATTATTACAGGTTTGAGCCATCAGCGCCTCGCTTCAGAAGATAATTTTAACCCAATGAGCACTCACATTCATAAAAGAAAGCAACCCAGATCTTAACATTAGTTCTGATGTTCTACTAGATTTCTTGAATGTTTTGCAAAAAGCAGTAGAGACTTTCCTAAAACTGGAATGCAACTTTGGCTCAGATAAAGTATGATGTTTGCCATGCTTTTAGGAGTGGAAGTGTTGACACATGTATTTTCATCACAATTGTTTTCAGTGAGATCAGAAAGACAATGAAAACCGGGCTGAGCCTGAAATCCCAGACTTGCTAAGAAGTGAAAAGAAGACATCTTAAATACCTCATCTTCCAATGGTAATTTTTAAGACAGATTTCCAATCCAGAACTTATGAGGTCAATTTTCAAAAACTGAATTGGAGACTCGAATCACTCCATAAATTTTAGCTAAAACAATGTACACCCATTTTAAATATTTATGGCCTCGGTTGCTCTGGGCTTCATATCCTCAGAAGTGAATTTTTGGAGGCATTCAAAAACCAAAAAAAATCAGAAAACAAAGCATGCACTTAAAACTTTTTAAATCACTGACTCTCTTGTAGCAAGAAAAATCTCAACAAATCAAACTGAAATTCCCCAAGGAAAAAGTACTTAAGAGGAGTTTTAAGAGAAGCAGGAAAACCAGGGAAAAAATGAAGCAAAAGCAAAATCAGAAGGGAAACCTTCTGTGTAATTCTGGGAACTTCAGGGATAGCCCCTACCCCTCAGAACTGTGGAAATGCAGGTGTCTATGGGACATGGGAAAACAGCACAAATCAGGTAGAATTTTCAGTCACTGTTATACCCAAATCTGACTGTCATTTAGTAGTATGTGACTTCCTCAAATGATTCCCATTCTCTAAACTTCGGTTCTTTTTGTCTACATAAACAAAGATCCATAACTTAAGGGTGTTTTAAGAAAAAAATTGGGGGATATATATTTTACCAATATTTTCATTATCCATTTTTATTACATGGTAGCCACAGATTAAATTTTAATTTTATGTTTTTCCACCTGGATTAAGTATGGTACACAGTAGAATTGAAATATAAATATGTTGAGGCTATGTATGCATGTATACCTAATGTTATGAATATATGTATATGAAGTTGTTACCCTGTAGAATATCAAGAACAGGAACACTACAATTAGGTCATTTCTATTTCAATCTTGAATCTACCATTAATTTGTGACCTGGGCAATTGTGTAATTGGAGACATATCTCTGTGTCTCAATTTTCTAATCTATATAAAATAGAGGAAATATACCTTATGTCAAGTAAAATCAGGGTAAGGACTTCAAAAACTGAGAAAAGCCAGGTGCTGTTAACTCACACCTATAATTCTAGCTACTCAGGGGACTGATATCTGAGGACTGAAGTTCAAAGCCAGCCCAGGCAGGAAAGTCTATGAGACTCATATCTCCAATTAACCACCAGAAAACCAGAAATAGCACTGCTTCTCAAAATGGTAGAACCTTATTTTTTGTTTATTTCTTTGTTTTTCTTTTTGGTCAGTCGTGGGGCTTGAACTCTGGGCCCAGGCACTGTTCCTGAGCTCTTCAGCTCAAGGTGAGTGCTCTACCACTTGAGCCACAGTACCACTTCTGGTTTTCTGATGGTTAATTGGAGATAAGAGTCTCATAAACTTTCTTGCCTGGGCTGTCTATGAACAGTGATCCTCAGATCCCATCCTCCTGAGTAGTTAGAATAATAGATGTGAGCCACTGGCATCCAGCTAGTAGTGCACTAGCCTTGAAAAAGGAAAAAAAGCTCAGGGACAGTGCCCAGGCCCTGACTGCAAGCTCCAGGAAAAAACTAGGAAAAGCCAAGTAATGCATTAAAGGCTGAATAAATAAAACATTATTATAGAGAAAATAATGCTTACAGCACCTAATCACATATGGGCTTAATAGTTTAGTTTTGTGCATATGTATAAATCATATTTTTAGTTACTTGCTAATGAAAGCTTCTTATCAAAAAGACTCTGTTCTAGTAATAATGATAAAAACTTGAGATCTCTTCCCAAAATCAAACATTGTCCCTATGATGTCTTGTTCAGACTATTGCTTTGGCAAAAGATAAGAATTTTGGGGTCCAAATATATTTGGCTACATTCGCTTTCTCTTCTACAGAATTAGATATTTAGTTTAGGTACCATTTCTATAGCTTCCTGCTGATTGTTATCTAGAAAATGCTGTAACTTAATACCTATGGTTCTATTAAAGTACTTTGCCTTACAAATAGACCTACCTAGATTGTTCTGGCCTTTGGAAGGATGAGGAAGAGAGTTCAGATAAAAATAACACAGTGAGCTGGGAATGTGGCTTAGTGATAGAGTGCTTTTCTAGCATGCATGGGTTTGATTCCTCAGTACCACATAAACAGAAAAATCTAGAAGTGGTGCTGAGACCCAAGTGGTAGAATACTAGCCTTGAGCAAAAGAAACTCAGAGGCAGTGCCAGGCCCTGAGTTCAAGCCTCAAGACTGAAAAAACAAAACAAAACATCGTATTTATTCTTCTCTGCATTCCTTCTACTCAATACAAGCTAAAAGTTGAATGAGCAACTAGAAAGACAAGGTTAAAGGCAACTTCCACACATTTGTTACAAAGGCAGAACTGGTTTTGTGCCTAATTTGTTGAGAAAAGCAAAGTGATAGTGAGATATTGTGTAACTAGAGATATGTTTAAGGTTTTTGAGATGAAATGGAAAGAGGTCAAGGCAGTTTACATAGTCTAGGACTTGAGGAAAGGAAATACTACTGTGAGCAATAAAGTGTAGGGTGCTAGTTATCAGACCAAGTCCTGAATTGTATTTATCTCACTTAATCTCAAATCAATTCTGTGAGATAGGGATTATTATTATAACCAATTTATAGCTCAGGAAACTTGATCCTGAAAGCCTGAAGTACTTGGCCAGGGTCATGGAGCTGATTCATTGCAAAACCAGGAAACTGAAACTCACATTCCCTCTGGAGATTAGGCTTTTGGCTACTACTCTAGGTTTTACAATAGCCTCGCAAGGTTAATGCTGTCATCATGTCTATTTTTTGGAGAAGAAAATAAGGCTTAGAGAGCACAAGTAAGTTCCCCCAAACCAACAACTGAGAAAGCCCAAAATTTGGAGACAATTGTGAATCTGAGTTAAGAGCGAGCCACAGAAATCATTTATACTTGCTATATTTCTAGCTATCACATGTTAATATGTTACGTTACAATTTTCTTTATAAAAGACAATCAATGAATCCCATCTGCCTTGAAGAAACATGAGAAAAAAAAGAACAAAGCTTGTGATTGTTTACTTTTCCCATAGTTGTATATATTTTTAGTTTAACTATACTCCCAGATTTTTTATGTTAGCTACGTCCAAAGTTTGAAAGAAAAAAGAAAAAGAAAAACTCTGAAACTCAGTAACTTAGAATAGTAAGTTTATAGTTTTCCAAAAGTTGTCTTGGCCTATGTCATGGTCTTGATTGAGCTAATGCATATAACTTGGTGTGGGTTATATACAGCTCTGCTTTCCTAGTCATACTTTGTCCTGTCTATGGATGAGTTCACTGTTGATGGGAACATTGTTTTTCCTCCATTGGTCTCTACCCTCCAGCAAGCCTAAGCAGAGTTCTAAGTCAGCAAGTAGATATCACAGGGATTCTTAAAATCAAAGCTGGGAACTAGAAACCTCTCTCTTGTCTGCCTTACATGGGTCAAAGCAAATCACAAGGATATCCCCATTCATAAGGATGACAAATGGGGTGCATCTTTAATATGATAAGGCACTACAATACCATTGAGAAAGAGAAAAGGAATTTTTCCTTTGTAAAACTAATCTACGGCACTGTTCTCATCAGCCATCTTTGTTCTCATTAAAGTATAAATGGATGATAATGCTTCCTATGTTGCCAACTTGTGAATGTTCACAACTTACAAGATAAAAATTGTCAAAGTAGATGGTTACCATCACTTGGTGTGTTGAATAGGTCCCAAAGAGTGTTTATGAGATTAACTGTTTTAGATATAGCTGCCTCAAAAATCTATGGATAAATCACAAAATCAAAGAATGAGACATCCTCTTCTAGGGTCTACAAATGAAGAAGAAAAACATGACACGTATGAAAGGGGTAAATAAGGAAGTGAGACCTTCTATCAATGCTTCATTGCTCCCACTTCCTAAGAGAAGAACAGAATGACCAATATTGGAGATCACCAAAGGCTTGAGCAGGGGTTAACAGAGATAAAAAAAAAGATTGTGTCATGCTAGTGCTGAGTTCTTGATCTTCCCACCTCAACCTCCCAAGTAGTGGGATCATAAGCACATACCCCCATGTCCAGCAACCTTATGTTCTGAAGAACAAAATAACTACTTGTACACTTGTCTTCTTTTTGGAAAGAAATATCCTTAGAGAAGAAAATGGGAGTTGAAATAGAAAGAGGAGCTCTAATAGCATGCCTCCCTCAGAAAACATATTATACCATTTTGATCTTGGTAAAGCTAAGAGTTTATGCTGAGAGCTTCCATTTTCTAGATTTCCATTGAAAGCAAAACAAAAATCATAGACATATTTGCTTACTTTTTATTTTAAAAATAGCTATGTAAAAGACAAATGAGATTGGTTTTCTTAAAAAGTTGCTGAAGATAAAGGACTATTGCAAATCATACCTTGGTGATGGTTGTAAAAATGACAACCACACTGAAAACCACACTAACATTGACAATATGCCTGCCTTATGAGCCCAACCTCTACCTGCATGAATATGCCCAATATAAATGTTGTATATGAGCTTACTGAAAGATATACACTAGGATGAGTTATAATGGCATTATCTGCAATAGCGATAACCTAGAGTTATACCATGTCTGGGAAGGTAGAAATCAGGAGGATGACATCTGGTAAATAAAGACTATAAGTGAGATGAGGGCACCTCACTGTTGATCATTCTCTGTTTCATGGGTGTGCATAACTTGTGTTTGGTTTGCTCAATCGTGTCCAGCTCTTCTGTATGTATATACACCTTTCTACATGTATATTATGTTATAATAAATATTGTTATAAATAGCCACTTTCTAAAAATAACAGTCTAACGGAATCAAAGTAGAACTAAGTGTTACATCAGCAGTCTATGACACTGATAATCTTCACTACCAGGAGCAGGCAGACATTCAAGAGTTTCTTTGGAATGGGTCAACCTGAAAGAAAATCACACACTGTAAGGTGAATGGAACAGTGGTGAGTGGGGCTCAAACAGCAAATAGGGGGTGAGGGAAGTGGGAAGACTGAAAGGATGACCGTGTGAAGCTAATTGGTTGAAAGGGACACACTCAGAAGCCATGAACAAAGCTTGCGGAAGCATAGACTTGGCTCTGAGATGCAACTGTTACTTTCCTCAGAAAGGTTGAACAGGAACTGCAAGGACCCATGTAAGCTCCTAGAGTTCAAGTCTGGCAGGTTCAGATGGAAGAAACTGAACACCACACAAGAAGAAAGAGTATAGAGAGCAGAGCAGGGAAGAGAACTTTAAGTAAAATCAGTAAGATAAAATTTAAAAACAAAACGCAAAAAGATAACATAGAGAAACAGAAAAGATGAATAGACTGTTGATAAGAATGGAAATGATGGAATGTTTTCACCCTGAGTATCAAAAAGATATTTGTGTCCTGTGGGAGCCCAGATAAGAAACAAAAGCCAGAAAAATATTCAAGTGAATATGAAGGGCCATAAAAATCAGTTCCAGATGAATATAAAAGCATGAAGGATAATAGACTAACATATAAAGTAGAAGATATGCATAATATTTTATGAAACCCCCAAACTGAAAACCACACAAATCTGATCATACAGTATATGTGGTATAGTAACTCAATGGAGTACTATTCATCAGTAGGAAGAATTGATTACTAATATACACTACAACATAGATGAATCTCAAAGATATTCAGCTAAGTGAAAAAAAAAGAAAGGTATAAAAGACTTCACATCCTGTGATTCCATTTCCTGTGTTCAAATTGTTTGTACCATTACAATTCATGGGTTGAAATCTAATCACCAGTATGATGAGATTAGAAATTGGTGCCTCTGGGAAGTAGTTAGGTCACAAGTTAGCACACAATGAATGAAGCCTGAGAAACTCTTCAACCACTCCACAGTGAGAAGACAGTGAGAAAGTATCATCTGAAAACCAGAAAATAGATTCTCAACAGACCTGAAAGTCTCAGAACTTGAGTTCAGACTTTCCAGCTCCTAGACCTATGAAAAATAAATTTCTGTTATTTATAATATGCCTAATTTATGGCATTTGGTGACAGCAGCCTAAATGGACTAAGATGCCATATTTTTATAAAATGTCTAGGTAAGAATTAATTTATAAGCCAGGTGCTGGTGGCTCACACCTGAGATCTTAGCTACTCAGGAGGCTGTCATCTGAGGATCATGGTTCAAAGCAAGCCCAGGCAGCAAAGTCCGGGAGACTCTTATCTCCAGTTAACCACCAGAAAACTGGATGTGGTGCTGTGGTTCTAGGTAGAGCACTAGACTTGAGCGGAAAAGCTCAGGAACAACACTCAGGCCCAGAGTTCAAGCCTCGTGGCCAACCAAAAGAACAATTTAAATAGACAGAAACTTTAAATTTTCCTTCACTGCAATATTTGATGCAATTATCTTCTTTTCTTCAAGTATTTTTAATGTCTTTTTAAGATCTACTTGGAACATGGTGATAGATGAATAAGGAAGTACAGAAATGGTAGTTTATATATGGTATATGAACAAGAGGAAGATAGGAGAGATGTGTATATAAAGTAGGAGAGAAAAAGTAAGAATGATAATATGCTACTATTTATTTCTTAAGATCCAGTTCCACCCCTTTTTGTTGTACAAGAGAAAATACTTTAGCCTAATGTCATCTAGGTCCATACAATTAGTTGGAAGGCCTTCACTAGTGTTCATAGTTCATGTCAAGAAAGAGGGAATCGTTAACAGAAAGATTTTCATGGCTTCCTGATAGGTTTTTCCTCTATTTATCTTTGCACCTACTGTCTCAAAATGCTTGATTCCTTTCACCTGGAATTGATTCACCTGAACGAAATGGATAAGCCCTTGGCTCAGACCACAGGGCACTCAGAACAGGTTCCATCCTCCCTTAGATTCAATGATCAGAATAGCCATGTTTAATCTGAGCATGAGTCAAGACATTGAACTTCTGCTTCCTAAATAAGTCCATCAGTGACTGATGTGTGACATACCACCAAGGGGTTTCTTCTGATAATTCCTAGTTTTGGAATTTGGGCATTGGACCAAATAAATTTTCACACAGTATAGGTAAATGGAGAATTCACCTTTTTTTTTTTCTTTGGTTCATCATGGGGCTTGAACTCTGGGCTTGGGCACTGTCCCTGTGCTCTTCAGCTCAAGGCAAAAGCTCATCACTTGAGCCACAGTGCCACATCCAGTTTTCTAGTGGTTTATTGGAGATAAGAGTCTCACAGACTTTCTTGCCTGAGCTCAGATCTCAGCCTCCTGAGTAGCTAGGATTACAGGCGTGAGCCACTGGTGCCCTGTTAAGAATTCACTTTTTATCCAACTCCAGTATCCTGATAGATCAGAGTCTGTGACCAGGATTCTGCATGTACCCAATTCATCCAGCAATCAGGGAAGGTAGGGGAAAAACAATGGAGGAGGTAACAATGCTTGATAACATATGTACTCATTACCTCGCTCATGTAATTGTAACCCCTCTGTATAGTATTTTCACAATAAAAAACTTATTAAAAAAGAATATAACTCTCTAATCTACAAAAAAATAGAAAAATATTTTCTTTGAAGTATTGTGTAACAGCCACATGAGTTGATTATAAGAATTTGTGAAATATTAAATGTCTTTGAGTGTGGAGAATTGGCACTGTAGTACAAAATTCCTTTCTCTCTCTCTCTCTTGTTAATACCACAATTACATGACCTTCTAAAAGTTGTCTTCCCTTAGGAAACATCAGATGGCCTGCAATAGTAAAACTTGGAAAACATACTTGTAGCACAGCTTTACTAATCATAGGCATTGCTTTAAGCTGTAGTTTTCTAAGAAAAATCTTCATATAACTAAGTGTAAATACTGGAATAATGTTTTGGCTTAGAGTACAAATATCCCCTCATGATGTTTGTGGGATGGGTTCTGTATTCCTGCTCCTTAGATACCTTGTCATTTGGCACCGAATAACTTTAATCTTTAACCCAGTCTTACAGACACAAGCATTCCAACCTTATTCCTGGAAGTAAGGATCTTTTTCTGGCTGGAGCTTTATTTTCAGCTCCAAAAATTATTATCCTAGCTCCACAAATTATTATCCTCAAAATTATTAACGCACATAAGATTGGCTTAATTGTTTATGGAAGGCCTGCTCTTTAGTTGGTAGATAATTTGATCATGGTTTCTTATTAATACAGTCAACCAGTTGGTGTTCTTTGACAAATGTCACTTGGCATTTTTCTACTGATGGTAAATTTCTCACGAACTGACATATCCTCTAACCTCATTATCTCATATAATTTCCCTATGCATCAGGGCCCAAAGAGATGTTAGTCATTAGGATAAATAATTATTTTACCTGTCAGAGAGACAGAGGGTTTTCATGGTTTAAAAAAAAAAAGTTGCCTATCTAGCTTGGTCCTCAAATGTCCAGAAGGGAGAATATCTCTTCCTTTCTTTTCTGACCCACATAACTTCTAATTAAGATTTCTTTTGAATTTGAATTCTGCATTGGCAATTAGAAAGAATATTGTTTGCTCACTGAGTACCTGGGTATATTTATGAGCAATAAATAAGGCTAGCTATTTTATGAAACATTTTTAAATGCTAAGCTTTTTGAAAGATTTCTAGAGAAGTGGGTTTTGTGTGTGAACTTTGAGTTTTTGTTTTTGATTCTGGAAGTAAACACAGATATTAATTTACAATGAAAACAGGAACTGAAGTATCATTCAATCTGAGGTTCAGATCTTCATAGGATTCCTCATTTTAGACTTAACATACTCAATGCCAGCTCTAGGAATAAGAAAAAAACAGACAATGAAGAGAAAGATTGGGGAGAAGGAAGGAAGCAGGTGAGAGGAGGAGGAAGGAGGAGGGAAGAGGTGGAGAAAGGTAAAGGAGAAGAATAAAAGAACAAGTAAGAAGGCAATGCTTAAAGGTAAGTTTGTTCTGTGTTCCCCAAATTTGCTTCTAATAGTTTAGAGAATAGTTTAGAGAATCTAAAAATGTGAAGCAAATGTATTAAGATGTGATCTGAAGCCAGCAACCTGTGGTTCGCACCTGTAATCAATCCTAGCTACTCAAGAGGCTGAGATCAGAGAATCAACAATTGAAATTAGCCTTGGCAAGTAAATCCATGAGACTCTTATCTTCAAGATTTAACACACACACACACACACACACACACACACACACACGAAATGTGAGTCACCATTGTCATACAGAGACTTCCTATATGTCAATACATGCTAAGGAAACACAAATCACAAGGCCAATGTCTTGGTATTTCTATGAGCTCCTGAGAGTCTGGGCACCAGATATATATCAGTTGCACTATGCTAGACCATCTGGCTATATGTTAACACTTTTTTTTACCAGGATGAATACACTATTGTGCTTTGTGTGAACGTTATTCTTATTCCCAGGGAAAATGCACAAGGATTACCCCTTTTATAATAATGCCAATATAACTTCCAAATATTTTTCCTGCTTAATTGACATTTTACCCATCTTTTGGATCAATGTTTGCATTAAGGCAATAATAAGTTTCTTCAATGAGTCTGTTCTCTTTGGCAGGGTTGGGTTGTCATTGTGATTCCTCAGAATTTGGTGGCAGCTCCGATGAACAAAAACAATAGGCCTTCTTCTGAAATACACTTCAAAATGCCTTAATAGGAAACACATTCTGCATTCCCCAAGTGCATGTTTTTCATGCAAATCTTTGCTTAATTTAATATAGAATATAGGGTTCTTCCACATAGCAAGAAGAATGACTTTTGGGAACACATCCCCTGAGGACCTTGGGTTGTAGATCCCCCAAGGGGCATTTTGGGGAGAGGTAGTGTCCAGGTCTCCAAATTGTGTTGATATTTCTGATGAGGAGTTTGCTTCTATTGGATATGGATCTTGTTTCTAGCCAAGAAAACAGAGAAAAATGGAAATAGGAAGGAAGGAAAGAAGGAAGGAAGGAAGGAGGGAGGGAGAGAATTAAGAGAAAGGGAGGGAGGGAGGGAAGGAAGAGAAAGGGAGAGGGAAGGAGGGAATGGAGAAGAAAGAGAGAGGGAAGGAGGGAATGGAGAAGAAAGAGAGAGAAGGAAGAGAAGGGGAGGGAGGGAAGGAAAGAAAGAGAGAGAGGGAAGGAGGGAATGGAGAAAAAACTCAAACATTATTGTGTGTAGGCAGAACTTGTACATCATGGATGCAAGCATCCGGGGTCCTCCAGTGCTATCTTACTTGCTCTTCATTTCTGAGAAGTGAAATTCCATTGAGTTATTTCTTTCTCCCTGTCGCCACCTAATCATCCTCACTATTCCCCACAGTGAGAAAACTAAGACCTTTCCACTTTTCCCCAAGTCACTTCATCAACCATCCCCGTTTGGAGCAGAGAACCCGGAATCTTAGCCTACAGCCTATCAGTCATGTGCTTCCTTGCTGTTTGTCTTGGAGACTTAACTTTGTAGATCCATCCAGAGAAAGACCAACTGTGCTCTTATGCATGCTGAGGCCATTTTAAATTTGAGAAAAGAAAGACACATTTTCATGTTTCCATCTGTTAATTCCCAGCGTGACGGTGCATGTGGGAAACAGGGCTTTGGGCAAAAGTTGTGTCTCAGCAACGGAGACCCCAACACATGACTGCTGCCAGGTGCCATTGTGTAAAGTTAAACTGAAATGGACATAAGGGAACAAGAGAGAATCCTGTTCTTTATTGTCCTAAGAAAGTGCAGGGGCTATGAAGCTTTTCAGATTGTTCTACCATAGTCCAAAGGGAACACACACATAATTATCAGCATCCTAAGACAAAAAACCTCCTTATGTAGACTGCTGTTTATTAATGAAACGGTGTCCCTTTTTGGAGATACTAAGAATGTACATGGGAAATAAAGCAGTCCATGAGCAAAATGTAAGACTGATGTTCCCCTCTGGGCTTCTAAGCATTTTCTTTCTAGCTTTGCCTCAGTTTTTATAACTGATCAAAATTCCAGGGCTTATAAAGAACTGGTGTTCAGCTAAGATTAGGTTAAGAAAATAGCAAGTTGAGTCATTAGACAAAGGCATTGAAATTGGCTTAGAAGCTTTAATTATCTCCACCCAGACCTTCAGTTATAAACTAGAAAGCTTTTAAGCCAGGTGAATATTTAATAGTAGAATGGCAGGTTTGAGTCAGATGAATCTTAAAACATAGAAGTAAAATAACTAAGATTTCTGTCTTGGTCTCCTTAGAAGAAACGTCTAAGTGATACTCCAAGTGTCCATGTGTGGTACTTCTAATGAGGTAAGAATTTCTTAATTAAAACCAGTTCAAGAGATCATTGCTTCACCTTTGAAAATACACCAAACCTGTGGGACCTGAGGAGCTAGTATTTGAGACTTGGAAATGAGACAGACATCTTTTCATGCTAACATCAACCCAGTCTCCATTAGCTGGCTCTCTGCAAATCAAGAGTTCCTTTAGCATATTTCTTTCTTTAAGTTCTCTTCCTATTTTATCTTGAAATTAAAGCAGTAAAAAGAACTAAAGTCATCCAGTGCTTTGTTGAAGAAACTTCTCATTTCTAGGAGTCGAAAAGAGTTGAATTCTCTGCCATTAACAAGCTCACTTTCTAATAGTATACAAAATAAAAAGTAGTAAAACAAAAAGTGCTGCAAGTCATCTCCATCATGAGCAACATACTAATTAAAATTGCTTTCTGCTTGTCTTTAGAAATATGAAGTAAACCAGGTACCAATGGTTCACACTGGCCATCCTAGCTACTCAGGAGGCTAGATTCTGAGCATCCATGTTTGAAGTCAGCCCAGGCAGACAAATGTGAAATAAATTTATCTCCATTTAACCAGCAAAAAGCTGAAAGTTGATGTATTATTCAAGTGATACAGTGCCAGCCTTGAATAAGAAAAGCAAAGCTAGAGCTTGAGGCTCTGATTTCAAACCCTAGTACTGGCAGATGCACATAAAAGTATGAACAGATATGTATTTCAGAGCTTCTTAATGTTGGGAGAAGAAATGGATTCTTGTCATTCTGTTTTTGTTTTTCTTTTAAAGTCATCCTTTCCAATGAGTCTGCTTCTAAATATGAGTTTCCAATTCAACTTACCATACTCTATCATAGTGATCTAGGGTATAATTGGCTGTTTAGTGTGTTGGTAGTTGCTAGAAGCAATATAAGAGCACAACTTCCCATTCACTGCAGGTAATTATTAACAGGATAACTTTTAGGAAACAATCAAAATGTTTTGTTATATCTTGATATATATCAGGAAACAGCTGTGGTTTGCATTTCAAGTAAAAGTAGAGCCCATCAGTGTTCCTGTTGGTTTTCCAAGTGGAAATGAAGAAACCATAGAGAAATCCCTACATACAATCCCTTGGCCAAAAAGTATTTTAACTGGAATTTAGAAAGTCAATGAAAATGAATTCTCTGAGTAAAAGGATGGTACTAAGTTTAGACATCATGATCTTTTGTTAATTTTAGCAAGAACACCTTGCATAAATAGGAAAAAGTCTGATAGGCATGATAATTAAGTACATGGTTAAAAGTCATTCCTGATTCTCCATTATCTTTTTTTTTTTTTGGAATGGGTCAATATGTCAATTATTCCCTCCTAATGCCTTCTGGGTTTGGGAAGTGTTCAAGCTATCTTTCCTTCCTGCTGCAATTAGATTTTGTAACAGACACATGCAAGGGCCTGCCTTTTCATTCTGAGAGATTCTATTTTTTATCTTGGCCTTTCCTGATCCACAAAATCCTAATGATAACTCTAGTATCTCTTGAGTCTTGATTCCTCATTTGTTTCCTTTTGTGGAAATAAAGAAGAGGGTTCCTAAATATGTTTCTAAGCCTTGAGACTAGAAGAAATCCCTCCAATTTAAACCCTGGAGGAAGACAATATTCACAAAAACATTGAGTGACTTTTCTTCCATGTCTTTTTAGGGTACCTTAAAAAATTCCACTTTAACTATGGTCATTAGAGAAACAATATAAATTTATTGTCTAACATTCCTGCTCCTTTAGCACAACATAACTACTTCTATGGATGTTAAAATAATTAAAAAGTACAATATTTTATTCTCATTCCTGACTCAACAATAACAAGTAACTTTCTTATTATTTCTTTCCAAATATGATCATCAATAAATATACTGTTAATTTCAACTATATATCTTGTTTTTCTCTCTCCCTAATAGGTCAGGGACCTGTGAAGGTAACGATCTTGTCTGCATTGTTCACATCTGTAGACTACTAAGTACCTAGAACAAGGTTATGACAGATACTATACTGTCAATTAAAGTTTGCTAAAAGAGAAGAATTTATAGGGTTGAACATTAGAGGAGATATCAAGTCGAAATTACCAAGATCATTCCCAACATCAGGCACAGCATACATATATACCTATAGGATGCTTAATCCTAGGCTTAGCCTGGAAGATCACTTCTAGTTCCAGGCAAGAGTGAGTCCAACTCTATTTCTTTGGTTAGAAAAGGTCCAAGCATCATTTCTCCTAGCTCCTACAGAGAAGGAAGATATAGTCTCATGATTATAACTCTCTCTAAATTGTTTCCCCCTTGGTCTCTGTCATCTTGGCATGCCTATTCTGAACCACAAGAAGTCACGCTGTTCATGCCTTTACACGTTAAGTATTAATGGAAGTTTAATAAACATTTATTCAGCATACACAACATTAAGCCTCATTTTAGTACCAGATGCCCTGAACAAATCCTTTAGCAAGTGACCTGTTTTTCTGGGCAATTCTCTGTCTATACTTTGAACCTTGCATGTCTCTTAAAGACTTAGATGTGAAAAGACTGGTGCTAGTGGTCTAAGATGTTTGGGGGCTGTGGTGAAAACTTTTTAAGAGGGAGCTTGGTTATAAAATATGGATTCTGAGTCTAAGTAAAGTCATTTTGTCTTCAACACCATCCCAGAATCTGTCTTAATCGATGATGGGGACTTTTCACCCAGCTTTGAAAATCCTAGAAATGAAATAGATCATTCTTCGAATTGCACATGTGTCATTTTTTAGCTCCAGGAAATTCTTGCTCCAGGGATATCTTGCCCTAAGGCTCAGATTATTCCCCTAGATAGATCAATTTGCATATATACATATGTATGCATGTGTATGCGCTTTTTAAGGTTTAATTACCCACCAGAGTCAGGTGGTATTTCTGATACCTGCATTGGGGGCTGCAGGTTCTTTGGGACATGAGTCCACCTGCTGTCACCAGCTTTCTAATAAAGACTCCCAATTCAACCCCTCAAAATATGGCTTTTCTATATCTTGTGATGGATTTTCTGTGTAACAATTAGAGGAAGTTAGGTCACAGGGAATTGGTCCTTGAAAGAAGAGCTGGACCCCAGCCTATTTTTCTCTCTCTCTCCATTTCCTATCAGCCACCATAAGGTGAGCAGACATCATCTGACACATGTCCCCACAATGGACTGACACCTCTGAATCTGTGCACCAAAATAAGTCTTTCCTCTGCCTTTTAAGTTGATTGTCTCAGGCATGTTATCACACTGACAGAAAGCTGGATAACACATACCTCTTCTTTTTATTTCTTTTCTGCTTCCTGATTGCATTGCAATTCAGTTTTATGCTTTAATTTCACCTATATGTATGTCAGTTTTGTCCTTGATTGTGGATCTATGGCATCTATACAAGCAGTCCCTCTATCAAGAAATAAGTCATTTTCATAAAATGGATAGTTCTTCTTTGATAAGAATTCTTATGCCAAACAGTTAAGGTAATGGTATTGTTTATACCATTAAACAAGTGAGTCGTAGAACACAGAACCAAATTCCTGTGGTTGGGATTTATTTAGGATGTGGTGGGAGGGGATGGAAAAGTAGAAGATATAGCTCAAGAAATTAGTGGGAAAGACATGAAAGGAAGTTTTCTTAATTTTCCTATGTGGTTGTCAGTGCCTTACAGTCATTCGGAAATCTACACTGTGGTATCTCATCCAAGTATGGACTTCCTTTTTTGTCTAGAACAGTTTTCAATTTTGTTTTTCCAGGTTCCAACTTAATGTGCGGTAAAACAGCAAATTTTAGTCACAGTCTCCCCTCTGGGTTGATTTTTCAAAGAGTGATTTTTGTGTCTGTTAAAACAATAACCACACAGAAGCTAACTGAATCCTTTGAAAGAAATCTGCTTCCTCTTTCTTACAAGTAGATGACCTTGATCCCTAAGGAAGCCCAAAGAACAAGAGATTATTTTTAATTTTATTGTCAAGGTGATGTACAGATGGGTTACAGTTCCATAAGCAAGGTAGTGAGTACATTTCTTGTTTCACTTTTCAACCCCCTCCCTCATTTTTCTCCCACTTTCCCACCCCCCCAACCCTCCTCCAGCTGTACAGATAATGTCCAACATATTGCTTTGTGAGTATAACTGTTACACTGGTTCCCCCTTTGTCCTTTGTCTCACCATTTTGTTGTTCCCCTTCCCTTCCCCAATTCAGATACTGTACCAGGATACCAAAATCAAATCCAGTGACAACAAGGGATAAAATACAAAAGAAAAGTACAAAAGAAACAAGACCTCACAAAGTACATTAAAAATAACAACAACAAAGAAAACCTCTTGTGTCCATGTCTTGGGGTTCATTTCGCTTAACATCATCTTATCTGACCTTTTCTGCTTGTTGCAGATATATACTAGTTATTGCAAATAAGGGAAACCATGGGACCTATGTTTTTGGGGGCCTGTCTTACTTCATTTAATATAATTTTTTCCAAGTCTTTCCATTTCCTACAAATGGGGTAATGTCATTCTTCCTGATGGAAGTATATATACCACATTTTCTTGATCTATTCATCTACTGAAGAGGGTCTGGGTTGGTTCCATATCTTAGCTATATACATACATGCAAATATAGACATATATATATATGTTCCATCATGCATACTCTTAATTTCCTCTTTCCGTTTTTTCTATGTGTGTGTGCCCAAGTGTGTGCTCATGCGCACACACACATACACACACACACACACACACACACACACACGTCCATATGAGGGCTTGACCTCAGGGTCTCATGCTGTCACTTAGCTTTATTTTTTCCATGGCTCATGGCTGGCACTCTTACTTGAGCCAAGCCTCCACATTCAGCTTTTTGCTGGTTAATTGGAGATAAGAAGTTTCTTGGATCTGTCTGCTGAGGCTGGCTTCAGGTGTGAGCCTGAGCGCTCAGCCTCCTGTGTAGCTAGGATTATAAACAGGAGCCACTGGTCCCCAGCAATCCTATATTTTCTGTTTTGTTATTCGAATATCATATCCAGTTTCCTCACAAGGATTCATCTAGCATTGTCTAAAAAATGCTTAAAACTATACACTCAAGGTATAAAATTAACCATCAAGTATTTTTATTCTAAACAGTTTGAGCAATTTGCCTTCTTAAATGTTCCTGGTTAATATAATGATGTTGCTTGCTCCTTCTTTTTTGTTTTTTTGTTTGCTTGTTTTGTTGGTCGTGGGTCTTGAACTCTGGGCCTGGGCTCTGTCTCTCAGCTCTTCAGCTCAAGGTGAGTGCTCTACCACTTGAGCCACAGCACCACTTCTGCTCCTTCTTTTAGTAATTTATTGTTTATATATATTTGTTATACAAATCAGTGTTTTTCCCCTATTTTTTCCAGCTTTGAGTTCTAATATCTCAAGTTTACATGTTTAAATTTCTAATTTGTTGGTTTTATGGCTTCCTTTAAGAATATTTTTGTTTATGATTAAACTCTGTATTACTTGCTCTTAATCCATGAAAAAAAGAGGGAGCTTAAATTAAGGATGCCTTCTTATATTGAGGATTTATATTTGTGTGTATGAGTAGCCATTCTAAGCTCCATTCAAGGAATAAGGCTTGCTTTATTCCAAAGTACACACCTTGCTTCAAGTTTAAGCAAGGCATCTAGTCACTCTCCTGACTTCTGAACTGATAATAACAAAATTACTCTTTAACTTTGTGTAAGCACTATAAACTTGCAATGGGAACAAATGATAAAAGCAATACTGTAAGGATTAACTATTCTGAGGCTTTATTACTTGATGATGGCAGAGAACTTTCCTCAAGGAATTAAGTCTTGAGTGATTCTCAGATGGAAAATTTTTAAAAAGGCTTTAAAAAAGTGAAAAGGTTGACCTCTGTGTAATAAAATCCATATACACAATACCCCAAAGTTAGAAGAGTGACAAGCATAAGGAATTCATTATTTCAACTTTGGTTGAGTTTTTGAAAGTTGTGTGTAAACACTGTGGGAGATGCTTCCTGGATCTAACCTGCTTTGAGACTGCCAGAAGCTGAAAGAGTAATGTGAGTTGGAATTATTTTGGCAGTACAGGAGGTGGTAACCGAGAATTGGAAAGAAATAAAGAGATTATTTCAGATAAAAGCAGCAGACAACTATGGTTCAAGTCTGGAAATGGACACAAGAGATACACAGAGAGTATCCAGGTAGCTTTATGTTCTAAGATTATGCTTGAACTCCAAAGTACAACTGATCTAGGATGATGAAACATAGATTCTGACTTGGTAGGTCTACAATGTGTTCTGGAGTTCTGTACTTTTCACCAGCTTCCAAGTGTTGCAAAACTCTGTGGGTCCAAGGTTACACTTTGAGAAATAGGAGCATAGGAAATTGCCCATTGATAATCAAAACTAAGAACATACACAAGTAATACAATACACATTCAGGGTGCATATAATAGTCAGGAAAGTTGCACTTGAGCCCTTCACTGGTAACTGTAATAGAACTTTAAATTATGGTGGAAGCTTTTTAGACTATAAATGCCAGACCCCCCCCATCTACCTATGCAAAATTTTCAGAAGATGGGGCCCTTGCCACTTCAGGAGATTCTAATGCATAGTAAAGTTTGAAAATAGTTGTAACTAGGCAACTAGGAACTGAGATAAGATTGCGCTTTGCATAGTGATAGGATGAAAAGTCTGCTGAGCTCAGGAGATACAGAAAACAATGCTAAGGCAAAAGCTGTTGAGGGACACCTTTGCAAGCTCAGAGTCAACACCTCTCCAGTTAATCCTAGCTCATGTGATTTTTTAAGTTGTAGCTCTATGGTGAGACATAGACTTGGAAAATAATAGTGCATGTGTTTTAGTTTTAATACAGATATTCATTGATTTTCCAAATTGTAGGTGAAGGATTGTATAAAAGCTCAAGATGCCATTCAGAGTACAACTCAGATAAAACGCAAGATTCACGTTCACTACATTATTGGTTTATACATATTACATACATATATATCATAGAAATTCTTTCATTGATATTTCATTACTTATTAATAAGGTATTAATTGATTTTTTAAATAAACTAAGGAATTGCTAGTAATTTAGAAATACCCATGAGCACACACTCTGTCACAACACACACACACATTTAATTCAGAATAACGTTTTCTGCTACCTGTAGCTTTGTTTTTCTTTAGGTAGGAGGTCCTGTTTGGCTTTGTTTCACTGGAGATATTGTTGGGATAATTTAAGAAGAGACTAAGAAAGTACAGATGTGTGTCATCAGTTCTTGACATCCTGGACCTTAGTGATCATATCTAGAGCACAAGAGTGCAGAGAGTAGTTGTAGGAATTACAGTGTAATTGCAGAATTAGCAAAACAAAATGATCACCTGGAAGCCGAAGTTACCCTTCTCTGCCAGAGTGTGATTCCACAGGAAATCCTCATGCTGAAAGGAACACACCCTTCAGGTAATGCTAGTAATGAAATAGGGGGTGGGGGGTGGGAAGAACCTTCTCCAAAATGGAGTTTATCATGTCAGATCAAGAATTCTGCATGCAAATATCCATTTGCTTATCAGTATGTGGTTTGGGAAGGCTCAACCCAGGTTTGCTACAAACTGACAGGTGACAGCACAACTGGCCTGTTGCATCCTGCCAGGTTAATTAAAAAAGACCTGTCTGGCTTGTTCTCTGCATTTGTCCTTTTGTGGCATTAACAAGAATTAGACAGAGGAGTTGTTTCTTTCTGAACTGTGGTTCTGGGTCTTCTAAGATGTGTTTGTATATAATGTATATGGTAAGAGAACTACTTTGTAGTTATAATGTGCATGGTAATATAACTAGTATATTTGTGCAAATTCCAAATTTATATTTCAATTTAAGCACATAATCTAAATCATCTTCTATCTATCTAGATACCAAGATGATAGGAAATTCTGTCTATCTAATAGCATCAGCAAGAAGAATGGTATATTACAGAAAGAAGAAAGGAAATATTCTTTTTTTTTGAGGGGGGGGGTTCCGGTCGTGGGGCCTGAACTCTGAGCCTGGGCACTGTCCCTCAGCTCTTCAGCTCAAGGCTAGTGCTCTACCACTTGAGCCACAGTGCCATTTCTGGCTTTTTTCTTTTTGCTTATGTGGTGCTGAGGAATCAAACCCAGGGCCTCATGCATGCAAGGCAAGCGCTCTACCACTGAGCCACCTTCCCAGCCCAAGAAAGGAAATATTCTGGTGATCCAAGACTGCCAGATAAGATTCATGCAATATGTGAGACATACTTAACTATAAGAATTTATTCCTTGTGTATCTAAACTTCCAATTTGACTTAGAATCCTGTGCAATCATATGTCACTTAACAATAGTGATACATTCTGAGAAATATGTGGTTGTAGAATTTTGTCATTGTGTGAATATTTAAGAATGTATCTAAACCAACAGACTACAATGTCACTAGGTGATAGAGTCTTATGGGACTACTGCCTTATATGTGATCCATTGTTGCTTAAAAATGTTATGTGATACATGACTATTTTTATTTGCTGAATATGGCAATACTGAATTTTGAGATGTACCATGGTTGGTAATAGAACCATTTTCAAATTTTACACTGTCATCATATGTAAGAAAATCTCAAAAGCTTTTGCTTACCATTTTCATAAGCAATACATTTTAAAAGACTCTGTTAAATCTCTTTTATATTCCTTAAAATTCTCCAGCCTTCTAAACCCTGAGCAAACTTGAAGAGTAGAGATTTTTCAAATCAATTATTTTTCCAAAGGCTTTATTTTGGATTCTAACTATTTACCAAAACAGTGTTTTTTTTTTTTAGCTTTAGATGTTAAAGTAGGAAATGGGGTTTTGCTAAATGTAGAACAGAATGGCTGAAGATACTGGGGAACCATAATTGAAAGGAATCCTTCACAGCCATCCCAGGGGACCACATGGAGACAGGCAGGCACAGGAGAAAGATTATTACAAGGTTTATTAGAGGGACCATATTTTGCCAAAGAGGAGTACACAGCATCTGTCCCTATCCAGGTAGCAGGAGAGTAGGTAGGTGGGTGCTCAGGTGGGTCTGGATGGAGAGAGGGCAGGGAGGAACTCAGGTATGGGGGGAACTGAGAACCAAAGGTGGACATAATGTTAACATTTCCCCACTTGTTGTTTAATAACAAAATAGGGTTACCAGGCTGGGGTATTGATGGAGGTCATTTTTTTATGGAGCTACTTTTTGCTGTATAGGGGCAAAATAGTCAGAGTTCCCTGTTTTGTTGCTTGACCAAGTACCCTTCAAGAGACATTTTGCTTGACAGTTTGGTTGTTAAAGGTCCTCATCTTTTCAATGACAATAGTTATCTAAAATGCAAGACACAATTAATAAAAGGCAAAAATTTCTGTTAGTAGCCCAAGAGAGGAATATGTCAGGGAGGGATTGATTGCCAGAAGGGGCTATCAAAGACCTGAAAATACCTTTTCTGTTTCAGATTGGAGACACAGCATGCTACCTGACTCCTGGCACCCTGGAAGGGGGATTTAGACTTTACCACTTTAAAGTCACAGTAACTGGAAGAGGTAGCAGAGTTATTTAAAGTTACCAGAGCCAATGAGTATCATGGGTTCTTTTGGCTACTTCCTGCTGGTCTGGGGGCATAAAGGAGTCCCTGGAGCTGGAGTATTTAGGGTCCAGGTCTGCACTTGGCAAAACAGGGCAGTGTAAGTGCTGTCTTCGGTTGACTGAAGTAAAAGGATGGCCTTGACTTGTTCCCAGGTGATGTCCTGGGTGGGGGCTGTTATCCCGTTAAAAGAAACTTTTGGGAAGGCTGCAAGAAGCAGACAGGGTGACAAGGTCAGTTAATATGAATTACATAGGAGAATACACATTGGCAGTTAACATGAATTACATAGGAGAACACACATTGGCCATGAGCTGGAAAAGTTCCACTTGGAGTATAAACCCAGTTGTGGCCCATTTCAGGGGAAGAGGAATAACTGGACTCGGGGCAGAAAGGCAGAAAAAAGGTGTCTAGGGTCTTTGGGGCAATTGGGTAGGGAGAGCATAATGGACTGGTTGGGAGTACCAGTCAGAGGCTACAAATAGCAGGTAACAAAGGCAAGACTGTAACTTTCTGTCCAGTTAGAAGGTAGACAGGTATGAACAAGCAACTATTTCTCTTGATCTCCCAGCTCGGATTTATTTTGAAAGGGTGAGAGTAAAGTGACTCCATTTAGGATTTCATCTCCTCTCACTTCTCTCTATGGTTTTCCATTGTCAGGACTGACTTCATCCTGAGCGGGGAGGGGGCTGGCAGAGCAGGGGTCTCAGCATCCATTGCTGGGATAACTGGTCCCAGTTGGCATTTACTGGGTTTGGACTCAAGGCCTGAGCACTGTCCCTGAGCACTTCTGCTCAAGATTAGTGCTCTATCACTTAGAGTTACAATGCCACTTTCAGCCTTCCGCTGGGTAGAGGTGAGAATCTTGAGCCTTGTCTCCAGCCTGGCTTTTTGTTGATTAGCTGGGAGATGGAATTTAGGGGTATTCTTTGTGGCCAGGATGGCTTTGAACTGTGGCAAAAAGGAGTCTTTGTTACCAAAGCACTTTTTATTTCCAATTAAAGCAACAAGGAGGTCAATGGAGATAGATGTTGCCTATAACTTGTTAACAATTGAATAACAATTACTTGCCAGAGTTTTATAATAACAAAATCCAGTAGATGTTTTTAAATTGCAACTGATTGGCACTCTAAGTATCACCCATTGCCTCTGGGAAGCCTGTTTAAAGTGGCTAATATACAACATTTAACTTTTCACAATTGTACAGACCTTTTCTTGGGTTACAGCAGCATAGCCTGTTTAATACTCTGGTTTGTAAAAGCATTTTTCTGGCTGGCTGAGGAACCTGATCTCTAGTGGCCCCAACTAGGCCTACCTGTGTAGGCCTTTAGACAGATTTCAATAGGGCCATCACCTCAGCTCCACAAACTTTCTTTCCTTAGCAGATGAATTTATGTGGCTGTGCCAGCTCACAAGTCACTGTCAATTAGGAGTTTGAGCAGATAGAAGGAGTGTGGGATTTAAATTATCCCTCACAATTTACAATCTTAGCTTTTACTACCCACTATCACATGACTAGCAAGTTCCTGCCCAGTTAGACAGACATGGGCATTAGGCATGATTACAAACTATTTTCCCATGACCTCCTGATTCTGATCAATTTTGGAAGGGCCATGCTCAAGTGACTCCAGGATCTGACACCATTTTAGCCATCCAAGCAGTTGCTTGTAATTGCTTCTAGATGTGCCAACATTGCCAGGGTCCCCAGAGTGCCTTTCTCCATGCTGGGATAAATGCATCTTTGGCATTCTCCTTGGTTCATCACTGGACTTGATTGAGCTCAGGGTTTGAGTGTTGTCCCTCAGCAATCCAGCTCAAGGCTAGCACTCTGCCACTTTGAGCTCCACAAACAACTCTGCTTTTGAGCACTCTGCTGGCAGATTAGAGATGACAATCTTACAATGAATTTTCTCTACCTGACTGGTTTTGAACTGTATTTCTCAGATCAACAAGTCTCTACAAATGGCCACTTTACTCCAACTAAAAGCAACAAAGATGGTCATTGGAAATAGTTTTATAAGCATGGTCTTACCTAGAGCTTATTACGGGCCAAAGTTACATCTGACAAACTTGTCCTCTGTCCTTTACTGTGGGCATGCTGAAACTGTTACAAAAATCCTAAAAGGGAAAACTGGAATAAACAATTATTTTGATTATCCTAATTTATCTTTTTTAAATAAGTTTTTTATTATGAAAATACTGTACAGAGGGGTTACAGTTACATGAGCAAGGTCATGAGTACATTTCTTATCAAGCATTGTTGCCTCGGCCTTTGTTTTTCCCCTACCATCCCTTCCCTCCCATCTCTACAACTATTCCCATCCCCCCCCACCTAAAGTGTAAAGTTTGTTTTTCAACATAGTGTCTTGTACATCTCATTGTTACAATGGGTCAACCTGTATCCCTATTTAAGCATTTTGTTTTATCCCTTCCCCTCCCCAAGTTATATCAGCTTCAAATACAGTGAAAACAGGGATTATACTGCGGTTTATTTATTTTATTTTATTACTTTGAAATAAACATTTAGGACAATTTTACCTTTTAAATTTTTCTTTTTATGGGAGGCCAGACACTCCCCACTACTTCCCAAAAATTTTCAAAAAAGGGACACCATTTGTAATCCCTTTTTTCTAAAGTCACTTTAACTTGCATTTAAATGCCCCATTGAAACAATGAGCAACACCAATTACCTCTTGGCCAAAGGTTTAAACTGGCCACATTCTTTTTCCTGCAGTCTGAGTTACCTTTAGAAAACTCCCATTATTTTTAATGCACTACCACTGTACCAAGAATCTAGACTTAGCATCTCTTCTCCTTTAGAAATACATCCAATTGGGCTGGGAAGGTGGCTCAGTGGTAGAGCGCTTGCCTTGCATGCATGAGGCCCTGGGTTCGATTCCTCAGCACCACATAAGCAAAAGAAAAAAGCCGGAAGTGGCGCTGTGGCTCAAGTGGTAGAGCGCTAGCCTTAAGCTGAAGAGCTGAGGGACAGTGCCCAGGCCCAGAGTTCAGGCCCCATGACCAGACCCCCCCCCTCAAAAAAAAGAAATACATCTAATTGTAAAATAGCATAGAAGTCAACTTATATCCTTTGCTCATATACCCCTTATGGTCTAACTTGTGGGGATTAACATTACAGAAGCAAATATCTGAAGTAGCTTGTGTTTTTTTACCTTTTACCCCAAATTAACAGGCTTTTGGTCATGTGTGATGGAGCAAGGCTGGGATCTGGGTGAGGCTGTGGCATCTGCCAGCATATATAGAGTGTTGCACTTTTGCTGGTTACCTGCAATAATTCTACATATACTGGTTAAAGACCTGGTTCACACTGGCTTTTGAAGGCTGGTGCCACTGGTTCAGGCAGCTGTGACAACTTTGTTCTATTTCTTAGACATTTCCCATGCATGGGAGCAAACTGCATCTTGAGTCACTCTGGTCTCTTGATCTTAAAGAGCATTGATCAGTGCACAGGAGAGAAAATGGAGAAATAAAACCTTAACTTTAGTTTCCCAGCCATTATCAGAGGCACAATATTTAACTCTTAGCATAGACAGATATAAGGAATCATATATATCACAGCCAACTTAATTATCAACTTCAGTTACTTTGCAAAGGAAACCATTTTTTTCTAACAATCTTTTCCCAATGCTTTTTAAAACTGCTTGTTTTTCTACGCTTTGGCTTGTAGTCAGATCTCATTTTTTTTTAAACAACTCAGATTAAATTACAGCTTTCATTGACAACAATTTTTTAGTAAGCAAAGTACTTGGTAACTTTGAAACCATAACTGTTTACATATTTTACGTATAGACAGATATACATACTTGTGCACAGATTATGGAGCATGCTTAGATTTTAAAATTGGCTGTTTAGGGTTTTTTGGGGGGAATTTTAGCAATATTACTTTGCTTAATTATGATGGAACAATGTGGTCAGTAGAAAACATAAAACTTTGCCAATTAAAAAAAAACTTTTCAGTAAACAGGAGACAAGACAGAAACAGACACGTGGTATGGCATAATGGTGCCTGGGCTGGTCAGGTCAGCGGGGAGGGTCACAAAATCAAGTCGAGTTGGTGCGAAATCGAGTTGGCATGGAACAGCAGCTGAACTAGCACGATGCCAAGATGGCACATCTGCCACATGGTCAATGCTAGAAATAACTTAAGATGTAACAGAATTTAATGATCTCCAAGCTTAAAAAGAACAGGAAATCCTTTAGCTAAAATTCATCTTTAAAACTATGCAATAATTCTTTTACTCTTTCGATAATGTCCAATCTTGCTGACTTTTCTTGGGAGTTGGAACTTAAACTCATCCAGTTTTTACATAATGATGACAGTTTTATCTTAAGTTTACATACATATATTATTGTGCACAGAGATTTTTAAAGTATGCAAACTGAATACCTGCCTACATTTTCCTGAATGTTTTAGTGGCAAGAGATATTTTTGCCAGTCTTACTCTCACATATGACTAAAATTTATGATAAACTTTTAAACAAATTATTTTGTGGGTTACATTTTTTCAGGGCTTGCTTGCTCTACCAAGGCATTTAGTATATAAGATACTTTTATTGAAGAATGCTTGGTGGGGATTCCCTGGAGCCCAAATTGGACCCACCCCATACTCTAATTTTGTCCCAATTGTCTAGAGCATTTTACATATTAATTGACCTTTTAAATACCTCCAATCGGAGAAAGGGAGAGGTTATATAGAGTTTTACCTGCCCAAGCACTCACAGAAGTGGAGTTATAATTTGGGGGCCAAATTTGATTGTAAAGAAATTTAGTTGTGTCCTTCCCATAGTAAGTGACTGGAGCCAAAAGCTTGCTGTAGAGCATCCTTGGCAGTGCAATTTGGTCCAAAAAAAAAAAAAAACCAGGGAAATACCAATGATCAGATGACACCCTTACAATGGCATCCCTTGGCCACAGAGGCCATAGACCATAGAGGCCCTCTGGCTTTGATACTTTGCCAAATTTGGGGGGCCCTGGAGCCCTCCCACAGAGGCACAGAGCCTGCACAGTGAAATCTAGCCTCTGAATTCATCACTTACTTGGGGGGGGAGGGCGGGACTTAATTAGCAGGTGTTGGATGGGCAGCAGGTAGAGCGCTCAGTCAGGAGAAAGTTACATTGGTGGTCTTCTGGCTACAGGAATGTAAGATCTCAGGCGAGATCCTGGGGCAGCTGGTCAGACCCCATCTGAAGTGGAAGGAGGAGCAAATCCACCAAGGAACCTATCGCCTATAAGGGCCACCAAATGAAAGGAATCTTTCCCATCCATCCCAGGGACCATGCAGAGGCAGGCAGGCAGGCACAGGAAAAAGATTATTACACGGTTTATTAGAGGAGCCATATTTCCCCGAAGAGGGAATACATGGCATCTGTCCCTATCCAGGTAGCAGGTGAGCCTCGGGGCGGAAGTGAGGTAGATGGGTGGTCAGGTGAGTTTGGGTAGAAAGAGGGTGGCCAGCTGCAGGGTGTGAACTGCAGGGCAGGGAGGAGCTCAGGTCTGGGTGGAGCTGAGGACCAAAGGTGGGCATAATGCTATAATAATCCCACAAAAATATCGTTTTTTCATTGACTAATACACAAGGAAACCCAATAGCACATATCAAGGTGTTAATGGTCAGATGATTTGCTGGATTCTTGGCAAGGACCATAATTAATCAAATGACCTTTAACAATTTGTATCTCTTTTACCCATTTCCTGACACATAAAAATAAAGATAAATAAGAAGATGGATTCATGTTTGAGTGGATAAGATTTCAATAAAGAAGCAAAACTTGGAAATAGTTGTTGTGAATCAAAGGTTGAGATAATACCCCCTATTCTGTTTGTTCCCTTTGTTATTTCCTATTCTACCCATAAACATTAATATTGACATCTCAGGATGAAGGCAGATCGCAGCAATAGCTAAAACTGCATTGCCCCATTTCTTAAGTTTGAGATTTAATATAGACAACAAGGTGGTAGTATGTTAGTAAATAGGTAACATTTAGGTAAACCAGTTGCTCTGAGGGGAAAAAAAACTTTATATATCTGTATGATGTAATATCCTTATAATTTCTATATTACATATAATAAATATTCTCTTTTTGCCAGATTTTACTCTATTACCCTGACATCCTTGAGACAAAAAATAAACAGATGGCACTTGAACTAAGAGTGACTTTTTTTTAGAACTCTGAAATTGGAGTTTTCTCTTTTATTTCAAAATTCAATATGACCGAGGCTGTTTTGTTTGTTTTCTCTTTTTCTATTCAGGAAGTGCACACTAGTTTCAATAGGCTAAAAGGAGGATGATGGAGTAATTCAAAAGACATCAGATTAATAAGTGGCCAATCACACATGCCTTGTGGTTGTAGTGAGATGACAGGAACATAAGTAGCAAGAAGATTTCAAACACTGAGTTGTGTGCTCTATGAGGCTTTCCTTCCATGAGCAAGGCTGTGAGCCATTTTTAGAGGAAGAGCCAAAAATAAGACCTCTGACTCTCTAAGATATTCTAGTGTCATGGAGCCCATCCACAACATTTGGCAAACTCCACAGATAAGATAGAATATTGGATGAAACGTAGATGCATCTATAGAATGTTAAGAGGCATCTATCTTTCTGAAATATCTGACACTTAAAGATGTTTCTCCTTTATGTTCTCCTGTATCATGAGAGTTAGAAACCTAAAATCTGCAGTTGCCCGACTGTTTTGTTTGTAGACTTTGTGTTTGAAACTAACCAGAAAGAAGTGCTTAGTGAGTTTTGTTAGGTGGAACAGAAGACTATTCCATTATGGTTAAACAAACAAACAAACAAACAAGTAGGCCTCTGATAATTACCAATCTCAGATGGTTCCCACCAATGGCTGGATCATACTTTTCAGGCTCTCAGTAGACACTTGTATCTAGAAACTGCTTGAGAATTTCCAGTGACCAGAAAGCCAATGCTACTAGATTCATCTACTGTGGTCAAAGCTAGCTTTTGGGGCAAAAGTGGAAACCTTTGAAAATATTAACTTCTTTCTGAAGTTGACTTCAAAAGTCACCTCATAAGATACCTTATTAGCACACTAGGTTGTAAATCCATCTCATAAACTGTCACCTGGTAACCACATGCTCCATGTACTGCTCAAACTCTTCTGGTTCTCGCTGAATAAGAAAGGCCACATTGTGTCCTAGTGGGATTGATTCATTGTCACTGAAGTTGTAGAATAGATTTCCTCTTCAGGTTTAGCACTGCTATCCATTCTTCTTTGATGAAATATCATCAATCACTCCTTGTTCAATTAATTACTCATTCAGTGCTTATGAGAGCAGTGTACTAATGCTGGTGATCCAGACATCTCAAACTTTCATACAATTCAGGATAACAGAGAAGACATATAGGTCAACAAAGAACTAAACTATAGACAATAGGGCTAGACAAAGCTAAGGCTCTCAAATTAGCTTTGCAGACACATTGAACAATTCCTTGAGAGCAAGATTACCAAGAAGAGGCATGATACATTGGAGAAATATACCAAGAAAAGACCACTGTAGGATGGGAGGAGGAAGCTTTCCCAGCTGAAAGCATTTCTTAAGAAAAGAACAATGAGGGCTGGGAAGGTGGCTCAGTGGTAGAGTGCTTGCCTTGCATGCCTGAGGCCCTGGGTTCGATTCCTCAGCACCACATAAGCAAAAAGAAAAGAGTTGGAAGTGGCACTGTGGCTCAAGTGGTAGAGTGCTAGCCTTGAGCTGAAGAGCTAAGGGACAGCACCCAGGCCCAGAGTACAGGCCCCATGACCGGACCCCCCAAAAAAAGAACAATGGGTGAAGAACAATGGACCTAGAATGCAATGCCTTATCCATGGCCTAACTAAGTATCTAAAGCAGAGAAGCTAGAGAATAACAGGTAGGTAGGCAAAAGTAGGAACTGGATCCATCACAGTTAAAGAAGTGATATTTAATAAAAAGCTAAAGACAGATGAAGAGTATATGGACTTAAAGCATTTAATGGATCATCAGCAGATGCATAGATAGCAAAATTTGGTGGAAAATAAGGTGGTATTGGATGAAACCTACATCCAAAGATATCTGTAATGAAACTACATGTCCCACATCAAATTTACTTAAGAATAAACCAACATATTATGTATAAGCATATGCAACTATGATTTTTTTCTGGGGTAATCAGCTTTATCATTGAAGACAAATACCAATTCAAGGTAATCCTGAAGAGCTAAAAGAAAACATTATTACAGGTACAGATAGGTTATGTTGATAAATAAGAGATAAATACAACACATAAAATAGAGAGGTCCTCTTTGATATATTATTTATGACTGCAGCTAGATAAAGGCATTATAAATTGAAAATAATATGATTGAAAATGTATTTGGTGTCTCTTGAACTTCATAGCAAGCCAGCCTAACTTAAAGGGGAAAATCATCTGGCATAAACACTATTTTATTTTTAAAAATTGAATAGTCTGTGTAATTTGTAAACCACTATACTGAGAGTAAAGTACAAACACACAGGTATTCCTGTTTATTATACTAAAACAGAAACCACACAAGTTAAACTGTCATAAACCAGGAATCATTTGTATAATATTATATATCTTAACCATATTCTAAAAATACTTTTTTCAGTGACCCAAAGATGAAAGATACCAATACCCTTTAGCTGTTGTTTTTAATTACAAGAGATCCAAACTAAAACAACTCATAAGGGAAGAGAAAAAATGTCTATATATCTACATGACTTTCCTTTGTTTATCCTTGGTCAACCAGAGCCATATATTTTTCTTTATGGAGTCTGTAGCCATCAAGGAAGTTTCCAACTTTCCACCATTAAAGGAGGAGGGCTGTAATTCCTGGATAACAAATCCAGCTGATTTAGTTCAACAAAAAGGCTGGAGCAGTAAGAACTAAAGAAATGAGTGGTGGGGTTATTTTTGTTTATTTTTGTTTTTGAGAGGGGGTTCTTAGAATCATTTCCCAAAACTATCCATCTCAATTCACCCTGTAAGAGTCATTCATCCATGGCAAGTGTGATGGTAGATTAACTGTATCAGACACCTTTGACCTGCTAAAAGAATGAATAGATGTCTTTACTGCTCATATTGTAAGAAGAAATCCAAAAAGGATTCCTAGCATACAAATTGTGATGTTCATCTAACACTATTAGTTGCAAGATGCTCATGAGTTTTAAGTGTACAAAGACCACCCTAAAGTGCCAATGACAACCTGGAGAAATTCTGCTTGAGTAGGAAGCATGATCCCAGTGAGCACTGGAGAAACAGGAAAAGAGCACCCCTCTACACTCCAGACAGAGCCTATGCCTGACAGATGCGAAGAGCTTCAAAGGAAAAGGTAATCTTGATGGATTAATCTTGTATCCTCAAGGCACAGCTAAATATAAAATAGTTTTCTGTCTTCCCGGAAGACTCTGTTATAGGCAATCAGAACAAATGAGATACTGTGTATGCTGACCTGAAGGCTTGCAGCCACTGAGCTTGAACTTCTTTCCCAGTTCACCCTTTGTTTTTGTTTTTGTTGTCGTTATTTTTGTGTTTTAATCACCTGGCCCTATGAGTTTCCATCTCTAAAATGCTGGTAAGTTTCTAGACCACAGAGCTTTTTAGATATTATCTCTTCTTAACAGGAAAAACAACTTTTCTGTGAACTTTCCCTTGGGAGTCATAAGTTAATTCTGAGTATTTATATAAGTTAATTCAGCAAGATACTCTTGTGTAGATGCTAGTGCATTTTTGGAGCAGTATTCACAGGAGTCTATATCCTATGGTAGTTGTTATATTTATTACAGATCCTGGCCAGAAGCTTTCCAGTAAAACATGTGTTGTGAGTCTCTTGTTGGTGTTGTCCAATACATACATGAGACCAAATGCAACTACAGTGGCATGTAGATGCTAGAGTACAATTTTTTTCTGGTTGCAGATCAGCATGGGAGGGTGGGGAGAAAGTAAGGGATAGCCACATGAATGGCAAAAGAAACAAAGAGAAGAAGAGGAGAGTTTCTAGGAATTGTTCAAAGAAAATAAAGGTAGACATTCGCAAAAGGGCATGCTCCATTATGAGGAAAACCAAAGATATTGGAGGATCTTGATAAAAGAAAGTCAGCTGAAGAATTGAACATAAGCCTTGAATTTAACTTTTCTAAAAAACAAAAAAGTTGGAAAAAAGCCATTTCATGTTGAGATTTCTGCCTTGAGAAATTCATGGTGTCAGTGTTTTTCCTGGAAGTGTCTTTATGGCTCAAAGTGATAGAGCGCTAGCCTTGGGTAAAAGAGCTCAGGGATGGCACCCAGGCCCTGAGTTCAAGCCCCATGGCTGGCAAAAAAAGAGAAAAAAAATGAGTTTTTCCTGGGAGAGAGAAAGGGAAGGTCTAATATTGTCCAAAAAGAAATGTATTCTTTACCTGACTTAAATAATTGTAACACCTCTGTATATCACCTTTACAGTAACAATTAAAACATGTTTTTGAAGAGGTTTTACTATTTTGGCCTGAAAAACCAACTCTGTAAAAACAATAGTGAATATCAGAAAAGAAAAAGAATCCCTTATGCATAATGAAAAGAGGAGAAAGATGGGGAAACCTGTTCCAAAATTGTTCCATTCTGAAGAGTTCCATGTGTGTCCTGCTCTAGCTTCATGGTTACTTGGGATTGTTGAAGAGGAACTGTTGTTCTTTGGTATAATGGCACCTTGGATTAATCTAATTTATACTGTGGAATCTGAACCTGAAAATTAATCATGCTGTAAAATTTTAAAAAGAGTAATTTTTCTTTGCTTATTACTGTCCATATATGGAACATCCTATAGCAGTATACCACATTTCTGTGATACACTTGACTTTTATCTAGAAATCAAAAGAGGGTTATCACCTCAAAAAGTGACCCTCCATCAGGAAACCAGTTCATCAGCCATGAAGAAGTTAGTAAAAGCAATGTCCAATTGTTATTGTTTATAAATCTTTAGGGCATTCTTGTAAATAATGAGAGATAAAACTAATAATGGCATGAAGCTAGTGAAAGTTTCAATGCAAGTGGTAATTGTACAAAATTATTTTATTTATCTGGTAAATCATTTTTTCTAGGATCACACACTTTTTTATCCTACTTTTCTATCCAAACACAAGTACATAGATTGTGAAAGAATATACATTCCTTAAACTAACATTTTAAAATGTTAATATCCATATAATTTTTGTTTGTGGGACTTGAACTCAGGGCCTGAGTACTACCTGTGAACTTTTCTGGCTCAAGCCACAGCTCCACTACAGGTTTTTTTTTTTCAGTTAGAGATAGGCAACTTTCTTACTCAAGTTGACTTTGAACCACGATCCTCAGATCTTAGCCTCCTGAGTAGCTAGGAGTATAAGAGTGAACCACTGGTGCTGTACGTATATACACACCATATACATGTCGTACATACATATATCTTAAATATTAATGTTTTGAATGGGAATATTTGAATCCAAAAACAATGGCAAACAGCATGCTTAGTCTCAGGAATGTTCATGTTCTTTCCACAACAGGCACTCTTGGATCAAATGAGTGTAATTACTTTATGAAGCCAGTCTCTTTTCAAGGCTTGCTACTTCTCCATTGCCTCCTGGAACTGCAGAAAACTAGAATGATTCACTTGGGTACAATTACGAGTATTGCTTTTCAGGAAGTGTTATACCACAAATACTGTTGAAGGAATGAAGGGAGCCCACGGATAAATCAGTAATTGGGAAAGCATCTGGAGATCTTTTTTTTTTTTACCATTTGTAATTACTCGGTTATGAAATTATAGGTTAAAAAATGTGATTCTGTCACTACTGTCAAAGTCAAGTAAAACTTCAAGTCCTAGAGACCTAGAGAACTACTTATAAATGTATACTTCATACACACATGCGGGAAAGCAAGTGTGTTATTGTGTTTTCACATGAAAATTAGAAGTGTGATCTATAGCACTCCTACCTTGGCTCTATCTGATCCTGTCTAAGAAGCTTGTCACAGCACATGCTATTTTGAGAAGGATGTTAGGGCTTTCCCCTTGTGTCACGCAGATGACATCTTAGTTTGCATTGTTCCCCTGTGTCCTGGTGCAAATTGTTCTGACTTACAAGAACTTACTCGGGTAATGGCATCAGGGCCACACAACAGAGTTTTGGGGTCCAGATGTCAATGTTGGCTGGGAAAAAACCAAGTGTTTTAGAGACAGAAAAATGAGTTCTGAATTTTCCAACTTTTCTCTAGGGCCAGAATCTATTATGGAGAGGGGAGGAAAAACATACAGATATTTCTGCCTACTCCTTGGAGTTCTTAGAACCTATCTCCACCCTTCACTCCTTTATTCCAATATACTTTCTGGCAAGGGAAAAACTCCAGTGGTGCCATTTAAACATAAAAGCAAAGCCACAAATATGTGCTGCCTCACTTTGAAATCCAGAAAATAAAAATGATCCTCAGGTTGCCTTCAGACTTTCCTCTATATGATGAAATTAAAACTATTAGATTCCTGAGGTTAGCACTGGTATGCTCTTGCCCGTGGATGGGCTAGCTCCTGTTTCCCCATTCACTCTTATTTGATGTAGTTGGAAACTTAGAGAAGCTGGAAGCATCCTATTGGATGCTCTGAGAACAATGTGGAGGGACATTGTAGGGCAGAGATTCTCATACTCTGGCATTTATCTGAACCAGCTACAGAGCTTACTAAAACACAGGCCCTTAGGTCTTTCCTTGTGATTCTGGTTGGTGGCTGGGATTAGAAAGAGAAGGGGAGACAGATAATTTACATTTTTTTTGTTCTTTTTGCTGGTCCTGAGACTTGAACTCAGGGCTTGGGCCCTGTCCCAAGCCTTTTTGTGCTTAAGGCTAGTGTTCTACCATTTAAGCCATAGCATACCACCACTTCTGGCTTTTTCTGAGTAGTTTATTGAAGAAAAGAGTCTCATGTATTTTTCTGCCCAGGCTGGCCTCAAACCACCATGATCCTCAGATATCAGCCTCTTGAGTAGATAAAGATTACAGGCCTGAGCCACAGGCACCTGGCTATAATTTACTTTTTTAACAAGTTCCCAGGTGATATTACTGTTTCTACTTAGGAAGAAACTCTAAGCTTTCTGTCTGATGTTGTTCACTGACACAAAACAAAGCCATGAGAAAGCTCATTGGTTCATATATTCATTCTTCTACAATGAGTCACATGTATTAGTGTTGTACATGCTGCCAAGCTTTGTGGTGCACACCTGAATTATGCCCAGGGCAGGAGAGAAAGCATACATGTTTATGGATGGTTAAGTAGAAATAGGCAGAGAAGAATGAAGTGCAAACAAAGCACAAAGCTCAAATCTCTCAAACTGTAATTAAAACCATAAAGAGTATGGTGAATACTTACACCTTGAGAAAGGAAAGGACAGGGTGATGGTAAATGAATTGGCTATGGACAAGATCATTAGTATCTTTTAAAAAATTAACTAAAGCTTAACAACAATATGACAGCAAGAATGGGTATTATAAAATTGCAAAATACTCTTAACTCTCTGCTCTCTCTCCCTCTCTTGCTTTCTCTATGTCTCTATCGCTGTCTGTGTGTCTCTCTCTGTCTCTCTGCCTCTGTCTCTCTCTCTCTCTCTGTCTCTCATGGTTTCTAGGCAGGTGCTCCTCTACTTGAACTTTTGGCACCCCTCCCCCATTTTTGTTTTCAGAGGGTAGGGCCTTGTATTTCCGCTTCAGATGTGTCTCAGGTCTGATCCCTTTACCTATGGCTTCCTGCCATAGCTGACATTACAGACACATACTATTATGCCTGCTTTATTTGTTGAAATGGGGGTCTTGCTAACATTTTTTGCCAAGACTGGTTCCAAACCACAATCTTAGAAGCAGAAGAATAAGAAGGTATGAAAAAATAAAAGATAACAAAATGCTTTTCTAAACATTTCTCAACCTAAACTGTCTCTTGATAAATGTGCTTACCTGGTTAGACTGACAAAAAAAAATCCACTTTCACTAAAAAGTCAAGTTGGACAAGATGAAAAGTTCTCGCCAATGGAAATTATTCCGAGAAAAACACTGGGGATGATGCAGTCGAAAGAATCCGAAATCAGTCATAAAAATGTGCTCAAATGTCTACAGCCAGCCAAGACAAAAGCAGGAGAGGCCCAACAGAAAGTCATCAAGATGCAAGGACCCAATCAAAAAGAATAGTTCCTCTTAATTCCAATGTCACATACATGAGCATTTGGGAAATGTAAGAATTCTTTATTGAATTGGCTGCTCACTGTGAGACTGATGGCTTGATAAATAGAAAAGGGTGGAGGGGCTCTGGGCTGTGGAGGGGAGGGGTGCAGAGCTTGCTCCAGGATGATCTGTCTACTGACCTCAGTAGGGAATACCGACCAGTGTGCATGGCATTGGCCATGGAGTGCTCTGGTTTTCATTTGCCTGTGAGCTCAGTCTGGAAACCTTTGCAACAGGTGGTAAGGTTATTCTCTGAGTTCATTTCCTGTCTTCTCCTCTCCTCTGATATCAAATGTTGAATGTTTTACAGCCCCTGTTGTGTGTGTCACACCAGGGCACCATGAAGACGCCTCTTGTTTATTATTTTCCTTCTCTATCTTCCTGCTCCTCATTTCCCTTTCTTTCAAGAACTGCTCTTGTTTGGCAGTTTTTAGCTCTCCACTCCTCCGAGCCCCTCCCCATTTCCTCTGTCTCTTCACTCCCCATATGGCCTTTGATTTATTAACAAATCTACAGGGTGCCTTGGAATTAGAAGAGGTGTTTTTTTTGGAAAAAAAATAAAAAGATGACTATATTCCTCCAATCTTCTTGAACCACAACTTCTCAAAACCCACTGCCTAACAACTCACAGAAAAGTAGTTTTAGAGAGTGGATTCAAGGCCATTGGGAAGTTTCAGGGATTAGACTCAGGTTTGCTCAGAATAGTTCTGATATCCACACTTGTGGAATGGTCTGAAGCTATGTAGCTAAAGGATCTCTGAGTGATAACTATTAGCACAGCCCCCTTTGTCAGCCACTGCAAAAGCCAGAATTTGAACCTCCCTCTTCTACACAATAAGAAGCACAAAAATAGCCAGTCTTGAAGAACTGTGGTCCTAAAAGCTAATAAATACTGCCAAATACAGCCAGAGTTTGCATGCAGGAACCAAGTGCCAGAGAAACACTAAATAAAATGATGTAGTAAGCAGTCCAAGAATTGGGGACTCAGAACAGTCTGCCAGCTGAGAACATTAGTGTCCATTATTAACATAGTGTCAAGGCTCCCAGAGGTCATATTTTAGTGTAGGAATATGATGCAACCAACAGCCTCTGTCCTCCGTCCATTTGGGATCTCTTTTTCAACTTCTAGGGCAACAACACTATTTTTCTTCCTTTGAAACAACAGGGCCTCTCCATCCCTTTATTCTGCACTCCTCAATTGTACATTGCAGAATGCTCAACACTTTCTACCAATTCCTTCTCTCCAAATCTGACCAGCCTATTATATGATAAACTCCTAGGACTTTGGTATCTGCTTGATGATAGTAGATAGTGAGTAGATTAATAAGGACCACAGTCCTGGTAAAATGTTTCATTATATCTGATTGCAATACTTCAATTCAGAATACAGGTGTGCATTTCCTAAATTGTCCCTAAGTGTTCACAATAGCTGGGAATTTCAAGGAAGGTAGCTATTTCACTGTGTAGACGAAAGACTTTAGGCTCTTCAGGCCTCCAGCATCCTTTCGTTGGTGTTATAATAATTGCTAACTTCATATACACTCTTGAAGGCATGGCTACCTATTTAAAAGAGAAATCACTATCTTAGGGCAAAGTTTTGACTTTGCTTACAGAGAATACAGCAATTACTTAGGCAACTTTATCCCCCACATCCAGCTAAACAAGAGGAAATTCTTTGATCCTCACCCAACTTTTTAATATTTCATGTCATGCAGATAAAAGTCAACTTTCAACTATCTCCAGGTGGATTACCTGTAAATCTAGCTTTTACCTTCTTGTATTGACTTTGTCATTGTGTGGAAAAGTTGAGCTCTTGAAACACATGAGGGGTTGCTTCTATTTACTCAAATCCTCTGCATTACAATAATGGCAATTTCTGATGTTTGGCCTTTTGTGGATTTTGAAACATATTTACATGCCTTATCTAATATGATACAGTCTTAAGTAATATGAAATGGGGGGAGGGGGGAAATCTTAGAAATCCTAAAGCTATGACATCAATTTTCTTCCTGAGGAACACATATGTTAACATGTTGGAAGTTGATCAAGAAACAACAGCAAGCAACAACAATGTATATATGAGTCAAAATTAGTCTTTTCTCTAGGCCACAGTATGTCTAGTGATGATATTAACCCAATGGGTGAGAAAGAAAATGTAGCCTATAGAAGCTAACCACTGACAGCTTCTATAGCCCTTCTCTCTTAGGCTCAGATTCTATAAAAACTCCAATGTTGAAGGCAAAGTCAATGTCACATTTAAGTTAGTTGAAATGGGGTGCTGTAGGCTTATGTTTGTAATTTCACTGTGCTTGGGATCATAGATTAGGCACTGCTTCATCACCCCTGTAATTGTTAATGCTGAATTTTAGTTTTTCACTTCATAAAATTATCTCCAGTCTCATCCATTTTCTTGCAAATTACAATTTTATTCTTCTGAATGGCTGAATAAAACTCCATTGTGTATGTGTACTACATTTTCTTTGCCCATTCACCCAATTGTCAAATTATAGAACAATAATCTTAATGAAGTTGTTTAAAATGCACATAGAAGTTTGAATCAAATGGATATTGCCCATCATGATTTGAGAGAAAGTTACATACTAAAACCTAGACTCTAGCCAGAAAGAAATGCCAGTATATTGGTTATAAGTAAGTTTTGACCTTTCAATTTCCTTTCTTTTTCATTTTCTTTTACTTTGTGCCAGTCCTGAGATTTGAACTCAACCTGGGTGCTATCCCTGAATTATTTTGCTCAAGGCTAGTGCTCTACCACTTGAGCCATAGCTCCATTTTTAGCCTTTTGGTAGTCAATTGTAGAGATAAGAGTCATACAGACTTTCCTGCCCAGGCTGGCTTTGAACCACCATCCTCAGATTTCAGCCTCCTGAGTAGCTGGAATTACAGGTGTGAGTCACAGGTGCCAGGCATACCTTGAATTGTTTCCCACACCTACTTGCTCTTGTTCAGTTGTCAAGATTTCTCTGGCCTTGCAAATGAGCACTGTCAAGGAAAATTCAACAAATGCCAATTTAATTTAAAACAAAGCAATGAACTCATCTGCCCAGGTGCATTGCACATCAAATCAACCAGAGTCACTCCAACCAGTGATGTTTAAGGAACACATTCAAACCATAGCAGGAAGATTATCTTGGTAGGCTTCAAGATTTAGCATAAGTCAGAAGAGACATTCTCATGTTGGCTTTGAAAAGGCAAATTGCCTTATTGTGAAACAGCCACTTTTGAGGTTCCCTCCTAGGTAACTTTTCCTTGTAGCCTTTCCTGCTACAATTGCAAGAATTTAAACTCTAACAATAACACACAAAACTTCAAACATGACCTGAGGTGAGATTTTAGCCCTGGCTCAGATCTTAATTTCTACCAACTAATAACCTAAGCAGAAGATCTAAGAACCTATTACCTGGACTCTTAACCCATGGAAACAGATAAGAAAATTGTGACATCTTAAGTTACTAAATTTATGGTTATTATTATCGCCCTATCCAGAAAGGGCACAGAACAGTGTTACTGAAGAAATCCCAGTCCCAGCCTATGAGTCTCCAATCCACCATTCACTATCCAGTGCTGGAAGTCTTAGTTAACCAAAGTACTCTGAATCATCTTCAGAGGCTGCCATGTCCTGACTGAATAAGGCTTTGGTTTTGTGTAATACAGCTCTGTGTGACACATGTTAGGCAGATTGGGGATGGAAGGGGAGCCTGAAAATAAACAGTATTTTCCCCTCTGTGTGGAGGACGCTACTAGAGAGGGTGACAGATTTCTATCTCCTTTGTTAATCTAGAATTTTGCATTGTTAATCTACAATCTTCCTTTGTATAAATACTCAAAGGAATGGATAACCTTTTGTCATACAGGAGTAGAGCAGAGAAGCAAATTTGGTGGTTATTCCTGGAACAGTTCAAGTCTTCACTATGTTGACTTGATGATTTCCCTCCAGAAATAGGAGCAGCTGGCAACCTTAAATAACTAAAAACATAGCACAAAATGGAATTTCTGCTTGACCAGGCAACCTGATTTAAATTAATATCTCTGCTTCTGAGCTTCATTCCTTATTTTGTTCCCTAGAGGTCATGAATAATGCTTATTCCAGAAGCTTTAAAGACATGCAGCTCCAGATGACAAGCTTGGGACCCATCCATTAATCCAGACAGCCACCCATTTCTGCCCATTCACTGGGTCTCATAATAACTCAAGCCACATTGGGCTAGACCAGTTGGCAAGGATGGCAGTGAGGAGGGAACAGTACCTGGCTGCTGGCCCATTTCAGCATAATTATCCTGCCTGGGGTTTTGCCCATCATTTTATAATGGATGGTTTTAGAGGAAAAGATCAAACATCGAGGAAACCCGCAAGAGGAAGAAGAAACCTGTTATGAAATCCCACCCAAAATGAAAAATGTTGTATTTTTATTAGACCTTTCAAGTCTGAAGCTGGTTCAAGGACAACCTAGAAGTGTGTGTGTGTGTCAGAGAGAGAAAGAGAGAGAGAGAGAGAAAGTGAGAGAGAGAGAGAGAGAGAGAGAGAGCCGGGGAAGCACAAGAGAGAAAAAAGAGAGGAATATAAGAAAGGAGAGAAAAGGCTCACATAATCTGTCAAAACTAATTAAAAAGCTAATTAAAAAATTATCCATAACCCCTAGAATGCCACATGATATTATAAATTATTCTGTGTAGCATAAACACCTAAAAAAGCTAATAAGCATCAATATATCCTTTAATACTGTCTTTTTATATGCATTTAAGACTAAAGGATTTCATATGTTGAAGTGCTTTCTATACAAACACATGTGATCCCAATTTAGAATCTTAAATTTTTGGCTTTGTACTTGATTACAAGAAATTAAAAATTAGCAGAGCTAAAATTTAGATTTTTTTTTGGTATATGTCCTAGGAATTTTCTCTGCTCTTCAAGGAATACCCTGTAAGTTTTACTAATTACTACTCATGACATTTGTATCATCTATTATGATCCTAGAAAGTATAATCTATGTTAAAAAAAGCAAGAAGCTGGAAACTTGTAATTTCCCAGTGCTCAAGATCATTGATTAAGCATCTGTTTCATCACATCCACAACTGTCAAAGCTAAACTTCATTTCGCTAAATGATTCTGACTGCATATATAAAATGTAACAGATTGTCGATCTGGTGAAAGACCGTTCTGCAGGCATATAACACACTGGTGCCTGTTTGCTGCAATTGTAGAATCAGAGTGGAAATTGTAGTAAGTAGACAAATCACTCCACAAACTTGAAACCAGGATGAGAGGGTCCTTAATAATGTCCCAAAAAATAGCAATTCTGCCTTTCTTTCTTCCATCCTTCACTCTGCTCCTCTTTACTCCTCCCTCCCTATGCCCCTCCCTCCTTCTGGGAAAAAAATACAGAATAGTTCTTTTTTTGTAAGTTTTTTATTGTGAAAAATAGCGTACAGAGGGATTACAATTACATGAGCAAGGTAATGAGTACATTTCTTAATAAACATTGTTGCATCTCCTTTGTTTCCCCTTACCATCCCTGCCCTCCCATCTCCCCTCACTCCCTGCCAAAGTTGTGAAGTTCTTCTTTCAACATAACATCTTGTACATCTCATTGTTACAATGGGTCAGCCTGTATCCCTAGTTCTTTAGAGTGGACAAAAGCCCAGGAAACTTGACAGAGTGACTGACCTGCTTGAGACTGAGCAGAATCCTCACCCACCACAGAGTTACAAGTACTTCTCTTTTTCTTGAACTTGCATAAAAAGTTCTCTGAAAGGGCTGACCCCTGTTTCTGCCCCCTTAGCTTCTTACAGATTGCTAATGCAGATTGTAGAAAAAGTACACACAAAGATTATTTTTCTTTGTTGCTTTGTATGTCCCTCCCCCACGGTATAACCCCTGCTTTCACTGTATTTGATGTTGGTATAATTTGTGGAGGGGAAGGGAAAAAACAAATCGTTTAAATAAGGATACAGGTGGACCCATTGCAACAATGAGACATACAAGTCCTTATGTCAAAAACGAACTTTACAATTTGGTGGGGGGGGAGGGTTGGGTAAGGGGGGGGGGAGGATGGGAAGGGATGGAGAGGGTAAACAAAGGAAGAGGCTACAATGCTTGATAAGAAATGTACTCACTGTCTTGCCCATGTAATTGTAACCCCTCTGTACAGTATTTTCACAATAAAAAAAGAAAAAGTACACACAAAAATGTTGGTAGAAGAGAGGACTCTGTGGGAAAATTAATACAAACTAGTAGGTCTAGTCCTAATAGGATAAAGACTATTTGCACCAAGGCTGGTGAGCGGTGAGCTCATTCACCCTCAAAGACACAGGTATGATTTTATTGCAGCCAGAATCACAGCTGTCTCTCCAAACTCAAGGGTCCTTGCCTCCAGATCTCCCTAGAGATAATAAAATATATAGATGCACAAGAAATACAGGGAGTATATTCACATATATCCTACATATTCCCTTCCACTTACTTTAAATCATATTTAGATTACTTATAATACAAATGCCATATAGTGCTTATATTAAATTGTTTAGAGACTTAGGATAAAACAAAGAGGCTACAGTGATCAAGATGCATTGTATTCACAAACAACTCTGTTATAGGGCACTTCCTTTATACAACTACTTAAAGATAATTTAAACATAAATTTAAAAGAAGAATCTTAAGCCAGAGAGAACAGGTAAGATTGTAGAAGAAAACCATTTTGCCTGTTCAGATATGAACATAAAATTTAGAGAATATTGTCTATTTGTTCTGGTTAGGTTAGGGATGTAATAGAATACGCAAATGAAGGACTAGACTGTTCTCTTCAAAGGGCATAGCCTCAGGACTTAGCTGATAACTGTGATCTCTTTCCCTTAAAAGGCCTGAAAGTGGTTTTCCTTGCAGTAGGGAAGAGCTAGAGTCCCAAGCACAAAATGGAAGGGAAAGGGATGCTGCCCAATGTATGTGTGTGTGTTTGTGGGGGGGGGGGCGGTTGTTGAGTGCCAGAAACTCTTATGGCCATTCTGTTTCTCCTGAGGCCAAAGGGCCTCAGCTGGGCTTATCTATACTTTACCAAAGAAAAGAATTGAGTGAGAGGTGACCAGAAAATGTTTTCTGGAACATGCTGGGGCAGAAATGTAGTAATTAAAAAGTTCTTCCTTTCCCACCAAGGCATTTGGGGTCCTTCTCTTCCTAAATCTTTGTGGTTGTGTCCTTTTATCTTCAGAGGATACTTTCCAGAATCATCAGGGGTTACCTAGTGCTCCAGATCACACTTAATTCATAAATTATTAAACATTACTGTAGAACGAGATTAACATCCATAACTAATAAGAAAACAATTTGAATAATCTACTGTAATAAAAGTTATTTAATAAAAGTGGAGTGTTTATTTCTGATATCTTCAATTTAATATTTTTGTATCTGGCTTGACCATCGACTACAGAAAGTGAGCCAAGATGTTCAATGCAGATCTCAATTGGAATAAAATCATGACATCAACATTGATTTTGAGACAGTTTTAAACACTTTTCTAATGTGCTTTGTCTAAAATGCTTTTAAATATCTGTGCTAAGTGAATAACTTTATATAACCGGATAAATTGAAAGTTTTATCATGTCTGTGTGTCTGTCTGTGCGCGTGTGAGTGTGCATGTGTTTGCCTGGCAGGACACAAGTATCTTACCTGTACTTACAGAAATAGCAGAAGCTTTATAGTGTACCCAAATTTACACAATATCTTGACTAGAATATGTGGCATAATCCAGAGACAAGAATATTCTCTCTCTCTTCTCCCCTCTTCCTTCTTTCAGTTAACTTTACAATATGTAACCTTAAAATAATTTATTTTTTTAATTTAATTTTATTTTATTTGTGAACATACTGTACAGAGGGGTTACAATTACATGGGCAGGATAATGCGTACATTTCTTACTAAGCATTGCAGCCTCCTCCTTTGTTTACCCTTCACATCCCCTTAAAATAATTTATAAATTAACACTTAGAACACTGCTACAGATCTTCATCTTCAAGTCATCTTTAAAAGGAAAGAAACAGTTAATCAGCATATGAACAATTTTTATTTTCTGTCATTGACTTATTTTATAAATTTCCCCAATCATAATATCTCCCTCCTAAAATAAGCGTACACTTGATGCATATTCTTTCTTTTTCTGCATTCTTTGCAGCCTTTTCTCTTCCCCAATGAACAACACACAACTGTGTCCCAACTTTACAATACGTGTGTGCACAAAGAGGCTTTTTGTCCAGAGAGAAATTAAACATTCTGATGGCTTTTCTTACCAAGTCTTGACACAGAGTGACCCTGGGCATCTCATTTGCAGGCACTAGCTGAACATGGGATAGAGATAACCTGAAGCAAATCGCAGACCTGGAATTTCCCCTCCTCTTGCAGCTTTGCGAAGAACAGCATTTAGAAACTGATGACCCATAAAATTCATCCTCTAGTGGTTGAATCCACAATATTGGACTGATAATTATATGTTGGAGTCAAATATAAAAAATACATCTTGGAAGTAGTACCTCTGAGTAGCCCAGAAATGAGCACTTAATTTGAATTAAGCTATCTACATAGGAGAATTTGTTCAAAATATTTGGCCTCTTCCCATCTCCCTTTCCAAATCTTACACTCCATATACGTATGTACGTATGTATGTGCATATTTGTGTGTATATATATATATATATATATATGGATTGCAAGCCAGTATATATATATGTGTGTATATGTATATGGAATAAGGAGAATACAGATGCATTTAAAAATCAGTTGAGTTGGTGGGGTTTTTTTTCTAAGTTACTTTGTGATTGCTTCAGATTCTGCCCTAAAGTCCAAACTTGACTCTACTCAAAGGAAAAAAAAAAAAAAAGGAGAACAAGGAAACAAAAGTATTTAGTATGTCAAATGGTATCTCCAGAAAACACTAGGGTCATAGTTTACCTGTACTTCAAATATGATCAGCTGTTGCCATCTGCTGGTGTACCTTGGAGCTTTTTTTTCTTCCAAAACAGTTGATACACTGTGAAATTTAAGCAATAAATTTATCAACATTCATAGGCACTATATATTATAGTCTGTATTTAGTTGGGCTGTGACAGTTTATCAGTAGACAAAAGGAATTCTTATGAAAGTATCACACCAGAAAAGGTGAAGCAGAGGCCCAAACCAGTAGCACATTCAAAAGAATTTCTGTTTGAGGAATTTCTATTAGGTTCCAAAGAAACTTCTAAGAATCAGGATATTTCTTGCCTTGGATGCTTCAAGGAATAGCTATCCTTTGGCACCATCGACTTTTCTGTGTGCTCTAGTCTCCCTAATGGTTTTGTAAAGAATCATATTTTTTAACTTTTAAATTTTATTATAAAGGTGATGTACATTTGACTATATAAAATGATGTTAAGTGAAATAAGCTCAAGATAGGGACACAACTGTTTCTTTTTTCTTGCTTGCTATTGTTTGTAATGGATTTAAAATGTACTTTCCTGAATCTACCGTTTTCGGGAGAGTCTCATGAACTTTTCTGGTGGGGCTGTTTCAATCCACAGTCCTCTAGATCTCAGCCTCTTAAATAGCGAGGAGTACAGTCTTGAGCTACCAGCACCTGGCTTCCAGATTCAAATTCTGAAACATGGTTTTTCCCTTTGTGGGTGGTATTGCTTTCATGTAACCCCTAGTCGTTTGAGCTGTGTTTCCAAAATGCTCTCTGTTCAGCGGCAGTAACTTGATCTCTTTGGGGATGCAATACAGGGTAAATATATTATTCAAACACATACCTTCCAGGAGATTTAGCCAACTTCTGGAAAAAGCTTCATAGAAGAGGAATTGAAGCTGAGCCTCGACACTGCATTAGAAGTGTGGATGAGGGAAAGCTGGAATTCAGAGCCTTAGCTCCATGATACATCTCTACTGAGGCACACTGGCATTTTGTCTACTTTTTGGGAAACAACTCTGTACATCTTGATAATCTATTTAAAATTTAATTTATTCAGTAACAAACTTTTTGTTACCATCCATAAGCTTTTACTTCTGAAAAGATTCATACTCTTGGAAGCTACTTCCATATTGCATATGAGTGTGCAGATAACTGGAAGTCTGATGCCTCTCTTGGCTAATTTTGGGACTGGACAGCAAGGACTGTTACAAAAAGAATTGAGATTCTGTCTGTAGTAGTAGAGTCTACAGACAGAAAATGAGCTTAAAAAAAATTCCAGGGCCAGGTAAGCCTATAATCCTAGCTACTCGGGAAGCTGAGATCTGAGGATCACAGTTCAAAGCCAGCCCGGGCAAGAAAGTCCATGAGATCCTTATCTCCAATAAATCACCAGAAAACAGAAGTGGAGCTGTGGCTCAAGTGGTAAAGCACTAGCCTTGAGCTGAAGAGCTGAGGGACAGCACCCAGGCTCAGAGTTCAAGCCCCATGACCGACCAAAAATAAATAAATAAATAAATACATTCATACATACATAAATATTCCAGAAATAACCAACTCATAATTTCAAATCATGTACCCATCTGAGTAGCAAAAAGAAATCACACATCCCCCTCTGGTCCAGCTTGTCCACCCTTATGATTGTTACCAAGTCACTTGGGAACCATCTCTGCTCTCAAATCAGGTATGTAATTACTGCAGCACTTGGTTTAAATAACTTTTGTTTGACTCAATAACAGTGATCTCAAAAATAATAAAAGTCGTGTTATAATAACTGTGTATTACTTTTAGATGGCAAATATATAATAAAAGAATATTACTGACAAATTGTATATACTAAAGAGAAATCATAAAATGTGTCGTCTAGGTGAAACACTGAACGTTGGTTTTATTTCAAGTTAAAAACATCATATGCTGAGATTTCTAAGGTCCGTTGTTGTTGATAATCTCTTGCTGTGCCTAATGTAGTATATAGAGAGCCTGCAGTATACAGACAATTGAGTGTTATCCCTGACTTCAGGAATCCACAGGGACTTGTCAACTGTGGATAAGAGGATGCTACTGTATTAAATGATTTCTTGGGGCAAGTTCTCTCAGGAGAAATGAAATGAAAGGCACAGATGGAATAGAGGAAATAGCTAAGCAATGAAGTGTCTGAAGAGCTCCTACTGATGTCTCTTTTTCATTTTATTGTTATTTTAGAGGTGATATACAAAGGGGTTTCAGTTACATGAGTCAGGTAATGGGCACAGTTCTTTTTGAACCATGGTTCCCATTCCCTCACACTCTCTCTCCCCCATCCCCACCCACAAAATGCACAGTTCATTTTCAACATAGTGTCCAGTAAGTACCATGCCTACATTGTTCATTTTTTCTCTCCAATTCTGTGCCCCATTACCCTCCCAATGACAGATAAATGAACAAACAAGGCAATAAGAAGGGAAAAACTGCCACAACAGCAACTAAAATAAATTTCTATTTTCCTTTTCTTGGAGTTAATTTCATAAAATACTGTCTCACTTGATTATATGCACAAACCTATTAAGCCTTTATGATCTACTCCTACATATATCCTCTTTGGCCCCAATATGTGAATGTCTAGAGGCCTATACAATCTATCATGTCTGAGTACAGACATATATATATGTATATATATATATATATATATATATATATATACACATATATCATATAATTTTTGATCATTCGGTGTGTGTACTTCTGGATTTATAGGCACATTCTAGCTACCACAAATGAGGGAAACAATTGCAACTGATGTCTCTCAATGCAATGTCGAAGTTGGTCCCACCTGGGCAAGAGGTGGAGCGGGTCTTCTGCACCACCTGCTGGTCACTCTAGGTATAGGTGGCTGGGGAAGCCTATCCAGTGGGATTGAGTTGCTCTCTGCCAAGTAAAGAAAATCAGTCCCATCTGGCAGTATTGCCATTTTCATGATGTTAATCCTCCCAATTCAGGAACACAGAGGATTTTTCACTTCCTGAGACCTGCTTTAATATACTTTCTCAGATTTTTGAAGCTTTCACTGTAGAGGTCCTTCACTTCTTTGGTTGATTCCAAGGTTTTGTTGTTGTTGTTGTTACTGTTTGTGGGTATTGCAAATGGAGTTGCTTTCCTAATCTTAGCCTCTCTCTTCTCATTGTTGGCATAAAGAAAAGCTATTGATTTTTGTGGAGTGATTTTATACTCTGCTACTTTGCCAAAGTTTTGGATCAGGTCAAGTTACTTGGGGTGGAGTCTATGGGATTCCCTAGATACAGGATCATGTCATCTGCCAAGAGGGAGAGTTTTACTTCTTTCCCTATTTGGATTCCCTTTATGTTTGCCTCTTGCCTTATTGCTCTAGCTAGGAATACTAATACTATATTGAAGAGGAGTGGAGAGAGCAGCTTTGTCTCATTCCTGATTTTAGAGGAAATGGCTTTAACTTTTCACCATTAAGTATAATACTGGCTGTAGGCCTGTCAAATAAAGCATTGATTATATTGATGATTATTCCTTGGATTCCTAGTTTCCCAAGACCTATCATCATAAAGGTGTGTTGGATATTATCAAATGCTTTTTCTGCATCTATGGAGTTAATCATGTGGTTCTTGTCTTTGCTTCTATTGATGTGCTGAATTACATTGATTGATTTGCATATATTGAACCATATTTTCATCCCAGGAATGAACCCTGTTTGATCATAGTGTATAATTTTTTGATGAGTTGTTGAAGTTGATTGGCCAGAATTTTATTAAGAAGTTTTGCATCGTTGTTCATCACAGAAATGGATCTATAGGACAACAACAGCGTCTATCTATATAGTGCAGGAAATCATCCTTCAATATGCAAAAAAATCTTCTGCTTGTCTTCTTGAATATCAGCCATCACCCCTGAAATAATTAACACTATAATTATAAGTCTGATAACATTATAAGCTACATTTGAGATATCCACTTTCATTCATGTGTGAATGATATAGAGTCACACATGTGTCACTATATTCTTACACAAGTTGCCCCTGTATAATTAGTTTCATTTTTTAAAGTTGAGATTGGCATATGCTCCTCCTTTCTCTTACAAATATCACATGGATTTCTATTGCCCTGGAATTGATTATTACACATGGAAAGAATCTGGGAGTCTTAGAGAAATCTAGAAGTACACCTAGTTTTAGGAAACTGTGGGAGGAAATGGCACAAACCAGTATCTCCTACTTATCCCCCAAAGACAGAATTCATTTGGGAAAATTGTGAGAAACTAAGTTAAATAAAGGTGGAGCTCAGATTATGAGAGGCATGTAATGATATAAATATATATAACAAAATATTAATCATTATCTTTTTTTTCTTGGTCTGTCGTGGGGCTTGAACTCTGGGCCTGGGCGCTGTCCCTCAGCTTTTCAGCTCAAGGCTGGTCCTCTACCACTTGAGCCATAGCGCCACTTCCGGATTTTTCTGTTTATGTGGTGCTGAGGAATCGAACCCAGGGCCTCATGCATGCAAGGCAAGCACTGTACCACTGAGCACCTTCCAAGTGTAATCATAATCTAAGGACAATAATTCTATTACCTTCCTTAGGCTGCCATAATAATTTGAAACAAACAGTGGCTTAAAAAAATAATTTGCCAGGCACTGGTGACTCAAAGCTGTTAATGCTAGCTGCTCTGGAAGCTGAGATCTGAGGATCTCAGTTCAAAGTCACCTCAGGTAGGAAAGTCTGTGAGACTCTTAGCTCTAATAAACTACTCAAAAAAACAAAAAAAGCCAGAAGTGGAGCTGTGGTAGAGTGATAGGGTGTTCAGGGATAACATCCAGGTCCTGCATTCAAGCCCCAGTACCAGCATTAAAAAGAAGAAGAAGAAAGAAAAAAGAAAAACAGAATTAATTTTCTCACAGTTCTGGAGAATCAAAGCCTAAAAGCAAGACGTCAACAGGGCTGAACTTCTCTAGAGGTGCTAAGGGAAAATCCCATTCTTGCCTTTCTCTCCCTATGATGACATCTTTCCCTAGTCCTCTCTCATAACATCTTCTCTGTCATTTTTTTAATCTCCCTCTGTATCTCTCTTTAAGAGCTGTGATGCTATTTAAGACTCATTTAAATACTCCAGGCTATTCTCCTCATTTCAAGATTCTTAATCATATTTGCAAAGGTTCATTTTCCAAGCTGCGTACTATTCAGTTATTCCAGAAATAGGAATGCAGTCATATCTCAGGAGCTAATAACTTAAATAATAGGGATGTACTAAGGAGATGGACCTGGTCAAATATATATTGCAAGAAAAACAAAAACATTATAGAATATGGACTATGGTTACGGTTAATTCTAAAGACAAAGAAACCTTATTGGAAATTGACTGGTGTCTCAAATGATTAGTGACGAGGAATTCTGTGGCGGCATTGGTAACAGGAAGGAGAGAGTGGTCAGAGGTATAATTGACAGAATTGAAGGGGAAATTAGGTGTTTGTATGAGAGAGAGATTTGGATCCTATGATAATGAATACAGAGACAGGTCTCCTTTTATAGAGGTAGGTAATAGATGGAGGATGAGTGGATTTTGTTTAAAAAACAAACAAACAAGATCACAAGCTCAGTTTTAGTGGAGGTATATAATTCAAGAAGAATGCAATCTGGCATGGTCATAACAGATCCCTCCAGAAGATGGCTCTCATACCTTTACTTGACTTCCTATTTTCATCTCAGTTGGAAAAATAATTTTGTTTGCTATGAAAGTACATTGGCATGTGACTTAAATGTCTTTTTTATACATAAATCTACCCATGGCCTGTATAACACAGATTTATTTTCTGTCCTGTATGCAAACTCATAAGGATATCACATCTGGATGACAGAATTTTACATCAAATAACCAGGGAAGAAGGCACATCGCATGTTATAGTTCACAGCTATATTGACCCTTGGCAGTTAGCTTGTGGTTTCTGAGCATCTTGGATTGAAGTGAGACTTTAATTAAGTGGAGTTAAGACACAAATTGTCATGTAACACCCATACCGTCTAAAGACATTTTGCAAAAAGGCATGTTTCCTTATAGAAATCTCAATGGGTAGGAGAACCTCTAGTATATTTGTAAGAATTTAAGAAGCTGCCAGTGCCAGTGGCTCATGCCTGTAATCCTAGCTACTCAGGAGCTGAGATCTGAGGATCACAGTTCAAAGCCAGCCCCGGCAAGAAAGTCTGTGAGACTTTTATCTCCAATTAACCACCAGAATACCAGAAGTGGTACTGTAACTCAAGTGGTAGAGCCCTCACCTTGAGCTGAAGAGCTGAGGGACCGTTCCCAGGCCCAGAGTTCAAGCCCCATGACCTACAAAAAGAAATCAAGAAGCAAAACCAAAGCAAAGTCATCCCACTGTCCCCACTCTTCTCCACCTGGATGGAGAATAAGACACTACTGTGGATCCCTTTCATACTGTAATTACAGCTTATATGTGAGTAGACAATCAGATTACTAAATATTTTCCTGAATTCATTATCCTGAGAGAACCTTAAAACCAAAGAGAATGGGTGTAAAGTGGGTACATTACATATTAAGTTCCATTTGGATCACTTCTAGTGTGTGCTTTCTTCAGTGTTCATTTGGTTTGAACTGCCAAAACCTATGGCTTTTTGGGAGACACTGGAGGGCTTTACACGTTCACAGTGTAGAGGAAGAAGTGGGTGGGGCCACCTCTGATCAATGACTGGAAAATAAAGGGAATAAAATAGAATCTTCCTTGGGTCCAGAACAACTTTGAGATAAGCTGTACAGTCCCCAGATCTAGGGTCAAGTGAATTTGCCCCTTTGGACGTTTCTTCTCTTGCTTGACTTCCTCTGTCTCCGACTTGTGTTTCTCCTTCTTGGCAGGCTTGTGGCCTGGAGCAGGGCTTATTTGGATGGTATCTGCATGCATCTCTGTTTCAGTGTTTTCCTCTGAGGAACACAACCCACTCAGAGCTATGGAGCAGATGGAGATATTCCCAGTCCTGCGTCCCTTTGGCACCTGTGAGCAGCGTTCTTCTTTCCTGCTAAACCTTTCCATTCCAAACATTTCCAGATGTCACTGCTCACCTGGCAAGAATTCCATCTTTTTCAAATTGACTGCATTCTTTTTTGGAAATCATGAAAAGATCGCAGATGGCCTAATGATATAAATAATTAGTGATGAAGGCAATTATTGCTCATCTGTAATGAATCAAAGTTCTTTTTATTTTGTTGATACACTAGTATATCACCGTTGGGTCTGCGCAACCACACAATTCAGAAGCTCGTCCTGTATTTTTGCCTCATGGGGTTATGTGCTAAATATTTATCTGGAATGTCACTATTCATATACTCTCAGACTATCAGTTTCTAAGTTAATATTTTTCTTGGCAGTTGTTCTCAAGCTCTGCCACAAAAGCTACAGGCTTTATTTACCAAAGCTTTACTTTTCAGTGCTTTTCTTAATATCCCTCTTCAAAAAATGCTCCTTTGATAATTTAAATAAAGTATCCCCAAAGGCAAAAAAAAACCTCACCCCCTTTGACATCCTCTAAATGTGAGGCATGCAATCTGTTTCATGATAATATCTATTTATGCCCTTTATTCATCAAAGCTAGGATAATTATCCTTTATAACTCAATAATAATTTGACCCCAGAAGTGTATCTATAAAGAAGTCTTACATAGACTCGTCAGTGGAGAGCCCAGTGAGGTAGGAGTCACAAAGTCCCATCTATGTTTTTATATCTGCCTTCACTTTCCTAATGTTCACAAAGTTTGTGAAAATTAACTATGTTTAATCAGGTATCAAGGGGAAGAGTATAGAATTGAAATTTTTAAATTCTACTTTCTGTCCCAAGTTCTATGACTCTGGAGTTTAAAGTAGACCTGATTAGAACAAACAAAATCTACCTTTGAAAAATATTAATAATTATTCATTTGAATTACTTCTAATAAATTCCTGGTTTGGTGCTGAAATTTCTAACTCAAAAAACACCCATTTAGATCCAGCACCAAGTGGAAATTTGTTAGAAGTATAATTTATTGGTCTTACAAGACACTATTATAATATTGAAAATGGAGGGCTTTTATTGTAAGAGTCTTGCTTTTGAGAGAGAAAGACACTTTTCAGTATAAAGCCTTACTATGAATATTAAGAGCCAAAGAAGCAGAAAAATTCAAACCAGGACACTTCTTCCATAAGCTGCAGCACAAGAAGCAATGCTCACGAATATAAAAGTAATATTCTGGCATTTGCTAAATGCAAAATTGTTGAGGGAAGAATGAGGATTGAGAAAAAGAAAACTAGCAAGTTGCATGTTGATAAGGATATCAAGGAAAGATTGCATTGAGCATTTCCCAACTGTGGAAGGGTTGTGGGGTGGAGAGGAGGGAGGAGGAAGGTCCTAGGAGTGCTGGGGAATGGTTTCCACTCAATCTCCTTCCCTAGCAGGTGCCTCTGGCCACAGCTAAGGCTCACCATAGCTCCCTTCTCCAAAAACTGTCACCTGGTGATACAGATTGCCTTACTTGGAATAGCACACTCTTCTGCTTGTACCTCCAAGAAACAGCCTAGATCTTGTGGCTGAGTACAAAAACCCAGTCTCCATATCTCAAGGTAGAAGAAGTTTAGCATCATCTGTTTTCCATAACAACTCACATGATAGAAATGGTGCTGGTCTTCAGTTGAAACCATATCAGGCTATTTGCTGATATTTTTGTCATAGTAACAATTAGACATTGTGTAGATTCAGAAAATTATTTTTCTACAACTACATTTGCCTTCAGATTAATCTGTGATTGGTCAGATAAACTAATCTTGCTCAATCTAAATCTTTGTCAATTGCTTTAGGAATCTATCTTGGCTCCACCCTTATTGTAAATGCAGAGGACTGAATGGTTGGATATGAATGTTTTTTTTTCATTGCTAAATTCTTTCTTTAAAATAAGTTTTTATTGTGAAAATACTGTACAGAGGGGTTACAATTACATGAGCAAGATAATGAGTACATTTCTTATCAAGCATTGTTGCCTCCTCCTTTGTATTTCCCCTACCATCCTTTCCCTCCCATCTCCACAACTACATCTAATTTTAGATGTAAAATTAGATCTGAAATTTCCTTTTGTGTCCCCATAAGAGAAGGAACTCATAGTCTTGGATGACATAGGGATTTAGATACATGTGATTTGATGACTGCTTCCCAAATATGTTTTGGGTAAATGGAGTTGAAGTAATCTTAGTCCCAATGTTCATTCACCCTCTATCTTCCAGAACCCTATGCCATTCCATAGTCCATTCTGACAAATGAATTTTCTATTCAGGCTCTACTTGTCAAATGCATGCCTCTTCCTTTTCAAAGTTCTGGTGCCCTGAACAAGAAAGCTGGTTTCAAACTGGAAATAAAAGAAGCTCTAAGCCGGTCACCAGTGGCTCACACCTGTAATCCTAGCTACTCAGGAGGCTGAGATCTGGGGATCACGGTTTCAAGCCAGCCTGGGTAGGAAAAGCCTGTGAGACTCTTTTCTCCACTAAACCACTCAGAAAACTGGAAGTGGTAGAGAACTAGCCTTGAGCTGAAGAGCTGAGGGACAATGCCCAAGCCCAGAGTTCAAGCTCCATGACCAACCAAAAAAAGAAGCTCTCATTTATGAATACCTCTTCTTGGATGATAATCTCTGGTGTTTGCATCAAATGCAGTATTTTTTCCCCTTTATAGATCTCTTACTCATCTTCAGGTGAAAATATTTAATTATTTTCTGTTTGTGTGGAAACTCAAAAAGAGACGTATTTTCTGCATTGTTGGATTTCACATCTGTTATTTATGTCAGTCAGTCATAGAAATAAGCATCTTTAAACAGTTTTCATGCATATTTTTACACAAAGAAACAATGAATAAAAGCAAGGATGTGACTTTCTGGGCCAAGGTCAAATGAATTAACTGTCATCAACAGCTGTCCAGATTTTGATAAAAAATTCACTTGATTCTTGACTCTATTAAAGATTTTAAATAGATTCTCTGTCATACATGGCATAAGGGTGGATCTTGGTGATGATTAAATAGGAAAATGCATGACTGGGCCAGGAATCCAGAGACTGAAAAGTTGGGCAGAATCTCAATCCTATAACTCAGTGGTTTCTCTGTTATTCAGAAGACTAAGCCAAAATTAGTTTAAATTTACTTGACTCGTTTGTTCTTCTATATTTTAAATTATGAGGTAACTTAGAATGAGTTACAAAGAATTGAACTAATGGACCTTTGTATACTCACCAAACAATGTCAACTATAAAATGCTAAATATTTATTCTTCATCCTATTTCCCATATGCTCTCCTTTTCCCTGAAGCAACTGCTAACTTGCAGAGTTTCTCATGCTTATGCATTTAGCACTGTTTTTTCTATTGATTGCATATATTGATAAATGGCATATAGGTAGAAGTTTATCTTTATTCTTTTAAACTTAAGTGGTATTTACATATGGCGGTTCCCTTCAAAGCCTGATACTTTGATTTCCTTCAAATAATTAGCCCTGTTTCTCATCCACTGTTTCCCCTATTATACAAGGCTTCATCTCAAGATTCACTCTCTAAACAAATTCATTAAGATTGTTTACATTTTTTGCTGTTGTGTATAATGCAACCATGATAATTGTATGACTCTCTCTGTCTCTACACTTATCGGCAATGTACTTTCTAATGAATGCATTGTCAATTTTACCAGTTATTGCCAACATTCTCCAAAATTATGGTGCCAATTTATTCTGTCACAATTAGTGTAAGAGACTATTACTACCTCTTAACAAATTTTTGTCATACTGGACATTTCTGTTTTAATTTTAATTTCTTGGATCACATCTAAGATTAGGCACCTTTTTGTCCATCAGATGTTACATTTTCCTTACTTATAAATTATTTATTCATATCTTTTCCTAATGGTTCAGTTGTTTAATTCTCTCTTATTAAGTTGTCAATGCTTTTTTGTTTAATGTTTTTGTAGTAAATCATTGGTAATTTACTACATTCAAGTATTGTCTCATCCTACAGCTAAGTTATACTTTATGTAGAATGTCTTATGAGCATTGAAGTTTCACTTATTATGTAGCTGTATATTGCTTCAAAAAATCACCCTGAGCCAGATGTGGGTGGCTCACATCTATAATCCTAGCTACTCAGGAGGCTGAGATCAGAGTATCGCAGTTCTAAGCCAGCTCAGGCAGAAAAGTCCCTATGAGACTCTTATCTTCAATAAACCACCAGAAAGCCAGAAGTGTTGCTGTGGCTCAAAGTGTCTGAGTGCTAGCATTGAGCAAAAGAGCTCAGGGACAGCTTCCAGGCCCTGGGTTCAAGACCCTCGACCGACCAAAAAAAAAAGATATCATCCTGAAATACAATAGCATATAAACACATTTATTTGTCACATTCTATAGATTGGCAATGTGGGCAGGGTTTTTCCTTGATCTCCATGGCTGCTTTTGATCTTATGATTGTGATTATCTGGCCAATGTTCTGGAGATAGTCAAATGGCTTTGCTGTATGTCTACTAGTTGACTGGGACTTTGAGACATGTTTAACTGGGTTCTTTTCTATGTGATCTCTCCCACTGGTTAAATCAGACTCCCTGACATAGAAGCTTAGTCCCAGAAAAGTAGGGCTGTAAGCCTCATGCCTCCAGAGGCTTCAGCTTGGAAGTTACCAGCAGTTCTGCTACTGTTTATTTATCAGAGCAACCCCATGCCTAGCCCAGATTCAAGATAGTTTAGTACCAGGTATTGACATCTGTGTAATCTCAGTAATTAGGAGGCTGAGATAGGAGGCTAGAAGTTCAAAACCAACCTGGGCATAAGATTCAAAGAATAAACCAGATGTGCTGGCTACTAGGCTGGCAGAACTAGGATGATTTGGGTCCAATATCAGCCCAAGCAAAAACCCTAGCTAAAAAACAAAACGAAACAAAAAGAAAAAGAAAAATGATTTGGGGCATGGCTCAATCAATAGAACACTTACCTTGTACATGACAGGTCTTTAATCTCTAGTGCTATGGAAAAATAAAAAGTAAGGAAGATGGTAAATTCACAGACTTCCTACACATGATGAATAAAGAATTAATATTGGGCTGTAATGAGAAGGCATGTCAAGATTGGGAATTTTGCAATATATCTCAGTTACACCTAAGAATACATTTACCAATATTTTATTTAAAATTCTATATATCTACCTTATTAGCATCAATTAGTTATACAAGATATTTAATTTTAGCATGTGCATTTATAGGTACAATGCATCTTGACCAGAGACACCCTGTCCAACTCTCTTTCCCTCCCTATTCCCAAACCAGTGTCTGTGAGTTTCCTTGTTTCTTTTTCATGCAGATGAAATGATTTAGGCTATATATGTTCTCTTTGCCACTCCATTCACCCACCTCCTTCCCATTAGTACCTATGCCTCAGACAAGACACTCTTCAACTTGCTAATATTTAGTTTTGTTAAAACATATGTTAATTGTCCAAATGAGTTTCATCATGGTAACTCGCACATTCATATACTGTATTTTAGTAATACACACACATATATAATTTTATAAATATACAGTATTTACAACTAGTATTTATATATTCAATACATATACAGTTATATATATATTTACATATATGTAAATATTTTAGATCTAGCATCCACGTATAAGAGAAAACATTTGACTGTTGCCCTTGCTTACTACATTTAATATGATGGTTTCTTGATCTATCCATTTCCATGCAAATTATATAATTTCACTTCTTTGTGTCTGGCTTTTTCTCTGTTTATGTGTGCATGTGTAAATGTGTGTGTGAATTTTCTTTATCCATTCATCAGTTGTAGGGTATTGAGTGATTTCTATAGCTTGGAATGGTGCTGCAATAAACATGTCTGTAAGTGCCTCTATTATATCCTAACTTAACAATTTTTGGATAAGTGTCCAATAGTGGCATTGGTGGATCATTGCATAGTTCTAGTTTTAATGAGGAGCCTTCATACTGTTTCCCATAATGATTGCACTAGGTTACAATCCCACAAACAGTGTATTGGAATTTCTTTTCCCTTACATCCTCAATGAAGGTTTGTTGTTGTTTGTGTTCCTGATGATAGCCATTCTGATTGGAGTGAGGTGAAATCTTATCAATATCATTTGGATATACATTTCCTCCATGGCTAGGGATGTCAAACATTTTTTCATGCATTTTTTGCCATTTATATATGTTTTATGTCTGAAATAAGAGTTTCTCCACTCTAATTTGGTGAAGAATTTTACTCACAATTTTCTTCTACATTTACTGGGTTTAATTTTTACATTTAATAGAATCAACTCAGTTGAAATTAGATATCACATATGGTATGCATTAATTGCATGTTTTCTTATATATACAGTAAAATGTTCCCTGTTATCCTTAGGAGGACATGTTCTAAGACTCTCAGTAGAAGCCTGACACCTCAAATGGTACTGAATCCTCTACTATATGTACTGTTTTTCCAATATACACATGCCTATGATAGAGTTTAGTTAAGAACAGCAAAGGTAAATAATAATAGCCAATAATAAAATAAAATAAGCCAGGCGCTGGTGGCTCATGCCTGTATCCTAGCTACTTGGGACGCTGAGATCAGAGGATCGTGATTTTCTCTTCAATTGACCACCAGAAAACTGGAAGTGGCACTGTAGCTTAAAGTGGTAGAGTGCCTAGTCTTGAGTGCTCAGGGACAGTGCCCAGGCCCTTAGTGCAAGCCCCTAGATCAACAAAAATATAATTAAATAAAATAACAATATATTCTAATAAAAGTGGCATAAATGTGATTTCAAAATACCTTATACTGTACTTACTATACTTACCCTGTTTTGATGATGTGAACTAATACTACCTAGGTGGTGAGAGGAAGTAAAGTGAATGATAGACACCATGACACAGCATTGGGCTACTACATAAAGGTTACTTGAGCACAGAGCTGCTCAGTCAATCTGATTACTGAAACAGCTATTGAGTGGCTGACAGGGAGGTGCTATATATCACATGGATGCTATGGACAAAAGACTGCTTTGTACCCCAGGCAGAATGAAATGGAACACTGAAAACTTTATCACACTACTCAGAATATGAGGCCAAAAAAAACCCAAACCATAAAACCTCATAAATTGTTTATTTCTGGAAGCTTCCATTTAGAATTTCTTGATTAAAACCAACCACAGGTAACTGAAACATATCTGGATAAGGAGGAATTACTGGATAACCACTTCCTTCAGTAGCCTTCATTCACTACTCCATCCTTTGGACACTGGCTCGTGAGGAACCTCTGTCATATTTAGCGACGTTGATTAAGCAGAACTCACAAGGAATCAACAAACACTTCAACAGCACCTGCAATGTTCTCTCAAACACATTGGGTTCTCCATGTGAGTTCAGAACCAAATATAGAGATTCTAAGAAGGAGGAAGTTGGATCTCAAAGTGCCAGTCTTCTTGCTAAATAAAAGCTTGAGAGGGACATGAGCTACAAGTCTAACAATAGTTACACTTCTTAGTCCTGAGCCCCAAAGCTAGACCTGCCAACATATCTAGAGTAGCTTGGAAGAATCACAACTTTTGTTTGTTTGTTTGTTTTTGTTTCTGGAAGTTTTACTTAGGGCCTCTCACTTGCTAGAATGGCAAGGTATCACGTGAGCCTTGCTTTTTTTATTTTTTATTTTTTTTGGAGATGAAGTCTCATCTGGTCTTTCTGCCCAGGATAGTATTAAATTGCAAGCCTCCAGCTCTCAGCCTCTTGAGTAGCTAGGGTTATTAGTGTGAGCCAGCAGTATCTGGTTTGCAATAACTCTTAATACACTTCATTGTCTATTCTCAGGCTGGGCTGGATATTCTAACTACTAATCTGAGCCAGGCTCTATCCCAAAATTATTAGCAAAAAGGTGAGCTGGAGGCATGACTTAAGTGGCAGAGCACCAGCCTAGCAAGCATAAGGCTCTGAATTCAAACTCCTCTGTTCAGACCAAAACAGAAAAAAAATAGCAACAGCCTCTTATGAGCCAAATTCTACCTTCTGTGTATCAAAGCCCATCCTTAATGATACTGAACACTAAACACTGAAACCTTGGCTCCTAGCTAGTTAGATACCTCTACTATGTTCCATGCTAACTTCCCAGATACATCACAAACAAAGCACTGTAAAATCATCCACCAGTTGCCAGACAGTATAGGTTTTGGAGGGTAGTATTGGGAGCTATTTCATTGAGCATCTTAATACATGAACATGTAAAAATAGGTTGATTCTAGAAAAATCTGACTTTGAAATACATTGTTGTATATAAATAAATCACATTGATCTAAGTAGGTTAAATATATACTACTGTGATATCAGCTATTATTTATAATACTTCTGAAAAAGAAATTATTAGAATGGCTGAAAGAGAGATTTTTTTTGGAAAATATCTCTCCCCTCCTGCTCCTAAAGAATTCAAGGAGTTTCTCAACTGCCCAATAAATAAGTAGGCTAAAGACTTAAAGAGAAACTTCTCTGAAGAGGAAAGAAGGATGGCCAATAGACACATGAAGAAATGCTCAACATCCCTAGCCATAAAAGAAATGCAAATCAAAACAACATTGAGATACCACCTCACTCCAGTTAGAATGGCAAAAATCAAGAACTCTAACCACAACAGATGCTGGAGGGGATGTGGACAGAAGGGAACCTTACTTCATTGTTGGTGGGAGTGTAAACTTGTTCAACCACTTTGGAAAACAGTATGGAGGTTCCTCAAAAGACTCCACATAGAGCTCCCCTATGACCCAGCAATCCCACTTTTGGGCATTTACCCAAATGTTTACAAACAAGAGCACACTAAAGCTACCAGCACAACTATGTTTAGTGCAGCACGATTTACTACAGCTAAGATATGGAACCAACCCAGATGCCCCTCAGTAGATGAATGGATCAAGAAAATATATACACAATGGAATTCTATGCCTCCATCAGAAAGAATGACATTGCCCCATTTGTTAGGAAATGGAAAGGCTTGGAAAAAATTATATTAAGTGAAGTAAGCCAAGCTCAAAGAAACATAGGTCCCATGGTTTCCCTTATTTGCAGTATCTAGTATATGAGATAAGGTAATGTTAGGGAAATGAACCCTAAGATATGTATTCAAATGTTTTTTTTTTCTTTCATGTGATTGTTTCTAACACATTTATAAGACTATTTCTTTGTTGCTTTGTATATCCCTCCCCCACAGTATAACCCCTGCTTTCACTGTATTTGATGTTGGTATAATTTGTGGAGGGGAAGGGGAAAAACAAATCATTTAAATAGGGATTAAAGGTGGACCCATTGCAACAATGAGATGTACAAATTGTTATGGCTAAAACGAACTTTACAACTTTGGTGTGGGGGAGGGAGGGCCGGGAAGATTCGGTGGAGGAGGATGGGAAGGGATGAGAAGGGGACACAAAGGAGGAGGCTACAATGCTTGATAAGAAATGTACTCATTATCTTGCCCATGTAATTGTAACCCCTCTGTACAGTATTTTCACAATAAAAAAAAGAATTCAAGGAGTTTCTTAAATAGAGCTGCAGACAGAACAATCTACTTTTCTTTGTGTGTGGCAATCCTGAGGCATGAATTGAGGCACTAGGTGCTGTCCTTGAGCTTTTTACGCAAGGCTAGTGTTCTACCACTTAAGCACTTAGTTGGAGATAAGAGTCTCACAGACTTTCCTGCTGTGATCCTTAGATCTCAGCATCGAGAATAGCTAAGGTTCTAAGTATAAGGTACAGTGCCTGGCAAATAGAATTTAAAATATACATATATATGCATATATATATAATTCCCTCCCTATCACAAGAGAAAGATTAGCAGCATAGTTTATCAAGGAAAGACTCTATAAAGAAATAAAATTCTGAATGTTCTGAACATATGGTTCCCTGGGGATGATCGTTTTCAAAAATGACCTTACTGTAAAGAAAATTGGCAGTAGACCATACAAGATTATTGCACCATACTTTCTAAGATTTCCTTTTTTTGATATTAAACTCTAACTAATAATATAGGTCCAGAGGGGTTTATTACATCTAATGTCATCAGTAAAACCTCCACAAAAATTAAAGACTCTAGCTAGTCATGTATCCAACTCATTAACCCACTGCCATATTGTACCATTAAAAAATAATTGTTTTAGGATACATTCATTTTATTCCAGAAAGGTAAAGAGCTCTGAATTAGAATAATCCCGTTTGGAACTTTCTTGGGAAATTCCAAAATAATGAATGAGAAAAAGTGTTTATAAAGATGCTGATGTTTATTTCCAGCAGAGATTGATATATAGGTGTATATATATTATTATATATAGTTGAGAGATATCGAAATTATATGAATACACACCTCAATAATAAAAACATAGAGGTTTTAGATAATGCAAATCAGGAGGAAAATGTAATGAGTCTCCTTTCTGAGGTAATCTGCAGTGAGTTTCTCATGAGAAAACTCAATATGGATTTTGACTTCGCTACTTTTTATTCTTCACAGGGATGCAATCTTTTCTTTACCCCAAAGACCTTTCTCCACTTTGATGTTCTTGGTGCCTGACCTCAACCTTTCCAGATGGAAGGATTGCCTGGGGCCTAAAATGATTTTATTTCCCAGTTGTGGCTGCAGCACCTGCCTTCTCTCTTCAACTAGCTGGAGCTGGAACGCCAATGAGAGGAAAAGAAGGTCTTGTGCTGTTTTTCATCTTTATCCTACTTACCTTGTGTTTTTTTTTCTTTTATTGTGCACACAAATCATTCTTTTGCAAAATGAAAGTGGAAAGAAACTATGTTAAAAGTACATACTGAGTTTTTCAAAAGACATTGACTTGCTCCATGTGATATTTCTTCCTTGGGCTGAACAACATTCATCTACTCATTAACAAATGCACCCTCTGTCATTTTTTCATGAAGAATTATTTATTAGTTATTTCAGTTTTCTCTGTGTCATTTTAGGGGTAACATCAGACATAAGTGTCTGTTCACAAATGTGGGGTACCTATATAGGAAATCAAGAGACATACATTTAAACTATTCTGGTAATACAATATTCTGTTTTTAGGATGAAAAGATATGGAATTTGTATAAGAATTATAAGGTGATAAATACCTATGATATTCCTGTTAAAAATTATTCTGCTGCCGGGTGCCAGTGGCTCATACCTGTAATCCTAGCTACTCAGGAGGCTGAGATCCGAGGATTGTGGTTCAAAGTCAGCCCAGGCAGGAACGTCTGTGAGACTCTTATCTCCAATTAACCACCAGAAAGCATATGTGGCACTGTGGCTCAAGTGGTAGCTAGCCTTGAGCTGAAGAACTGAGGGACAATGCCCAGGCCAAGAGTTAAAAAAATTACCATAAATTCATCCAGATCTATAACTTTAAAATATCTTGAGCAAATACACATTGATAGTTGTTGCCTCATTATTCATCATCATAGCAACTAATACCTATTGAAGACATTTAGTGTAGAAAGAATATGGTACTATATGTATTATTATTCCCTTTCCAACCCTTGCAACAGTACTATGAGCTAACTACTGCTTAAATGTTTTTTTGATAGGTATATACACTGATGCTAGAAGGATTAATTTAACCAGGGTATCCTGGTTTGTAAAGGGCAGCATGGATGTTGACATCTGAACTCCTGGTTGGTGTTCTGCACTGATATTTTTAAAACTTTGTGGAATGTTACTATATTTCCTTATAGCAGATAATGCTTATTCTATTTTCATTTTTATTTTTGTCGGTCATGGGGCTTGAACTCTGGGCCTGGGCCATGTCCCTGAGCTCTTCAGCTCAAGGTGAGTACTCTACCACTTGAACCACAGCACCATTTCCAGTTTTCTGGTGGTTAATTGGAGATGAGAGTCTCACAGACTTTCCTGCCTGGGCTAGATTTGAACTGCAATCCTCAGATCTCAGCCTCCTGAGCAGCTAGGATTACAGGCTTGAGGAACTGGTACCTGGCTAATACTTATTCTTGATTAGCAACTTAATTGTATTCTGAAATACTTAGATTAGAAAAGTATACTTTTGGGAGTGTCTATATTGTTGTTTCCTGAGTTTATTAGCTCTTAAGGGCTCTGTCTTAATCAGTGGTTAATACTTTGATAGATTTATCATGCAGAAAACTTATTGGGAGGTGGTGAAAGGTAAGAAGCAGTGCCTATCTGATTGGAGGAAGTAGACCATTGTAGGTGTGTTCTTGGATGTTGTATCTTTCTTGGGCTCCTTCCTATACTGTTCTTTTCTCTGCTTCCTGTTTGCCATGCTGTAGTGTGCCGCAGCCAAGATGTCTGCTTCATCACAGTATATCCACTATGATGCCTCGACCTAGCTGAAACCATAAGCCTAAATAAATCTCTTCTCCTTTAGGCTATTTTTGTCAAGTACTTAAGTCTCAACAATGAGAAATATAGCTAACATTGGACAATTCAAGTACTGTTTATGGAAAGAAGGGGACTATATAGCACAGAGGAAGAACAGGTTCATAATGTGTTCACATAGGTGTCAACTTCCCTTTGTTTCTTAGTCAAAAATTCAACCATGTTGTGTTGTAGATGATCAACCTCAGGTTGTACAATAGGTCAACAGCAGAGGAAAGTCAGAAGAACCTCTGATACTTGTGGCATCAACGAGACCTCTTGTCTTTCAACTCTCTGCTTCTCACAGGTAAGCACACATGAGAATTAGCAAGAAGGCTGAAATTTAAAATATTTCTGATCCTCACCACCAGAAACTAATTTCATTTGAGGCAGGTCTTGAAAACCTACGTTTCCAGTACAGAATTTGGTGATGCTGCTGGCATCTTCAAAGTGCAACTTCACTTTGAATAGAATTGGTCTTGTTAACAGCAGCAATAACCTTCTAATCATAATTTCAATTTTCCCAAAGATGAAGGAAGTCTAACTTTTTAGTAGATCTCACTAGAAAGCTTGTTTGAAATGGAAACCACACAATGCCAGGACCAGAATTTTTTTTCTTTTGGTAGTTTGCAGGTCATGCTAAGCATCAGTAGTAGTCTCTGAATGTAAGTGAGGATCCTTGATTTATAATTACACATAGCCCTTCCCCTCTTGCCAATAAGGACTTGGGAACTGTCAGAAAAATTTTCATGTACTGTCCCATGAACTTGTAAATCTTAGATTGGCACCAATGGCTCATGATTGTAATTCTAGTTATATGGGAAGTTATGATATGAGGATTGCAGTTCAAAGCCAGCCTAAGCAGAAAAAAATCTATGAGATCCTTACTTCTTTTAAACAGCACAACAGACAGAAATAGAGATGTAGTTGAAGTGGAAGAGAGCCAGCCTTGAGCAAAGAAAGCTAAGGGACAGCACCCAAGACCTGAGCTTAAACCCTAGTACTAGCACAAAAATAAAAACAAACTATTAAACAGAACTAAATTCTCATCTTCATGATTCAACAAAGATTTATTTTGTGCTTGAATGTACCAGAAATTGTTCAAGGTATTAACAGTACAACAAGGCACAAAATCCCCCTTTACCTTCTAAATCACATCCCAGAACCACAGTTAGCTTGGGTATTACAAATCACTAGTCTAGTGCCTGGAACTCCTTTCCCTAGGGTAGACTATTTTTATCATCCTTTACATCAACCAGATGAAATTATAGCACGATACAGACACATCATCTGAGGATAAAGATTGTTCTGACTAGAAGTCACACGCTTATTTCTCATCTTCTTAATAAGCGTTGCCCAGTGGAACTGAATTCATTAGGACTCTTTGGACATGATGACTTGGAATGATGCTCCCCCACCCAGAAGGTAATCACTCCCATATGAAAGGAAGTATATTTCTTCCAGTCAACCTCAGGTCACTCCTTTCTGTCAATCATTCTCATGTAGGCTTTGTTAACTCTGTGAGTCTCAGACCATAACCTTGTCGCCTTACTCATTTGATCCATGCTTTGGGCGAATTGATTCTGTTTCAATCAATAAACTATTTGAAGGTGGATTGCAAGTCAGTGATTTAGGACAGCCAAGTGGCAGAGATCACAAAGTGTTTAGAAAGAAAGAGAACAGCCATTTACTTCTGAATATCTGTTAACATTCCATTGGCAAAAGTACTTCCTTTAGCCAAGTTCAATATCAATGATTTAGGGAAGAGTACTCAATTTACTCTACTAGAAGGAACTACAGAGGCACAGGAACTAATGCCAGGCAGATAAACACCAATACATTGTGTGTGGTTGGGAATTAAATGAATGCAAAATAGAGATAGGTGAGCTTAACTAGAGATAATAAAAGTATGTTATTTCCAAGTTTCTTCTCCGCTGTTGACTAAATAAAAACTCATTATTTCATATACATCCTTGACTACAAATCACTTGCAAAGAAAAAAAATAATATTATTCTTTGACTGTACCAACAGTATGTATTTAAGATCACAATATGTTTCCATGTTTTTCTTCTTTTGCACAGCTGAATTATACTAAAAGTAGTTTAATTTAGAGATGGCACTGGTGACTGAAAAGAGCTTTGCCATCAATTCATTTCTGGAAAAAAATTCCATTCACACATATATTTTTTGATTTAAGAACTGCCTCTGAGTTCAAAACCAGTATTCAATGTATGTAAAATGAACTATTGGTTAACCTACCATGAAGCACAGATAATCTTACAAATGTGTGGGAGGTATGAATTTGCGACTACTATCTATAAAATAGAAATGTCATATTTCTCTACGCCTTTTTTCCCCCAATCACATTAAATCTAACGTTTAAGTCTGGAAAGTGCAGCGTATTCATTATGAGGATTTATCTCATGACTCCCTCTTAACCCTAACTCATTTGCTCTGCCCCTGGCCCCTCCCTCATGACACTCGATGTGTGTCCATGCCTTGAATTAGACAGGAGCTCTCAAGCAGAATAGAAACCCAGAAGATATGTTAATCTACGTCATTTTATATCAGTAATCAGAATATTTTAAACCTTCAAGATAACCTGGTTCTGAGGCCTCACAGCTATGCAAATTTCAGGGCACCTTGAGACACAACTCCTCACACAATGTGGAATGTTATCACTACTCTGTCCACACTCCTAGAAATGCCACACCATAATTCCTTTATGAGCCCCGAGGATTGTTTTACATGCTCTAGGGGAGGAGATCAAGGGTTACTACTTCTTTCAGGACCTAAGAATTTCAATTTCCTTCCCATGCTCAAGAGAGCTTCTTTTCTGTTCACGGATTTGTGATTCTCTTCTATTCCTTCCACTGACCTGTGTGTCTCCACTCTGATAAGCACTTATCTGTCTACTCTCCAAATGAAATACTGTTCTACTTTGCAGAAGTACCTTATATAGTCCCATTGACGTTTAGTTTTTAAAACAAAACAAGAAGAGATTTCCCAAAATAGATTATTATTATTATTATTATTAGACTCTAAAGCAAAAATTTCAACATAGGCAGAAAAACAGAGACCACTTGAATGGAATTGAGAAAAGACAAAATGGAACTATAGAAGACAAATCACTAATGACCTTTATTCTACAGCTTATTATGTAGCAGTCAATTCACAACATAAATTAATAAAGCTGTAATTATCCTGCTACCAAATTATTTATTTTACCCTTATTTTATGTCAGCTCTAGAATGAAATCACTTTATGTGTGTTCATTCCTTCCATGCCATGTTATTTTATTCAGTCAATGGCTAATTAAAAGACTTTATTAATATGGAGATATTCTTAGTTCCTTAGTTATAATCCACATTTGTAGCATCTATTTTCTTTGCTTTTCTTCTTGGCAGTTGCAAGCTGAAGGGTAGAGTTCAGGAATTAATCTTAACAGCTCTTGGGAAGTCATGCACACAGTAAAACTGTATGTCAATATATCACACAGGATGCCGCACAGATTTTTAAAATTTCTTTTAGAATAAGCTATTGGCCACTAACAAATGAAAGTGCATATGGATCCTGTGATAGCTGGATTTGTAATAGCATAAAATATAATTTACTTTAACATCTGATGCTAATATTTTATGCATATTTCTTTATTTTAATAAATGTAAGTTCAGTTAAACAAGAATTAGGCTTTCCTCCTATGCTATTATATGTCAATATTTATTTATTTCTTTTTAATTTCAGTCTTAGGACTTGTGCTCAGAGCCTGAGTGTTGTCATGGTTTTTTTTGTTTGTTTGCTCTTTGCTCAAGGCTTGCACTTTTCACTTGAGCCACTTCTATACCTTTGGATGTTTGGTCTTCAATTGGAGATAAGAGCCTCATAGACTTTCCTGCCTGAGCTAGCTTTGAACCGGACTCTCAAATCTCAGCCTCCTGAGTATCTAGGATTGCAAGCATGAGCCAGCGACCACCTGCAATTATTAATATTTTAATTAATTAATGCTAAGAATTGAACCTAGGGACTCATGGATGCTAAATATATACTCTGTAATCCAAGCTCGATCATTATTTCAAATTTTTCTGTAATATAAAGGATAGTCCTTGTTTCCACATATTAACAACCTAACCCAAGAGTTACTGATGTCACTGAATGCTTTTCCAGTCAAATATTTTGATCTCAGATGAAAATAAATACAGTGAGACAAAGCTCTGTGCAAGTTTCACACAATTAATTAAAAGACACTTGATTATATCGAATAATGTATTGTAATTATAAGAGTAACAGACTTACTGATATTTTTTCCCCAAACATTAATGAAAAATGTGTTACTCTGCATGAAGTAATCAGTTATTTCCATACTTTCTTGATTCATTAAACTATATTGGTGTACTGGCGCTGTTTTTTTCCTTTAAAATTTTATTTTATTAAATCTTCACTAGATAATTATAGTGTTTGTTCAGTGAAATAATATAACATTTCAACATGTTCCAGCCCCATACCAATTGCACAGTAACCACATTTATTTGTCTGTTGGCTATTTGTTTAGAGACTTAAGATTTTATATTCAATTAAGACAAATACATGCTCTTATTTTTATTACTCAAATACAACTGACCATATAAAATGATGTTTATCGAAATGAACTCCAAGAAATGGATACAAAAGGGTTTTATTTTATTGTACTGTTAGTGGTTCTGTTTTTTCTCTGTTTTTTTTCTCCTTTTATCACTGTTTTTGATTTCTGTACCCAATGTCTTGTATGTGAGTTTATCTGATTTGGGGAGGGGAAGGAAGCACAGAAATGGTGGGACAAAGGGTGAACGAATTCAACAATGATATCTACTAGACACTATGCTGGAAATGAACTATACAACGTGGGGAGGTACAGGGGTCCAGAAGAAGAAAACTCAGAGAAAACAAGAAGTGACGCGTTCAAAAAGAAATGTACTCATTATCTGACTTATGTGACTGTAACCCCTCTGTAGACAATCTTTACAATATTTTTTTTAAAAAAGACCTTGAAATCAAACCTTGTACTTCCAAAAAATTTACATGGCAATGTATTAAATTCAGCCTACATAGTAGAGAACAAGTCTTAGCCTTTGTTCTCATGATGCTTACAGTCTTTAAATTATATATGAACTAAAAAAAAAAATCTTTAAAATTCAAATACCGAAACACCTTCAATGAAAATTTATATTGGAAATACTTCCTTTGGGATGTCTTTAAAATTCAAGTTATGCTTAATTAAAAACAATACTGCCCCCTTAGAAGCCACAAACTAGCATGAGGACTTTTTCATTAGTTTGGTAAATTGCCCAAATTTTAGCAATTTAACCCCCAAAGAAACTTTTCATTCAAGACTTTGTTTCTTTCTGTGTTGTTCTTATCTCTCTTCTAGGCTGTTATAGTGGTCAATTGTTCCTTGTCTGAAATGCTTGGGACCAGAAGTGCTTTGAATTCTGAACTTTTGTTGTTGGTGGTAGGGATTTTGGAATATTGGCAATATTCCAAATATATATAAATATTTATATAATATATAAATATTCCTATATATATAGTTAGTTAGAAATCTTTGAGATAAGATGGAGGTATAAACATAAAATTTGTCTTTTGCTTTTACCGCACATAGCTTGAAGATAACTTCCTATAGTATTTTTTACAATTTTTATGTATAAAATAAATGTTAGTGGTGTGAAATTTTCCATTGGCATTCAAAAGATTCTAATTTTGCAGTTTAGATTTTGGATTTTCAGATGAAGTATATTCATTTTGTAAATAGGAAAGAGAAAAAGAAGATTGTGAGTGGTTTTCATGGTCAAGGCATATTCATTACTGCTGATTACCTCATTGTAAGATCCAGTCACATGACCACAACTAACATCAAGTGAGCTTGTGAAGCATATCCTTAGATTGAGTTAAGATGGAAGATGAAAAAGTTTCAGTAAACACATAGCATCTCTCTGTCACAACTTGTTTCTGGATGAATTTTGGCTGTTCCCAGAGAAGAGTACAAAAATAAAAAGAATTATTTTTAAAGAATAAATATTTGTCTTATATAGGCTATTAAAAAACTTTCCACCTCTCAAGTTCTTTCTTCATTAATTCAATACTCAAACTTTGTGAGATCATTTACATTTACAGATGAGTTATAAAAATAGTACAGTTATTGTACTGCCGGTATCCAATTTCCCCTAATCATTCAAACTTGCTATAATGATAGTACACTTTTTATAAGACTCCAAAAATGTGACATGGCACACACTTCAAAGTGTAACTGAAAATGTTGGGGAGAAGAGTATGGTTTTAGAGCATTTCTAGAGTTGAGTTCTACCTAATCCTGTATCAGATGCATACGTATGATGAACATTCAATTATAAGTATTTGAGAACAACAACAAAGTAGGGAGCTTATTTCAATTTTATGACTTTGTTCTGGTATTTCATTTCCCTACCATGACAAATTCTCACCCAACTGTCAATCAACAAGTAAAACCGAAGACATTTGAAGAGCAAGAGCTGAGATTCTGAAAGCTGGTACTTTGTAATCTCAAAATTTCTGACATAGAGTCATATATTTACTGCCTGTATTTCTTTGTGTAATCTTTTACACATCCAATGTCTTCCTGGAAGCCTTGTTTTGGGACCTAATCCCTTGACATTCTACTTTACAATTATTATCTTCGTAGGCCTGCGGGTTAAGCTCTGTGCTTTTAGCAATAATATTCCTCCATGTGTATCATTCCTTGCATGTATATCATTTGAGATCTTTTCTGTCAGTGAAATCATTCTCGAAATATGTTCCGTAGACTACCAACATCAGCAGCTCCTAGAAATTTGGTAGAAATACAAAACCTCAGAGTCTCTATCTTAGGCCTACTAGGTCAGAAATTCTTTATGAGAGAGCACAGCAGTTTGTGCTTTAACAAGCTGCCTATAATTTTGTGAGGTTTTGTTTAATAAATTTAATTGTTGTTATCTGTAAATAGTTGTACAAAGGGGTTTCAACTCAACTTGACAATTTGTAAGTACAATGCATCTTGATCAGTGTTATTCCTTCCAACAAAGTTTGAAGTCATTGAACTACTGTCTTCACAAAAAAGTTGTCTTTTCACACATGGGAATTAATATAATGGATGAAGACCAGAAGGACTATCTGGGCATCCCAGTTCATATCTGCAATCTTAGCTACTCAGAAGGCTGAGATCTGAAGATTTCAGAAGTCAGCCTGGTCTGGAAACTCTATAAGATTGTTTATCTGCCACTAAAAAAGCTGGAAATGGAACTGGAAGCGATTAGGTGTCTTCTTTAAGGAAAAACAAAAAACAAAACAAAACAAGGTAAATTGCCCAGGTCTTGAGTTCAAGCCTCAAAACCGGTACAAAAGTGGGGGGAAAAAGTCTGGAAAGACTTAATATCCAACAGCGCAGTATTTAGCTGGTTGTGTGACCCTGGGTCGTTGCTCAGTCTCTGAGCTCTTCCATTTACTCATTTATAAAAATACACCAAAGAGCTATAATCCAGCTCTCATTTTTCTGTGTTTGCTGATGAGTAACTAATAGAGGATTGTGCTAGCTCATGTTAATCTTAACTGCCTGACTAATGCTTAGCAAAGGCTTTTGTGCTTAGGTTGTCCTTGTGATTACTGAGCCTCTTCTCCTGCTCTGGATTTAAACAGCAATATTCCATAAATCATTGGGGCATGGCTCAAGTATTACAGACTCATCTATTTGTAATTAAACTTAATATGGATTTAACCATTCGTTAAACTCTCATGCTTTGAGATTTGCTATCTCTGAGGAAAGCATGACCTTCAGTCTAACAAGGAAGAACTTTTCCTTGGATCAGGTTGGAGTCAACAAGTGAGATATAACTTTCCTTTTATACACAAATACTCTTTTAGAGAAGATCAGGTGGTTCAGGCTGCAGTCCTTTAAGCACTCTATTTGTACTTGATTTTAAAAGCATGAGGTTACTGGTCACTGGTGGTTCATACCTATAATCCTTGCTACTAAGGGGTCTGAGATCTGAAGATCATCGTTTGAAGCCAGCCCAGGGGCAGGCATGAAAGTCTCTGGGACTGTATCTCCAAATTAACCAACCAAAAGATGGAAGTAGAGGCGTGGTTCAAGAGGTCAAGAATCAGCCTTGAGCCAAAAAGCCAAGGAACAATGCCCAGGCCTGAGTTCATACTTTATACTTGCACAAAAAGCAAAGAAATCCTGAAGTGCAGGTGGTAGCCCTAGCAATGATTGATGCTGTAAGAAGAACTGGCTATGTATTTGCTGACCTTTTCAGAAACACTAGAAGAATCTGACATGTCCCATAGAAACCAGTTTGGGGGATCACTACAAAAATTAAAGATATGGATGAAAGGGAAAAAATAGGTAAGAGAAGTTTTTGAATTCTCTGAGAAGTCATTGCAAATATTTCACTGAGAATGCTGGGAGCACAAGGGTGGATTGGGACCAGGCTGGGAAGGAAGCAATGCAGCGTGTATTGACAAGCAAGTTATCATTATGAGAGTTCATCTTGAATTTGTCCTATTGACTTGATTCCCTTGAAAAAAGTCACATCACCTCTTTATATATCATTTTCCTATTCTGTGGAAGAGAGATGAGAATGGCTCTAGTCCCCAGCTTCATGCTACTGCTGCTGTCACTGATGAAATATAAAGCACTATTATGGAACACTGCTCTATACTGATGCTACTCTTTCCTTCAAATCCTGCAAAGTAGGCACATGTGCCTCGGTTATAATCTTGCAGTTCATTAAGTGTGAGACATCAGCCAGGTGTCTTGTCCTCTATCACTCTGACTGAAAAGTGTACTATGCTAGATGCTAACACAAGAGGATCCTACATGCACAGGACCTCTCTGTATATTACTATATTACTATAGTCATTTTAAAAATAGAAGTTGATGAGCTGAGTGCTGGTGGCTTCTACCTGTAATCCCAGCTACTCAGGATGCTGAGATCTAAGAATATCAGTCCGAAATCAGCTGGGGCATGAAAGCTGGTAAGACTCTTATACCCAATTAACCACCCAAGAAAGCTGGAAGTGAAGCTGTGGATAAAGTCGTAAAACACCAAAGCTAAGGGACAATGCCTAGGTCCAGTTCTAGACTCAGTACTAGAGGGACACACACACACACACACACCAAAACAAAAAACTGAGCCAGGTGGGTAGAAATATACTGTTATCATGACTTTGGAAAACTAAAATCCAAACATTGCACACATATGACTCCACTTACAAATCAGAAATGTGAATAGATGTGCTCCAAAAGGTAAGTACTAGAATGTTCAGAGCAGGACAATTTGTGGCAATCAAAGATTTTGAATAACCCCTATGACTATGAACTATAGAAACAAATAGTCATCTATTAATATGTGAGATGTTATAAAATAGTGAAAAATAAGTGATCTATAAGAATATATTTGTTTAATTAATTCATTTAAAAATTTTATTGTAAAGGTGACATATAGAGGAATTACAATTACATAGGTCAGGTATTGAGTACATTTCTTTTTGAATAGTGTCATCCCTCCCTCATTTTTTCCCTCCAGACTACTCCCCTTGTCAAGTTATATAGTTCACTCCCAACATAGTATAAAAGAAGATATAACAATAATTCTTTCTCATAGATCTGCTAATCAATATGATAAATCAGACTCAAAATAAAATAGTAGTATTCCACTTATAAAGACAGAAACACTACTCACAATGCTGGAAGCCTAGATAAAGGAAGAGTTGGTACTGTCTGGAAGGGCACATAAGTTAGGCTTTGAGCTGCTGACAAGTTTCTCTCTCAGTATGAATACTGGTGTGTTCCTTTCATGTGTACATTGAACTACTAAATTGTGATCTGTGTACCTTCTTCATATACTTTGTACTTTTTTTTTCATTTTAAACAAGAAGTTTATTTAAACAACAAGATGCTTGACTTGAAGGGAAAACTATCTAGGATTCTTTTTTTTTAAGAGTAATTTACCCCTACTTAAAGACAGATTGCCCTACATGTAACAGCTACGTACAAAAAAGTTATAAAATTGTCCTTGGTTTTACAATGATAAATGAAAACATTAAAATTCTCCAATCAAACAAGGTATGCAAGGATTTTTGTTGTTTTTTTCTTTTTTTTGTTAAAACAGTGAGAGCAAAATAACTTACTGAAATATAAAGATAAAAGCTGAATGAGCATGGCACTAATGGAGAAGGGGAATATTTTCACAGGACCAGTATTTTTCCCCATCCCATCTCCATTTGATGTCAATCAAAATATACCATTGGCCATTTAGTTTAAAAGAAAAAAAAAAGAAAAAGAAAAGCAATATGCTTGTGCACATACACCAGTTACTTTATGTACAATAAAGGAATGGGGAGGGGGAAAATGAAAGAATAGAGAAAACTATACTGTAGTAGTCAGGATGTGGTGGAACCAAATTGCAGTTTTCTAATTAAGAATGTATTCTCGGTCTATAAGAACAAAGTTCTGGAGCAAAGTAGCAGGTTCCCTTTTTTAGTAGACACCTCCTGTCTGCTGCTGGAACACATCAATTGTATCTCCATCCTCCATTTCCAACTGTGCAGGTGTGTCTGTGTCATTGATTGGCTGCCCATCAAATCGGAATCTGATCTGCCTCATTGACAAACCCTGTGGTTCACAATAGGCTTTCATTAATTTAATAAGTGGTGTGTGCTTCTTCATCTTAAACTGCACCACAGAACCATCCTGCCCCACCCCTTCAAATTAATATGATTGTTGTTCTCAGTCTTGACTCCTTCCTTGGGCTTTTCGTGGGCCATCGCGAGCGCCAGTCTCCTCAGACGCAGCTTCACAAAAGAGGTCCCCGGTCCACACCGAAGGAGCACACAGGCAGCAAGCACCACAGCGGCTGGAGGAGGTGGCAGCGGTGGACGAGGCGGGGCTATACTTTGTACTTAAGAAATTTATCTATTTGAGTGTGGTGGTAAATATCTACAATCCCAGCAGATATTAGGAGGTTGGAGTAGGAGGATCATGAGTTTGAGGTTATCCTGGACTATATAGCAAGACATTATCTCAAAACAACAAAATGCTCATTTATTGAATTAAATGAATGTAAAAGTTCTTCCAGTTTTTAACATCTTCATCTTTGGATGAAGCTGAGACATTAAGATAAGGCTGATGTCTGGGTTGGCCAACTCGATACAAGCAAGTAGACAGAACGACTTGTTTTATTTTGACCAATAAGGATGTCATTGCTCAGCTCAGCAGTTTAAATTTAGGAAGTCCTAGCAGCAACCTTGGCTAATGCAATTTCAGGAAGTTCCACAGGGTGGCAGGATGCTATTTCTTGCCAGTCTACATATTTGCAGCCTATCTCTTGTTTGTTTTGCTTGTTTGTTTCTGTTTCTTGTTTATTGCTTTTTCCCAATCCCTTTCACAATATACAAGCTTTTCTATCCTTACTTATTCTAAAACTAGACAACACAATTTGCTACACTAGAATATTTTTTGATAAATGCTCCCCAGTCCAATTTATGTAGAGGACTTTATCTCTAGCTTGAGAATACTAAATAAAATAGCAAACCAGAGAATGGAATTTCTGACACCAGAAAACGAGCATGGAAAGTGAACAATGGGAGAAATCACAAGAAGAAGGATGGCAGGGTTATTAAATAAAGTCATGAGGTAGTACCCTTTGTCCCCTTGAAAAAGTATCTTAGTCACAAGCATGCATTTTTAGATTGACACTACACTATTTTGTAAATACAAAAACTAAATGCTGCAATGATTTCCTTTATGCTTCCACTCTTTTTTTGTGCTGTGACTTTTCAAAAGCTCCCATCAACGGAGGCAGAGAGCACTTTAAAATCTTCTCTTTAAGGTTGAACTTTTGACCTATTTACCTAAAAGAAAGCAGCACAGGTGATTTTCTTCTAAGTCTGGATTTAGGAATCAGGATTGCTTGCACAGTTCTGTTTTCTCATTAGGCCATGGCCTTTGTCACATAAATAGCCTTCTATAGTCTGCTCCAGCACTAAACACTGACCAGTATTCTTCTTGGGCAATGGGCAGTCATGTGAAACACTCATTTCTGTTCTCCCAGTCAGCCAAGGGTGGCTTTTATTTGTCTGGCCATAGATATATAACCAAGGCTAGACAAGACACTGGAGTCTCACTCCATAGAACAATAAACACAAGGCATAGATTTTCAATAATAATAATAGTAGTAGTAATAACAACATATAACAATTTAAAGCCATAGCTTCAGAATTGTTTGTTGTTGCAACAAACACTAACTCACAGTCACATCAGACATCTTGCTGGCTCCAGCTTATTTTCCACTAACTAGTCTCCTTGGTACAGCTCTACTATGTGGTGGAAATCTTTCTTGGAAATCAAGTCATTTTAATTCAAGTTCTGATAACTAGAAAAAAATTGAAGGATTCTTCCTATATATGTGTGTTTGTGGCATTTTACACTTGGAATTGAGATAAACATAGAGCTGGTTCTAATTGGTGAATCTGTTCTAGAGTCACCTGAGGGAAGAGATGACTGGGAAGTCACCATGGACTGAGACCTTAAAAGCAGTAACACTGACTTCTGGGTAACGAACAGAGTCTTAGACTTGGTCTTCCCAAAGGTAAGCTCTGGGAAAAGGATTAAAATACAAGTAGTTCACTTGCAGTGCCAAGCCCCCTAGGAAGTGAATTGACATGGGAGAAGGCAGCCACACAGGTGAATTACCTTCAAACAGGTGATCGCTACTGATGACTGGACTTGTAACCTTCTTGAGAACTAGAGAAGAATTTAGAATTCATACTTTAAATTTATTCTAAGGGAGTTTAGTCCACCAACTCCCATCCACTTTTGGGAGAGGAGGATGGAGAGACAGAAAGAGAGAGGGGGCAGGGATAGATAGAGAGAGAGAAGGGGGGAGAGGGAGGGAGGGAGTAGCATGCCAGTCTCGAACAAAAGAAAAGAAGCTCAGGGACAATACCCAGGCCCTGAGTTCAAACACACACACACACACACACACACACACACACATACACACGTGTGCATGTACATATGTATACTAGTGTGTATGTGTATATATATATATATATATATATCTGGCTATATACATACATATATATATATATATGTGTAGCTTCATATGTAAGCCTCTCGAAACAGTGAAGCACATTGGCTGACATAGGAAGCATGGAGCTTATGTTCTATTACTAAATTGCTTCTGAAGGTACTAAAAAGAACTTTGAGATTATTCTGTTGGCCTTCTCTCCACCTCAGGTCTTCAGCTAGTCCCATTACATTTCCCTGGGTAACTTGTAGCCTCCAGCTCCACCTAGACCTGAGCTCCTCCCTGCCCTGGAGCTCCTCCAGGATAGCCGGCCACTCTTACCCCCTGGCCAGACTGACCTATGCAGGCAGAGCGTCTCCCACCACTAGCCCCAGAGTTACAAGCTACCACCTGGGTAAGGCCAGATACCATACTTCTCCCTCTCCTGTGGCCAAGATGGCCCCACCAATAAACCACTTTATAATCCTCCTCCTCTTTAAGTATTTACCTGCCTCCTTGTGGTCCCCTTGGATGGCTGGGATGGATTCTTTCAATTACTAAACGTGCAGACCAGAAAACTTGAAAAACTGTAAAACCAGAAGCATCTGAATTCCTATCAGTGTCAGAGTTTACTTCACAAACGTTTAATTTATCATTGTAAAATAGATTTAGAAATACTGAGCACATCAAAAGAAAGATCTGTTGTGATATGGCTTTTTTGGTTTTTTGAGAGCTACATGTTGCCAGAGAGCTTCTGTCATCCAAGTTATTCTAAGACACTTTTGTATTCCTGCTGCGACTGTGAGTGACAGCTTCATATAACATGTATGGAAGAGAAAAAAGGCAGAGCTACGTTCTCAGACACTGGGCTTCCATGGGCCTGCCAACAGCACAAGGAGCAACTATATTTTCAAAGGATTATTAAATTCTAAGTTAAGATCCTTTTGTATCCATTCTTAGAAAAATACTAAATGTGGATTCTGAGGCAAATTGAAGTAGGCTGGGCTATTATTTTTAGAAATGAATTCCTTACCAGGGATTTACTTCTTTGTTTGCCATTATGAAATTGTCACTTATTTGTCATAATAAAATTTTAACTAACTGATCTAAATAAATAAATAAATACATAAGTCAGTTGCCTAGGACCTTTATTGTCCCTAGTAGGAACTTCAAGGTTAATGCTCAATACAAAAAGATTTTCTTTGTGTTTGGTTATATTTAGCTTTGTTGCAAACTTTTTACTAAAATAAATTCAAAGCAGAGATTGACCCAAATTCCATCCTGAAGCTTCTCTAGTACAATATCCAATTCTAATATCTGTAGGTATTTGAGAAGTTGCATTTTTATACCTGTGTCATAAATTAAATCTTTATACTTCCTTAATTTTGAACTGGGTTTCCTACCCTTAGAAAGCCTTATATCAGCTAATCAAATGATATTTGAAGGTACTTTCCTAACTAGGTAATTCTCATTTCATTTTAATTAATCTGCACACATGTGAAGAGGAATCCTCTGGTACTCTGACTTTCAGAAAACTAAAAACATGCTCCAAGAAATAAAAAGACAAAATTCTGTGATGTCAGCATTACTGTGATACAAAAAGCAAAACAAGATTCTACAGGAAAGATAAATTTTTGACCAATATCTCTCATAAATGCAAAAATATCATAAATAGAATGTTAAGAAATTGAATCCAACAGTATGTGAAAGGCTACTATATCATGAGCCAATAATGTTTGTATGGAAATGTAAGATTGGTTTGGCGATCTTTATTTGGAACAAATCAATGTGTAGGTGAGAATACAGTTCAGCCTGAGTAGCCAGATCTGCCTCCAGTATCCCCATGGTGATCATACCTGAAATGAGTGGACCCTGGACCTGAGCCAGGCTCCCGGGACTGGCTGTCATCCGTGTGCTTTGCCTGCTCCTCATGAACTCCTCATCCCAGGGATAATGGATATTAGTTGTGTCTATTAGTGTTTGTCTACTGTGCCGAACATATAAATGAAGTGGCTGCCATGAATTAAAGATTAATAGTTACTTTCAAAATACCAGTATTGAACTCTAGAGGAATACACATTTCTATTGTGCTCTCAGCTTTCATGGTTCAGTATCATGGTTACTGTGATTTTGTGGGTATGTAAGACACAATGTGAAGGCTGACTTAAAGAGCTAGCTGATGCATAGAAAGGAGAGAAGAAAAGAAAAGAATAAAGAGGTAGAAGTTTGTATTTTCATTTAGTTTTTTTCTTCCACTCTGGTTATTTCCGGGGTTAAGGTGCACACAGTCCAGTTGTCTTCTACCAGCTGACTTATGGTTTGGGACATGGTCCATGAATTAGATGTCCACAGTAATGGAGCACATACAAACACTGGTTTTGGATTTTTTTTTGTTTGGTCATGGGGCTTAAAATCAGCCTGAGCACTGTCCCTCAGCTCTTCAGCTCAAGGCAAGCACTCTACCACTTGAGCCACAAGGCCACTTCTGGTCTTCTGGTGGCTTTTTGGAGATAAGAGTCTCACGGACTTTCCTGCCTGGGCTGGTGTTGAACCATGGTTCTCAGATTTCAGCTCCCGAGTAGCTAGGATTGCAGGTATGAGCCACCAGTGCCTTGCTCTAATGCTGGTTCTTAAAACCAGCACCATTCCCAGTTATCAGGATGTTTGTTCTCCAACATCCATCATTAGCATGTTTGGGGTCTTTGGGTTTCAGTAACAGAAAAAGTCCTACGTACCCCTTCATTATTTGCTAAATTGATCATATCATTTACTTACATAATTCAAGTCAATTATAATATGTTCTCTCCATTTTCAATCTATGATGCTAAACAATAAACAGTACCATACTGTTCATGGGTCCTGTCATCTATTTTTCCTAGTGAGGGAAAACAACAGTGACTCTAAACTCAGGTGTCTTTTCTTCCTGCCCCCCCCCAGCCCTCCCACGCCTCTGCCTCCACTTCCCTTCCAGAAAAGGGATTTGTGGCGAAATTTGATGATGCTTGTTACTGAGGGGGAAGTGCCACTTGCATCAAATGAGCAGAGTCAAGGTGTTGCTGAAATCCTTCAGGGCACAGGTGAGCACCATTTAAGAGAAGCTTTGTCCGACACAAAATGACAGCCCTACCAGGATAAGAGACCTCCCTGAGACAGGGCTTGAAATGCACTGTAAGGACCCATCTCTATGACAATAGGCTTCTTAAATGAACAGAGGGAGCTTACTCTCTCAAAACAATTTTCTTTAAAAAGATTAAAACAGCATGGAAGCTGTAAAGTCAGGAACCCATGGCAAACAATAAGTTGTATGTAACCTTCAATTTTGCTTTCCCAGATGCAAAATTACAAATATCAGAATACTCAGTGAAGAACTTGGTTCCCCTACCTGTGACCAGTGCAGGGCTATTCTGTTCCTGCCTGAGTATCAGGTCTCTTGTAATTCATGCCATTGACTATGAGAACATGCAGTGCATCCAATCAGCTGTGACTTCTATTTTGTCCCAAGTTCTGGCTCCTATGAATCTGGAGCAGTAGCTGAGAATGACAAATGATCAAGATGCACACTTTCAAAATGGAGTGTCTAGGAAAGGGAATCCTGTTGGTTTTTTACTTTGTTTAAAGAAATTGCGATCATTTGCCTAATTTTAATTAGATTGTTTTCTCGAAGTGGATCATTCTTCACCTTTGTAAAAGAAATAATAAAATAAAATGAAAACCTCTACATTTAGAAGTTTAAAAGTAAATAATTTGGTGGATGTGTACATTGTCCTGAAATCTGGACATGCAATTGCAAAATATTTTATGCAGTTTTAAATTGCTGGCAGGGAGGTTATTGATTAAATTGTAGTAATTCTGAGATCAGAGTTGGTAGAATCTTCTCCATGAAGCCCCTGGAGCTATGGACAGGAATTTCTTTTCCATCCTCTTCTTGACTTGCTCAACTTTTATACTATACTCAAAAGTTTGTCTGAGAAATGACATCAAATGTAAGTCAATTCTTAAATTTGACATAACCCTATTCAACTGTGTGCCTGTATCTGATTGTGTGCCTCAGAAAATGGTGAATTCACAATGTTTAAGGGTAGTATAGCTCCAGATGTGCTGTGTCACAAGTTCAGTTCAGAGAAAATAAAAACAAGTTAGTTGGTCATCTTTAGATAGACAAGCTTAGAACATGAACATGTTGACAGGCCAGATGTGCTCCCCTCTCAGGCCTTAGTGTTAGAAGCCAGGGGTTCAACACGGTTCTGGAAGCTGTTGAGGACAAGTGTATCGTTGTTCGCATGCCTAGAACATCTCTGTGAGCCTTGGGTGGAGCTGGAGTGACAGGAACCCACTATGATTTTTTTGTGAAATATTTTCATCATCTGCTCATTGGACTGTCCAGACCGGGGACCATCTAATTGAATCAAATTCTTTAAAAACATAGTGTAATGACATTGACTGCTTTACATTATCTTGATGTTAGTGTAACCATGACCTGGGCTTTTTGTTTGTTTGTTTGTTTTCTTTTTATGTGTTCACATAGACATATGTGCTTGTTTTAGGGGAACAATTTGCTGTCACAAGACAAACTGTTTTAAAATCTTTCAATGAAATTCACATTTGGAGGCTGAAATTGTACTGTTAGTGACTCTTAAAGTCTTGTTTCACTCATGTGAGAGAAAGTCCTGGAAGCGAGAAATACCAATAAATAGTTGAGTAGTTCATAAATGTGTACAGGGATAAAGGCACTCTAAGGAGTTCATGTTTCTGATCCAAGCTGTATTTGTTCTCTGTTAATGAAAGGTCCATGGGTGATCTCCTGACCTACGTAAGTGAACAAATATTTTGGTGCTACATTTATAAACAAAGCACTGAAATAAGGTATTTATTACTTCTTAAATCATTTTGCACATTTCAGTCTGTGACTCCTTAAATTTATTGATTGTTCTGCAACAATATGTCTGTGAAAATATAAAAATAACAATCATGGTAACTCATTAATGTGGTAAAAAGAAAACACTTACATATCTCATTAGATACATTAGATACAATATGCCTATGATAATATAAAATTAATAATCAAAGTAACTCGTTAAAGTTGTAAAAAGAAAACACACATACCTCATTAGATACAAAGAAAAACTGACAAAATTGAGTGGAAATTCTAAAGCACACAGCAAACTAGAAACAGAGAGAATCTGGTTATCCAGCTGAAGGACATCTATAAACAACCATAGTCAGAGTCATACTTAATGATAACAGACAGAATGTTTTCCTACTTAGATCGTAAATAAGGAAAAGATATCCACTCTTGTTGTGAAGGTTCCCAGCCAAGCTGAAAGAAAAGGATGCCAGACAGTTAAGTCAAAGTCATATGAAAGTACCATTCTACACTAAGACAAATACGCATGCAAATATAAAAAATAATACTATGACTAACATTACTATTTATCACAAAAGTTAGAAGATAAACGGAAATAATTTTAATTCTCTGTTAATTTCTATATAACATGCAGATGTGTACTTTGTGAGATGAATAACCAAAGGATCAGAGATTCAGTAATGAGATTTTTGTGGCTCAAAGTTAAGGCTAAAATGTTGTGGCTAAAATGTGGCTAAAGTTAAGGATCAATTCATGATAACCATGAAGAATTTGTCTGTAGAACATACAAAAGGGGACATTGAGAGGAGAGTCAGTTTTTAAGGACCTATTTATATTGTGTCTGTAAAATGCTCACTTGAGAGCTTAGACACACACAGGTTGAAAGTGAAAGAGTAGGAAAAGATGTTTTATTCAAATAGTAGATAAAAGACAAGTTTATAAGGGACAAAGTTGACAAGGTATGGACATTGTACAATATCATAAATGAGTGAACTCACTCAGAGACTATTACTATTCTTGACATCTATGAAACTAACATAGAGTTGAAAGGAAGAACAGATATTTTTATTGGAATAGGAGATTTCAAGAACCCCAGGCTAATATTTGATAGATAGAAGATTAATAAGGAAGCAGTAGGATTGAACAATACTTTTGAACAACCAATGACTCACAAGGGACGTTAGAAAAAGAGCTGACAACTATTTACCATAGCTAAGATATGGAACCAACCCAGATGCCCCTCAGTAGATGAATGGATCAAGAAAATGTGGTATATATACACAATGGAATTC
>NW_012267229.1:4616030-4650959 GCF_000151885.1 Dipodomys ordii | reverse complement strand
AGGAGGCTGCAATGCTTGGTAAGAAATGTACGCATTATCCTGCCCATGCAATTGTAACCCCTCTGTACAGTATGTTCACAAATAAAATAAAATTAAATTAAAAAAAAAAAGAAAAAGAGCTGACATAAATGAGAAGAAAAACACAGCATGCTAAAACTTGCAGGAGCCAGTGAAGGTAGTACTAAGAGGAAACTTGGTAGTTTGGTGAGCAAAATCAGAACAACAAATTTATTTCCCTACTCTAGTTACACTCAATAATAATTAACCCAGAAAACTTTTATGACCCTAAAAAGCGAGAGGGGATGTATCTCTAGTGGTAAGCAAACAAATGAGTCTCTAATGGGTATCAGCTGGGCATCCTCTAATGCAAACTGGTTCCGATGACATTTTCTGTCTGGAGACAACATCAAATCTGACAGGTGGAGGGCTCCATTCCTGGGATTGCCCCCTAAGACTTCAGACACAAGTCCTAAACCCCAGGTTGTGTAACTTGGATAATTCTGAAGTCAAAAATAGGTATAAATTGGAATTCTCACAACCTCCTCCTTCAATTTGATTACTTTCCTACAGTAACACAGAACTAAGGGAAACATATTTACTGGCCTGTTAATATAAAACATATGTTAAAGGACGCACAGAAATAGAAGATAAAAAATGCACAGAAAGCCGGGCGCTGGTGGCTCACGCCTGTAATCCTAGCTACTCAGGAGGCTGAGATCTGAGGATCGCAGTTCAAAGCCAGGCTGGGCAGGAGAGACCATGAGACTCCTATCTCCAATAAACCACCAGAAAACCGGAAGTGGCGCTGTAGCTCAAGTGGTACAGCGCTCGCCTTGAGCTGAAGAGCTGAGGGACAGCGCCCAGGCCCAGAGTTCAAGCCCCACGACCGACAAAAAAAAATGCACAGAAGGACCCTGAATACAGAAACTCTGTCCCTGAGCAGCCAGAAACCCCCATCCACCCAGCACATGATGTGCTCTGGCTCACCTTCCTGGAAGCCCAAGGTATTAGTTATACAGCATGCTAACTATGCTGGACCATGTCTTTTTAGATATTTATGGAGACTTTATCACATAAGAAATGTTAATTAAATCATTGGTCATTGATTATCAATTTAACCTTCAGTCTCTCTATTCTGCCTGGAGGCTGCCAGGTAGAACTAAAATGAAAGAAGGAACATTCCCTAATAATTTCACAGAAATAGCATTGTGAGCATGGTGAACAATTGTACTCTAACAAATTGGATAATCTGGATAAAAGAGACTGTTTTTTAAGAAAATATAATTTACCAAGACTGTCTCTGAAAGAAATAGAAAATATCCATCAATCCATAATTATTAAGGTGATTGAATTAGACATTGACACCTTGTCAACAGAGCATTAAAAATCTGGGACAAGGTGGCTTCATTGACTACTCATGCCAAATAAAGAATAAGTAACATCAATCTTTCTCAAACTGACCCCCTAATATCAAACAGAAAGTAAAATTTTAATGCTTTTTCTAAGGCCAGCATAACATCAGTACCAAAGCCAGACAAGGCAACTATAGACCAATAGGCTTAGACTGTAGTGACTATTGCTACAAAAAATATGTAAAAAAAATTGAAAAAAGTGAAAAAGTAAAAAATCTTTTTTTAAAATGCTAGCAGATGAATGAATAGCAGACTATTGGAAGAATTGTATTGCAAGATGTAGTGATATTTTTTCTGGAATATAAGATAGTTTCACATACAAAAATCAATTTATCACACATTATTAATGCATATGATATTGATGCAGAAAATATTGGCAAAAGTCTCCATGCTTTTTAGGATTGCTCAAAAAAATCAAGACAGAAGGAAATACCTTAGCATGTTCTACTAATGGGTTAAAAACTGAGAATTTTTCTTTTAAGATTAGAAATAAAGCTGGGATGCCCGATTTTGCCCCTTCTACTTGACACTGCAGTAGCCACAGCAATTAGGAAAAAGAAGGAAAGGCATATAAATTGGAAAGGAGGAAGTAAAACTACTTCTGTTCTCCAATTGCACAACCTGAACAATATCCACATACCCCTCCCTTTCACAGGTACGAAACAAATGAGCAAATAAAATAAATAAACAAATAAAAAAACAAATAAAACTCTGCTAACACTGTTCAGAAGGAAATATACTCAATACCTGGCTTATGTAAAAAATAAATAAAGTAAAAATAGTTTTTTTAAACAACAACAAATAAACACTGCTGGAACATTTGCTTTGAGAAAGAAATACTTCTCGATTTTTTCTTCATCTAAACTTGCTTTCCTTTATCACACTGAGGAACACATAACTTCTTAAATCAGCCTTTAGCTGACCATGTCCAAATGTACGTGTACGTGGTAGGGTTGGAATTGCACCATTTTATGTTATAACACCTTTTAGTATACTTTCGTGGCTATTTATAGAAGATATATATTCATTACATAATTGTTAATGGTGAAAATGATATTATTGTATCAAAGACTAAGAGAATGTTGTAATATGAGAAACTACAAAATAGATGATATACATGAAGATTGAAATAAGGACTTGTTCTTGTTAACAAAAAAACACTGCTAGAACTAATAAACAAATTTAGTAGTTTTAGGATACAAAATCAGCATGCAAAATATAATTGCATTTCTACACACTGACAATGTACCATCTGAGAAAGACTCTCAGAAAGCAATTCCAAATAGCATCAGTCATACCTTATAAAAGAATAAAGCTAATCAAGGAGGTGACAGACTTACATCCACTGAAAAGAACAACACACATTGCTTTCTTACAGTATTGAGGATTGAACCTAAGGCCTTATGCATGCTTAGTCCATTCTGTAAGCAAATGCATTTAGTCCACATCTAAGAGTCCTCTTTTGCTTAATAGTTACAGCACTGATCAAAAATTCAAGCTCAAAATCCATACTGATGAGATTAAAGGAGATTCTTGAGAAATTAAAACAAATAAGATATATTCCCAAGATGCAGTGGCACAAAATAAACATCCACACTCCAAAAGGGAAAATAGGGCATAGAGAAGACCAAATTAAGAATACTGAAGACCAGCAGGGTAAGCCATACACCTTGTATCTCTAGTACCTGGAATATATGTTATCATGATGTCAGCTCCAATGAGCTTGGGCAGCCCCATCTGTATGACCACGATATGGACAGCCCACATGTCCTCTTTGTTGGGATAGCTCTACACACTGCTCTTGGCTTTCCTCAGCAGACATGTTATGTCCCCTTGCAGCTTCACCCTCACAAGCATCATGTAGCCCCTCAGGGACTGTCTGCAAGAACTCTGATTCTATCCTAGCCTTCAAGGCTTCTGTTTGAAATCTGGGTGGCAGCAACGATGCCATCCCAACTCTTGTATTTTGCATCCCTCAAAACCAGTATTCCAGAGATGACACAAAGGTCTGTTCCTAGCATGAGCAGTAGCTGGGCGGGCCATTTTGGACCGTGGTTACATTTCCCTCAGAATCTCTAGGTGACCAAGCATGGTGAGATAACTCTCGGAAAAACAACTTCCCAACCATCCTGGTGAGCTGGGTGTCTAAGGCAAGTTCTTTTCTCCAGGGAAAGTCATTCAAATGAGTTTATGCTTTCATTTCCTTTAGCCTGTGATAAGTAGGGCCTGGCCAATTCCTGAAATGCCCTCAGGTCACCTTTCCTATTGTCCTCATGCAAAGTACTTGACTTCTATATAATGCCTCTAATTTCTTCAGAAATCACAATTTCCATAGCTCTAACACAGACACTGCTAGGCTCTGCTTTTTTTGTTTTAGATTGTCCCAGTCAATCTAGCCAAAAGTAGCCAGCAAAACTCAGGTGACAGCCTTAAATGCTCTACTTCCTGGAAATTTCCTCTACCATAGTTCACCACCTTTGAACAGAATTTCAGGAGACACAGAGAATATACACAAGTTTTATTTACTTATTTTGGCAATAATTAGTAGGAATGACTTCTAGTCTCATTCCCAATAATGTCTTCATTCTCATCTAACATTTCCTAAACAATATATATATATATATATATATATATATATATATATATATTTGTCTGCCGTGGGGCTTGAACTCTGGGCCTGAGTGCTGTCCCTCAGCTCTTCAGCTCAAGGCTACCACTTGAGCCACAGCACCACTTCTGGTTTTCTGAGTGGTTTATTGGCGATAAGAATCTCATGGACTTTTTCCTGCTCAGGCTGGCTTTGTACCGTGATTCTCAGATCACTGCCTCCTGAGTAGCTTGGATTACAGGCATGGGCCCCCAGCACTTGTCACAAAATCTTTATTGTCTATATTTTTATCAACTATAAATTTAGAAATATTAGTATATATTAATTGTACAAAGAGGCACCATTGTGATATTTACATAATCTGCATATAATATTCTTTGATCAAATTCACTTCATGTGTATTCCTCTTTCTTAGTCTTGCTCATCTCTTCTTTTTCAATTTTTTTTGGTTGTTTCCTATAACTTTCAGCCCCCACTCCACGACTGGGTATCAGTGGTTCATGCTTGTAAGTCTGGCTGCTACTCAACAGGCAGAGACTGAAAAGATCAGAGTTCAAGACTACCCAGGCAAATTGTACATGAGATGTTATCCAATAACTGAGAGTAGTGGCAGGCATCTATCAGCCCAGTTATGGCAGCACTTAGAATACATTTTCTTTTTTTTTTTTTTTTTTGGGTCCGGTCATGGGGCCTGAACTCTGGGCCTGGGCGCTGTCCCTCAGCTCTTCAGCTCAAGGCTAGAGCCCTACCACTTAAGCCACAGCGCCACTTCCGGCTTTTTTTCATTTTTGCTTATGTGGTGCTGAGGAATCGAACCCAGGGCCTCAGGAATGCAAGGCAAGCACTCTACCACTGAGCCACCTTCCCAGCACTATGGCAGCACTTTGAATAGGAATATTGTTGTCTAGGCAGGTGCTGACAAAAAGTGAGAACCACCTTAAAATAAGCCTAAGAGATATGGCTCATTAGCTGTTTACTAAGTGCCAAGCCTGAAGTTCAAACTCCAGTTCCCCCTTTCTTACTTTTATTCAATCTTTTTAATTTAATTTTTATATGTGTTACTTTTAAGGCTGATGATAGTACAAGGAAGAAAACTTCATAACAATATGATGAAAATGAATTATACAACTTGTAGGGGCAGGGGTCAGCAGGAAGAACTGGGAGCAAAGGAGCAAAGAGGTGATACTGTTCAAAAAGAAGTATACTCATTACCTGACTTAAACAGCTGTAACCTCTCTGTGCATCATCTTCACAATAGCAATAAAAGTAAAAATAACAATATTGGGCTGGGAAGGTGGCTCAGTGGTAGAGTGCTTGCTTGCCTTATATGCATGAGGCCCTGGGTTCGATTCCTCAACACCATATAAGCAGAAAAAGCTGAAAGTGGTGCTGTGGCTCAAGTGGTAGAGTGCTAACCTTGAGCTGAAGAGCTGAGGGACAGCATCCAGGCCCAGAGTTCAGGCCCCATGACCTGCAATCAATCAATCAATCAATCAATCAAACAAGATTACTACGGACTTTGATAGACAAGTGTGCAAATGAAACCTGTGCAAATGAAACCCAAAGATGGTCTCACACATATATAAAAAACAGCTTTGGGAAAAGCTTGAGTTGATTCTAAACCTGCAGAGATTTTTTTTTCATTAAAAAAATCCATATACTTAATGTTTATCTTCTCTCCTGTCCCATGTCCCAGGCAGAAAACAAGGGATTCAGGTCCTAACCCCCTCCCTCCCTCTGCCAGCAGGGTTGGGTGTTGTGTATTGTGGGGTTTTGTGTGTGTGTGTGTGTGTGTGTGTTATGAGATTAAAAGTATGCCAAATAAAAAAAATAAGAGAAAAAAATAATCCCTTTCAACAGAAGCAGAAAATTATTTAATAAATCATCTCTACCCATTAAAAAATAAATACTTGCAAACTAACAATAGAAAGAAGCCCATTAGAACAGATTGAGCTAATAGCATTACTAAAGGTAAACGAGAGAAGCATTGCTTTTAAATCTTCAACAAAATAACAGCACTTACTGTGTATGATTCTTTTAATATTGTATACTAGCTCCTAATAGCATTCATCTAGAAAAGGAAACAAGAACCTTAAATATAAATGTTATAAACAAAATACTCATTTAAAATACATTTAAAGAAAGTACTATATAAAATATTCACAGACCCTATACAGGTTGGATAAAAGTATAATATCATACTCCAAATCATAAAAAGCGACATCAGTAATTGAGAGTAAAAACAAGTTCATGGATGGGAAAATTCAATCTTATAAAAATGTCAGTTCTTTCAAAATTAATCTATAAATTCAGTGCAATCCAATCAAAATACCAATGGGGTATATAAGGAACTTGAAAACTAATTTTACAATTTAGAAGAAAAAGTGAGGGACCAAGAACAGTGAAGATAATTGAGGATAAAAGGAACAGGGGATCTCAGCCAAGACAATAACAATTATTATTATTATAGGATGCAGATAAGGATACTAGAATACTGGTGCAAAAACAGACAAAAAGACAATGAAATCAAATAGATATCCCAGCTTAAAAAAAATAAGAAAGAAAAGCAGGTCAAATTGATTGGATATGAAGACCAAAACTAAAAATAAAAGATGCTGAGGACATTCTTATCTACCAGAAACAAACAACTGTATTTCTACTGCAAAACTCATGTGGGGAGGGGGCATGGCTGGAATAATTGCAGTTGGATTAAACATCTCAAAATTAAGGGCAGTATATGTTGGCAATGTTGGTATACTGGAAGAATTTATTTTAGTAGTGCACAAACAACAGAGAAAAAAAGAAATGATTGCTACGACCTCATGTTACAATAACAAACTTTTGTTCATTAAAAAAAATCATTTAGCAAATACAATAGTAAGCGAGGTATGATGATGTGTAACTATAATCCCAGCACTCAGGAGGCAGAAGAACTGGTAGTTCAAGGCTAGTCTATGCATCATAGAAAGATGCAATCTCAAAATAAATAAATGAAAACCAATAACAATCCACATGTTGGTAGAAAATACTTGTAAGATATATACCTAGAAAAATTATAAATATTTTCTCTAGGCATGTATATTAGCTATCACTATTGTAATAAACTATCACAAAATGACAAGAAAAGCAATACAAATTATCTTACAGTTATATAGTCAGACATATGACACAGGCATTTGCAGGCTAAAAATCACAGTGTCTTGTTAGACTGGCTTTTATCAATAAGACAAAAAATAATACATTTTGGCAAGGATGTACAGAAAAGGGAATTTACATTTCCATGGGAATGCAAATTACTACAGCCATACAAAATAGTAGGGAGGTTTCTCAAAACATTAAAAATAGAACTTCTTTCTAAATTAGCAACCCTGCTGCTGCACACATAGCCAATGAAAATGAAATTGTTGCATGTTTCATAATACCACGAGATGAAAACAACCTAGATATCCATCAAAAGCACACAGGAAGTGTGGTATTTTTTACTATGGACTATTAATCAACCTTCATAAGAGAAAGAAATCTTATCCCTTGCAACAAGGTGAGTTAACCTAAAAACAGGTTCTGAACAGAAAGAAAAAATACCTTCCTTTATTTGATGTTGGCATAATTTGAGGAAGGGAAAGGAAAAAACAAATGATTTAAATAGGGATACAGATGGACCCATTGCAACAATGATATGTACAAGATGCTATGTTGATAAATGAACTTTACAACTTTGGTGGGTGGGGAGGATGGTAGTGGAAATGGGAGGGCAGGGATGGTAGGGGAAAAACAGAGGAGGAGACAACAATGCTTGAATAAGAAATGTACTCATTACCTTGCTCATGTAAATGTAACCCCTCTGTACGGTATTTTCACAATTAAAAACTTATTTACAAAAACAGGGGGAAGAGCACACAAAAGAAACAAGAAATCACTTAATACATTAAAACAAAAAGCATCAAAGAAAAAAAAGATTTCTCATAAAAATGAAGCATAAAATTGTGTTTACCAGGGTGATGAGAAGGAGGTGATATGATAAATAGGGAAATGTTGGAAGGGAGCAAAGTTTCCGTGAGACAGGAGAAATTAGCTTGGCTATTATAGTTATTAATGTCTTACATACCTGAAAATTGCTAAGAAAATACATTTAAAATGTCCGTACCACACAAAAGAAGTATTCGGAATGGTGATATGTTAATTAGTTCAGTATAAACATCCATCAAAACATCACATTAAAAGCTCATAAATAACGATAATTAAAACAAATACACAAGATAAAGTAAAATGAAGATATTGGTGGGCTGTAGGCTGCAGGCTGTACAGGAGCTCCTTGCTCCCTTTACTTACTAATGTCATTGATACAATTCAGTTTTTGTATTTATGGCACTCTTTTTGTGGTGGGTCCTGGGGCTTGAACTCAAGGCAATACTGTCCCTGAGCTCTTTTGTTCAGGGCTAGCAACTATACCACTTTAAGCCACAGCGCCACTTCTGGTTTTCTGGTGATTACATAGAGATGAAAGAGTCTCATGGACTTTCCTGCCTTGCATTGAACCATGATCCTCAGATCTCCAAGTAGCTAGGATTTCAGGAATGAGCCACCAGTGCCCAAGAAAGCAGAGGCCCTTTCTTAAGCTTCTGGAAGCTGCACATGTGTTCTTTCCAATATCTCCAAAACCAGCAATGACGGGGATAAGTCTACCTCAAGCTTCCAATGTCTTCATCTTTCATCGCTTCTCTATGACCTACTTTCCCCTCTCCCTTCTAATGACTGGTAAGAGGATACTCTCCCACTGAGATAATGACGCACATCTCAAGACTCTTAATGAGGTCTGCAATGCTACTGTTCTTTTCATGAAAGGTAACTTAGTCTCAGGTTGTGGAGATTTAGATGTTGGAGCACAGAGGACCATTGCTCTACCTGTGGATGTTTCCATCTCAGTCTGTACACATCTCTCAAAATCAGTAAGAATAAAAAAGTTACCGAGTAATTTGCTGCCCATGAGTATGGAAAATGGGAGTTGGGATGGGTTCTGCTCTACTGTGGAACTACAAAATCCCTCTAAGAACCCAAATGAAGCTTGGAACACACATATCTGTAGTGGAGCCTAACCATTTCAACTGGCCTTTCTGTTTTCATTTTGTTTTGCCTAGAAATTGGATGGCTGGATTGATGCAGGGCTGCTGCTTTGTAAAACAAATACAATGGATATTTTAAAATATATTGGCCATGTCTCAGCCAGAAAGTGCATTCAGGAGAAGCTACATCAATTGCATGGGGGGAGGAACCTAGCCCAACTATTTTCAAGTCTAAAGACAGAGTCACACCACAGCTCTCTGTCTTACTTCTTTGTTCCAAAGGATGCTTACTGAAAACTGAAAAGCTTCTCTGCTTGATGGTTTTGTTTGTGTTTTTGTTTTTTTCTGACTAATTGGCCTTCTCCACAGGCATAAAAGGGAAGCTAAAATTGTTCCCAGAAGCAGTCATTACCATCCAATACCAGAAGAATAACATGTATAACCCAGCATGATGGATGTATGCCCTGCTTCCTAATTTCTTGGGAGGGAAACTATGAGCTTTCTGCTTCTCTGTCTCCTCCCATCTCTGATGAGGCCCCAATGCCTCCTGTGCTGGCTTCTTGGATAATATGCCCTGCAGGTGCATGACTTTCTTCCCTGTTCTTTCTCTTAACCCTGCTTTAATGGTGTTTCCTCAATTTAGCACTCTCCCAATTAAACTTCTTTTTTCACTCCATTCCTTACAGTCTGCTCCTCGGGCAACTTAAACAAAGACAGTAAGACATCCAAAATGTTGATGGGTAGTGAGTTGGAAGAAGGAATCTCAACAGTGGTCTCCCTCTGATATTGTCTAGTTAGTTGGTGAATGATGGTGGACCATTCCCCCAAAATTGGCACTCCAGTAGGCAACCAGTTCCTGCAGTTGTCTTCTGAAGTGCACCCCAATACTGATAGAAAGCCTTGTACAGGGCCCTCTTGTTTGTGTTGTTTCATGAAGACACCATGGGTTGCTGGTAATGTTTGCTTCATAAAAGAAGGTGACACGTTAAATTTATATTGTCATTATTCTGATTAAAAGAATTACGACTAGATAAGAAGATTTTCTTCCTTGTGGAAACACCATTAATTGACAGCTGGGAAAAAATGTGGCGATAAAAGGTAATTTGCTTTCCCAGGCTCTTCTGCATTTTACAATACTTGTCTTTTTTAAAGGCCACTGCCAGCTATCTTGGCAGAACAAATGAAAGAGCTCTTCAACAGTAAGTCAAACTTCCTGTTTCCCCACAAAGCGTGAAGTGAATGAACAGAGGCAGTAGAAGCAACATTTGAAGGTTGCAAACAAGTCCCAGGGGGAAATGGGGTCACCAATGGCACTCTTTCAGGTTGTGGGAGTTTGACGGCAACATTTTCCAAAGTATAAGACATGTACAGCTTGTACTAGAATCCAGTGATGATGCTTTTGAAAGCATGTGATTTTGGGTTCGACTCCCACATTCACAGAATCAGAATCAATAGGTAAGAAGCTCTGGGACTCAGCATGGAAGGTAAGTCTGTCATCCTGAAGTTGCAATTATTTATGCTTTCCTGCAATGCTTTCTACTCAGGCTTTATATTTGGGCTTCACAAGTGTTATTAAAGTCTTCTTTGTAAAGATTTCCATTTCTTCCAGCTACAAAATTATTTAACCTCATATAAAGAATCTATGCAGGAAGAAATTAAATCTAAATATTAAAATGCCTTGTAATGTGTAGTATGGATGCATTTATGTTAAAAAAAAGTATTCCAGCGTTATTCACAGGAATCACTGAATACAAGTAAGGACAAACAACAGGTACAATTACATCCAAATGCTATCAGAAGCTTTGCCTGATGACAGCAGGGAGCATCCAGCAACCTTTTTGTTAAAAAAAAATGTACTGGATCCACGAGTTTATGATTATTTCAAGTGGAATTCAGTTTGAATCAATGCAAATCAGTGTGTTTTCAGTCATTCACATATCAACATTGCATTTGAACTAATGGGAGCTGAGTTGTACCAAAGCAGTGGTTATTCATCTACAGTTAGACATGCAAGTCTCAGCATATTTTTAATTCAAATCTTGTTTTTAAAATATCTTCAAGCAGCAGTTTAAAAACCAACACATTCAAGTGTGTTCTACTTCAAATGTTTAACCCATTGGAGACTCTTAACGTAAGCATGTTGGCAGTTCAGTTAAATTGTGCACCAATTTCAAATCATTTCCTGCTATTCCTCTCCATATGTGGAGAAGGGTTACTATGAGAAAGGCTCAAATTTTTTCCAACAGTCTATGTTTACCAAGGAAGCCTTTCTGTGCATATACAACTATAGAGTGGGTTGTAAACAGCAGCTTTTGCTTATCAAGTTCAACCATGTTCCAGGCTAGCCCATGTATACAGTCTCTACTGCCCGACAGGAAATGACACAATAAGTAAAGACGGGATATTCTTCACCATTATGATGTCAGAGCTTTAGTTGTATACATATATATATGTCTATGTATACATATATGTATGTGTATATATATGTATGCTACATGGTCTGGAGCTCTCATTTGTACTTATAGATGCTATCATAATACCTTTACATAATTAAGTGACTCTTTAGGTCATGAGTGAATCAGAGGTTAAAGAGAAAAATAAAATGAAACAAAGAGAAATGTACTAAGAGGAAATGACCTTGTCTCCTCTATGAGTAGCTGCAAGTTTTTCAGCCAAAGGATCTTTTAGGCTGACTATGTGTATCTTGTAGTAGAAATTCCATGATGAGTATGAACGGGCCATGGGACATAAAGATGTTGTATCAGGCATTTGCTTTCACCTTTGTAAGGCAATTCATAGAGCCCTAGTACTCTCCATGTTTTACTCCATGATATATTCCTACCTTTTCCTGTATCCTTTCTCAATTTACTATGACTTATTTAAAACCAAGTGTGAAAAGGAAGCTTTCGTTTCTTTCAGCTACAAAATTATATAGCTCCACATAAAGAATATGTGCAAGCAAAATTTGAATCTAAATATTAAAATTCACTGTGAAAGGTAAGTGCATTTATGTTTCAGAATACTCCAGCATCATTCAGAGGAGTCGCTGAATACAAATGAGGCCAAGAGACATGCACAATACAATACATACACATGCTGTCAGTATCCTTGCTGATGAGAACAGGGGGAAGCCAGCAACCTTTTTGTCACATACTTGATCAATGAGTTTGTGAATATTTCCAGTTGAATTCAGTCAACCAAGATTAAATAAGTTTGGGCTTCAATGGGGGTGGAGGATCTACAGATAAGATTCTAGTGATTGGAAAAAAGCCTCGTTCCTCTTTTTGTGTGCCTTTCTAGAGGCCTCTTCACATGGTGGTTAGCTCTCCTGAGAGTGAACCAAGGGAGCAAAACAACAGCCACAGTGTGAGATGGTTTATTCCAGCAGTCCCACAACGCCATTTCCGTAATATCTTTCTGTTTACATTGATCTCTGTGTTCACATGTAAGGGAACTACACAGAGTAGAAATAACAATGTATAGACCCATACAGACATTTTCTAGGCTGGCTTCCATTTCCCCCACAAACAAATTTATGTGGGTACTACTCTTTTCCTATTCCTCTCCTACTTTAAATGAAGAAGGACCAGTTGTGGTGCTTCATAGCTGTCATCTCAGTTACTTATGAAGCAGAGGTAGTAAGGTTACAATCTGAACCCAGCCCGGGCAAGAAGTCAAAATCCTATCTGAAAAAATGATGGAAAGAAAAGGAAAGAAAAAGGACATAGCTCTACTGGAGGAGCACTAGTCTTATAAGCCTGAGGCAACTGAGTTCAAGCCTTAATACCACCACAAAATGGGTGGGACAATTTGAGAAAGTGTCCTAAGGCACTCAAACTCCCAAATTTACAGTATTAACTCCTAGTCAGTCATTCCTAATAGAAGAACAAAAGGTAAAAAATAAATAAATAAAATAAAAAGAGTCTGAGATGGAATGTTGAAGGATCAGAAAATGGATAGATTTTTAGAATGCTGAGGTTAAACAGATGCCCAGGAGAATCTGTTAGGAAAGCTATGTGGGATGGCAGCCTGGACTCTCCAGCTGTGCATGAGAATCCTCCCTTGGGCTTCTTAAAACTTCCTGCTGTTGGGCTTCTCCACCAGAGCTTCTCTTTCAGTAGGTCTTGCCTGAAAACCAAGAATTAGCATTTCGAATTTTCCACATGATGTTCATGCTCCTGATCCAGAGACCACACTTTGAGAGTACCACATATCACAACAGAAATCCTTTAAGTGAAGGTCAAACGTCTAGATGATCTAACACTGTTATTACAGTTTGTCTTTGGATCTGAAGGGTGGGGAGGAAGGATAGTTGAAGGAAAGAGTTGCGCATATGGTTTTTATTCTCTTTGGTTATGACTTCCTCGTAGTCAAGAAATCAAGTTTGTACTTTCACATGTATTTGTGTAATACCGCATGGATTTAGTTAGACAATTAACAATTATTACTTGGTTAAAAATTAAGCAACTTAAAAAATATTGATTATTGTTTGGAAATGAAGTATATCCCCCAAATTAGGTGTTGAGGGCATAGTCTCCAGCTGGTGGTACTATTTTGCAAGTTTCGGGAAACTTCAGGTGAAACTTGGTTGGAGAAAGTACATAGCTCGAGCATGGGTCTTTGAGTTTATCTTATTTGTAACTTCTCTTTCTCTTCTCTTCTCTCCTTTCCTCTCCTCTCTTCCCCTTTTCTTCCTTTCCTTTATTTTTCTCTCTACTCCCCCACGTCTTGTCCATCTAAGGACAAGATGTCAAAAGACCCTTTGCCACCACATTCTCCAGCCAACATGATGTTCTGCCCAAATGTATGGGACAAGATTCCATTGTCTGAACCTTCTAATACTGTAAGCCAAAGTCATCCTTTCTTTACTTCAGTTGTCTCTGCCAGATATTTGATGATGAATGCAACAGTTATTACCCTTCTTCTGACAGCTGACATCTATATTCCATGAATCACACCACAACACATTCACAGTGATCAATTATCATGATATTTATCATCCATTTTGCATGACAGAGAGGAAAATGCAAGCTGCAAGTTTGTCCCCAAGGCTTAACCTGGCACCTGCATGAAGCAGCTCGGCTCCAACAAGCACTGGCAGTGGAAAAGCTGCTCATGTCACACCTTGGTCGAGATGGAAACTTAGCGGGTTGTGTAAGTGAATAAACACAGCAGCAGGACTGCAAACTGAAGAATATCAGCTCTATGCTGCTAATTGGGTCATTTATTCCTATCACCTTAAATTTACTTTCCTCTGTGAGTCTGCTTTTGGCAATGTCCCCAAGTCATTAGCATCTTTATTAAGAAAGAAAAAAAGATAATAGTATGTTTGACATTCTCTAATTTATATGCATTCTCAGTATACCATTTTTGCATCTTCATTTATTTACTTTCATTTTATATAAAGTTCAAAGCTGGATCTGGTTCACAGATCAGAAGTGCAGTATCTCAGACCTAGAAGGGTTATTAGAACACATTAATAATAACCAAAAGTCTACCTCACTTTGAAGTGTGACCAAATAATTTGTTCCTCATAACAAACGGCAACATTTGGAGTTAATTAACTTTTTTAAATGGTCTGCAGTAGGCTTGAATTACTTTGAGAATGCCAATCTCATTCTCTTGCATTCTAAAGTCTTCTTGAGAAGATCAGAAGATCTTGATACAACGTGAATAGTTCTGGAATTGTGTATTTCCCTTCTTTTGTCTATATGAATGTTTGAGTGTGTCACTACAAAATATCAATGGATATATAGATGATTACATTACAATCCAGTTGAAATATGTTGGTCAGGAAGTTAAATCAAATGTGGAATTTTAGTGTTTCACATAGTCACACTGTGAATGGAAGCTGAATATTGGTGGCTCATCCCTGTAAACCTAGCTACTCAGGATACTGAGATCTGAGGATTAAAGTTTGAAGCTGGCTGAAAAAGAAAAACCCTTGAGTTTCCTTTTTTTTTGGACAGTCATGGTGCTTGAACTCTGGGCTTGGGTGCTGTCTTTGTGCTCTTTAGCTCAAGGCAAGCACTCTACTGCTTGAGCCACAGCACTGCTTCTGGTTTTCTAGTGGTTTATTGGAGGTAAGAGTCTCACAGAGTTTCCTGCCCAGGCTGGCTTTGAACCACGATCCTCAAATCTCAGCCTCCTGAGTGGCTAGGATTACAGGTGTGAGCCACCGGCGCCTGGCAGTCATGAGTTTCTTATCTACAATTAACCAGGCAAAAAGCTGAAAGGAGATATGGTCAAGTAGTAGAGTGTTAGGCTAGAGCAAAAAAGTCAAGTGAGAGTCCAAAGTCCTCAATACCAGGTCCTAAACAAAACAAATAAGTAAATAGAAACAGGAAAATTAACTGCTAATACTTTCATTTAGTTAATATATCCCATATAACAAAATATTATCCTTTCAACACAATCACTACAAAAATTGAAATGCTTTATATTCATTTTCATACTAAGGCTTAAAATTCCAGTTTGCTTACAATCTTCAGTACTGGTCACATTTCATGTTCATTTTTGTACTAAGGTTTGGAATTCCAGTTTGTTTATAACCTTCAATTTGGACTGATCAGAGTTCAAGGGCCAACTAGTCCTTTGAGATTTTGAATGCCCACGTTTCATCTCAGGTCTAGGCTGAGCCCTTTAATTTTTGATGAGTAATGGAATCCCAAGGTCCTTTGTCTACTGTCACCAGTTGGTTAGAGAAGATGACACTGCATCTGTGCCCACTGAGCTGCAAACCCAAACACCTCATATATACATAGAAGTTGTTTTTGCTTTTACGAATTTTCCTCCATAAGAAAAAGTCATAAAAGAAACCACTGTATTGGCCTAAGGGAAATATACCATGAGGCTTACATGTCTAGGGCCAGAGTGCTGAGATTGTCAGTATGATTCTTCAAGAAATAGTCTTGGGTTATTTCTTTTCTCTATTTTCTCATCTATAAAATAGGAGATTATAACGACACTTTGTTTCTCAAGGAGGCCACATACACTTTGAAATGCATATGAAACTGAGGGAAATAACTAGGATATAAACACAACAGTATAGTTATGAGCTATGTACTATAAAACTTTCAACACCTTCTGTGGCCAAATTTTATGTGACTATAAATTAGCCATGTGCTTTTGTCTGATAATCCTGTGTCATATTGGAAGGAAAGGGTCCATTGTGTCTCCATTACATACTTACTAAATTTTAGAGCATTCTTTAATTAAAAATTCTTGGGAGGGGGGGTGGAAACAGCTCCTGACTGAATTTCATTTAGCTAAAGACCCAAATATAAATCTCCCATATTCGTGGTAATTGGGTTAATTAAGGTGTTACTATATTGTTTTGCAGCATTTTCTTCCTGCTCTTTAAAAGGAATGCAAACGTATTTACTTTATGTAGTAAAAATAAGGTGTATGCAATTATCTGAAATCTAACTGAATGCATACAGCTAATGACTGCCCAGATTCTGCAAGAATCAAAACTACCTATTCCCTGCCAACTCAGTACAAACCATGACTCACAGCCAAAAGTTCCTCCAATACTTTATAGCTCAGAATAGGTGTTGGTGTTTTTAGTCTTAACAACTGAGTGAACCAAGGTCAAAATAATTTTCTTTATTGCAAAACACAAAAAAATTGTTCTTGAAAACATGTCCAAAAAAGTGATCATATTTGATTATAAAGAAGGTCTCCTTATCAGTCTTTCTAAGTGTTTTTAGTATTTGACAATATTTGAGGAATTTATCAGGTGAATTTAGTGTGGGTAGGTTGTGAACAGAGGTCACAATCCCATCATTTATTTTGCAAACTTTCCTGTGGTTAACCAAGCTACAGAAACATGTAATTTCAATTCAGCTGGTGACATTTGTCCTTAGAATCCAGTCAGATTTTATGTACTAAGAAGTTGGACTTTTCTTAGGGATTAAATGATTCCGTCCTTTTACTTATGAAGAGCACTGTCCTCTGACCTCCAAACATCACCTCTTGGCCTGTGGTGCTTTCAAGATTGGGGATATTTGGGGTGATTTGTAGAGATCTGAAAGTATTTTTCCATAGCACATAACTGTCAAACTATGCTTTTGGATTATAATTGGGCTTGCTGGTCTGATTCCCATTGCTCAATGGCCTGTTTGTCTTAAGTGGTTCATGATTTCCTATGTGAGAAGGAAATGTAATAAAGCAATCTATGCCTTGTTACTGTTTATCAGATCTCCTCCCCTTCCCTCCCTTGTCCCTCCCTACCCCCCAGATGGCATTTGAACACATTTCACTATGATGTTCCACCTTTGCTCCCACAATTCAACTCTCTTTTCCATTCCAGTTCCAGTCCACTTTCACTTCACCTTGATACTAACCTTAATAAATAACCTTAGTAATATCCGTGTCCATCTCTAAAAGAATACTTTAAGTGGTAAGTACCCATGATCATGTATGTTAATTGTCAACATTTTAGAATCCAAGTGAGAATCTTAGTATTTATTTTTCACCAAGGTAACTTCCAGAAAATTTGGGAAATCAATAGCTTATTTTTCTTTCCAACTTATATAAAGCAAGATAACGCAAATCAAAAATATTCTCCCCAATATCAGAAACTCAAGAAGAATATATTGTGAAGCTCATATGACAGTCCCTGTCAGATCATAATAACTATTCCTTTTCAGTAACATGGCAGAAGAAAGACTATTTGGCATGGAAACAAAGGACATAGGGACATCTTGTGTTCTATCACTTACTGTGTGAATTAAAAATCCCAGACTCCTTCAGAGCCTTCCTTTTATTTTCTATAAATAAGACTAAGAATTCTAGTGAGGGGGTAATTCTTCTTTTAGTTGTACTGATCTATCCCCACTCTATGTCAGACTGGTAGAGCTGTCAGTCCCAGAGCCACTGTCCCAAACACAGCAAGAAGAGGAACATACTCTGACCCAAACCTAGTCTCTCCGTCAGACTTGAATCTTAAAATGGAGATTCACAAATGCATCATGAAGAAACTGAGCCATTTTTTTTTTTGGTCCAGTCATGGGGCCTGAACTCTGGGCCTGGGCGCTGTCCCTCAGCTCTTTAGCTTAAGGCTAGTGCTCTACCACTTGAGCCATAGCACCACTTCTGCATTTTTTTTCTTTTTGCTTATGTGGTGCTGAGGAATCGAACCCAGGGCCTCAGGCATGCAAGGCAAGCACTCTACCACTGAGCCACCTTCCCAGCCCCAGAAACCGAGCCATTTGTAACAGTTCAAAATACTCTAGTTACTTCAACAAGGACTTATTAAAATATGAATATTCAGTGTGCTTTATATAAATTACCTCTCATTTGACCTCTCTCCTAGAATACCTATCTATGGGATAACTGTAGTAGCTATTATTGTCTTACATTGGATTTCTTCCAAAGTAGAACTCAGAACCTGGAAGCAAGCATCTCCTTTGAGAGGTAAAAGATGTTTGCGGTGAGACTAAGGAAGAAAAGTTGATAGAAGTTTTGTTAATAATTCAGATACAGCTTTTGTGATGGGCAATGTGATTTGTAACCTCCCCAAGATTCCTAAATCTCACTGAAACTTAGTTATATGCTCCATGCGAGTAGACTGTTGTTTGTGTGGTTTCCTTTGTTATTATCGTGTTTTGAATATCAAGAAAGGATGGCTAGGATGTTTGGGACAACATGACATGGTATGGTGAAGGTGTGGTTGAAAACAAAGGGCCAAGATAGAAGATACGGAGTGAGCTTTTGGGGAATGATGGAGCAAACTTTGATATTTGACAGGATATAGAATGGGAAGTTAGAATTGGGAGTTGCAGTAAATTTTTCTAGATTTCCAAGAACTAGTAGACCCTAAATTATATGTAACTTAAGTCACAAAACAGAGACAAACATCTATATTATTTTACATCTGTTCCCTTTTAGTGAATTTTCATTGTTTTTAGTTATTCAAATCTGGAACTATAATAAAGAATAACATCTGGATCTATATTGAGTCTCACTAAGATACATTCTCTACCCTCAAGACCAACACTGGGTCTGAGCTAGCCCATTATAAACAGTAGCTGATGCCTCTAACACTTTGTATTTCCTACCATGCCACCTAGTAACACATTCACACATAGCTTTGCCAAAGATTTGGGATCCTACATGTAGGAAATATGAAATTTATATTCTATTTTTTTGTATATTGAAGTTTATAAGATGAATCCCAGAGAGGAGAAAAACTGACTTCATTTTCTTTCCACAGGGGGAAAAAATAAAATGCGGAGGTGGGGGAAAGGTTTATTAAACACACAGGCTGAATAAGTTCTGACTATATCATAACTTTTTCCAACAGCATCTTAAATCCAGGTTATTACTCTAAGTTGTTTATCTGGTACTTTGTATTGCTTAACACTTGCTGCTGGCAGATTTAGGAGAGAGTATAAGTCTTGCTTTGTGCTTGAATCCTTGAATAACCCGAGAATGGATAATGGTAAAAAGCAGAGCCAGTCCTGAGATAGTTTCAAAAAGCACTGCTTCAATAATGAGAAATAAGGTATCTGTTGTAAGGGTAGGACCTGGTCCTTAAACTTGGCTATACCTAGAATGTAAGCATCATTTTCTTGGCTGTCAGAAAATTTACCTGCCTAGATGTAAAAATCCCATGCCCCTTCTGGAAATAAAGAACATTATCCATAGTATGTATTGAAGTCATTATCCATAGTATGTATTGAAGGATTGCCTTCTATGAAATTGGCTTGAAATTCTTGGAACCAGAACCTGAAGCATCCTTAAGTCTATTTGCTCATGTCCCTGTCTATCTTCCGCAGGATGTCAAAGTCTCCTCCAATAACAACTTAGGTGTCTAGGGGTGCTCAACTCTGAATAGATCCGCTCTGAACCTCGACACCTGACAAAGAATCCTATACATAACGCCACGATACTGAGACTCCATGTCACATTGACTCAGCAGTTCTGTTCAGCAGTCCCATCAAACACATCTTCACTCCAACTCTTTCCACCTGCACTGTTATGCACTTTTGAAGGCACTTTGGGTGAACCATTCACTTTCCAAATATTTTAGTTCTAGCAGGCAGGTCAGGTCATTTAGAATAATCTGACATAACCTAAAACACAGAAATCCCAGCCTTGTGATGTTTATACTCTTCATGAAAGAAAACAGCCCATCTGAGGTACTATGGTGAAATGCTTAATTTGATGATTCAACAAAGGAGAAAAAAGCACATGGAAAGGCTTGGACATGCCCTGTTATTCATTTCAAGTTTCTTTAGTATCATTATCACACACAAACCAATATCAGTGCTCCTCATGTATTATCCTGTTTAAATCTTGCACTACCATATAGAGCAATGGTGATCAGTACTACAGCTGCCAGGTCCTGAGTTTCAGGACCCTTGATTCCTAACACCAGTGTGGCTCAAGTATTAGGACTTTCAGACCTAGAGTTCAGCAGCTCCCTGGTATTCTTCCAGAAACTAGGGCTTAACATTCAACTCCCCTTCAGCTCTTTAGTCTTCTGCCATTCACAGTATTAGCTTTCTCTCATCTTCCTTTGTCTTCGGTCACCTCAGCTGCCTCTGTTCTCTGTAATTTTTTTGCCATGTCAGTCACCTGAACTCTTTGGTAGCCTTCTCTAACTCCTTTTCATGTTACCAGCTTAGCCTGCTTTATGAAAGGATCAGAAGTAGACATTAAAAAAAAAGACACCAGTAGAGAAACTTTTCGTTGGAAATAATGTGCAACACTAGGGGGCAGCACCAGAGAATGGCTTCAAGCTGACTCCCAAAGTGAGCCAGAGAGCCTGGTTAAGGATTGTGTGGAAAGAGAGTGTGTTATGCAAATGAAGGATTGTGTTTGCACCAGTCATAGCCCAGCTGCTGGTTCCATCAAATACAGGCCCTGCATTGGGACAATTTACAGATTGCATCCATCACAGGCTTCCTGCTGAGATACTAAGGAAGGTGCATCCCTTCTTACCTTGAATGAGAAAAGTAATAGGGGCACCTAAAGTTCACCAAGGCTGAGACTTATAGTGCCCAGGTCAGTATAGGTTGTCTTGAGCAAGGCCTTCTTGAGCAGAAGTCTTGACTTCAGTTGCAATGGTCCATGCAGATACAGTATTCAGGTATACAGGTTATCATAATGGTAGCTCAAGCAGCTTGGCAGAGAATGGGCTGTGTGGCTGACAGGAATGAGCAAAGGGTCTATCTGATGCCATCCAAAGGCCTAAGTAACTAGTACCGGTGGTTTCTCTCATTCATAGAAAAACACATTACAGGCTACTTACAATAGAGACTTAGAGATCACCACAAAAATCTCACACTCTCAACAGGACTTAACAGAGCTATCCCACCCTTCTGCCAAATGCCTGCAGGGAGGATTGAGATCCAGGAACCTGTCACTAGGGTTTGAATTTATGGTTATTTTTTTTGAGCCTTATGATCCCACTGCAATTCTCAGTCAATCCCACCAACTTCTCAAAGTGAAATTCTCTCTCTCTAACCTCTAGGACTTTCAGGTTATGGCTTTCCAACGCTTGTTAAAAGACATTTCCACTCCCTTCACCCTTCAAGATAGTCCAAACTCACTACCGCATTTGATAAAGTTTGATTTTAAACCTAAATCTTCTTTGAAATATCATGTTTTTTTCACACTCCTCCTATACTTGTATACTAAAACTCGTTTACCTAAATTTTTCACATGTTAGCTTGACTTACAAGTAAATTAAAAGCCAGTATAAGGCATTCACAGTGGGTTGTTGTTTTGACTTTTACCATTTCTTTTTGGTTTTGCTCTTCCTTATAGTGGATGGGAAGTGTAGTAGGTATTAATGAAGGCTCCTTAATTGGCTACAAAGCAAACTATATTTAATTCCATCATCACTTGGGTGTTTTCCTCTGTTGTTTGCAACTAGTGATAGGAAGCAAAGAGAAAAAAGAGAATATGGTTCTAAGACTGTAATTAAAGCCAAGAGAAGAGATGCTCAGATTATAAGCTATTTTTGTCACTAGGTATTGATTCCAAGCAATGGTTTGGTCAATGCAGTTTGGATAACAGGTAATTCTTAAAGGTGATTAATTCCAGGTGGATCAAATCTTAATATACTTTTGAGGATGATTCACTTTAATTTGCTGCATCATTACTTTTAGGAAGCAGCAAAGGATACCAAGTATTACAGATGCTTGCACATTCTCTCCAACTTCCCTCCCAAGTTGAAAACCATTTAAAAATAATTCCAGATAAAGTTCAATCAGTTAGCCAGCTACAGCATTCTCTTAGGGTAGCATTAGCATTAATTAATATTTGTGGATTACTTTGAAAATCGCAAATGCTATGGAAGTGTTAACGATTAATTTAGTAAAAGCACAAGCCATGAAAGCTGAAATTTAAAGTCAGTTGCACACTGATGAAATGTTTTAATATTTAAATGAACTTGCCTGAAGAAAGTCTCTGCCATCCTATGTTTATAAATCAGGAGAGGAAAGATGTCTGAAGTGGAGAGATTTTAAAATGCCTTTAAAGAGAATACTGAGGCAAACATGAATAGGAATGATTCTCACCTGTAAGAGGAGGTAGTGACCTTTTAAGATAATAAAAATGGTACTTGAGGGCTTGCACATCCATCAGTACAGGCCCTCCTCCTGCTGGTAATTAGGAGTGATTTAGATGATGAGATGTGGGCAAAGAATAGGAATTAGAGGAAGTGAAACTAGAAGACAGAAAAATTAAAAGGAAGAAGGAAAGACAGTGGAGGGAAAAGGGAAAAATCCCTGGACTGAGATTCAAACTGATTTTGTGATGATACCACCCTTTCCCCATTGCAAGCCAGCCTAAGGAGAAATCCTAACCTAATAAGGGATTCCAAATGGAAAACAAAACAAAACAAAAACTTCTTGACTGTATTGTCACCAATGGACCTCTGTAAATGTCTCTGCATTCCTGGTTTGTTTGAGTCACCAATGGACCTCTGTAAATGTCTCTGCATTCCTGGTTTGTTTGAGCCTGTGAGGAAGGCCCTCTTATGGGCCCTCCTTTTGCATTTACATAAGGCTGCCCTAGGAGATAGGGCTGACAATTTCTTCAGCCCTTCACCCTCTTCTCCCACAAGCACCAAGAGGCTGCCTTCCCCAACCAATCTCTTTATTCTCTCTCTCCCTCTCCCTCCCTCCTTCTCTCCCTCCATCTCTCTCCCTCTCATGGCTAAGACCTGAATGCTCTTTTCAATGACAATTTCCAGAAGAGAGGGTTTCCATGACTGTTGCCGAAATGGTCAATGTGACCCCTGGATTAAACTTACTGAAATATTTCATTGTGGTCCTGCCACAAAGTATTAGATTAAAAACTAAATGTCTCATATCCAAGATGAAATCCTTATAGAATAGAAAAGTAATTACCTTCTTTAATTCCTTTCTTCTTTTATTCTTTTTGTCCTCTGGTATCTTTTAAACATTTTAAACACCTAAGTTGCTTTGAAGAAAACTTGGAAAATAGAAAAACATTACATTGAAATATACTAAATTAAAAATATGTAAGTACATTCTAACCATGGCTTTTCTATGCAGGTATGCACATGTCTTAAATGTAGTCATAGTTCCTGTCTGACATTTGCATTCAAATATAATATATAATGTATACATTATTTCATGATATAGCTATGAAAGTATAAAATATGATGTACTTATAAATTCTATATGACTGCAAATTCTAAGACCTAAATGTAAGCATACTTTTAGTATTTATAAGATATTTTTTATTAATGTCTTTGTAATGATTATGTAACATTCTACGTCATTCTATATAACTCTTTGTTACATTTGAGGTTATATTTTTAGGATTCTCACAAATTTTGTCATAAATCATGTTATAATATTTAGGGGCAGACATCTATTAACAATTTTTATCAAATGAGTCAAAGCGTATTTTCAATGGACAATTGAATTTGATATTTTGTTTTTCTATTTTCTTTCCATAACTTGACAAACATACAACTGGCAGATAAGTATAATTTTTTTGTGAGTTTAGGGGAGGAAAAAAATTTCCTTTATCTTTTTAGCTTCTTTCTTTCTTTTTTGTTTTTTTTTTATAGTGGCGCCTGAACTTTGGGCCTGGGCACTGTCCCTCAGCTCTTTAGCTCAAGGCTAGCCACAGTACCACTTCTGACTTTTTCTGCTTATGTGGTGCTGAGGAATTGAACCCAGAGCCTCATGCATGCAAGGCAAGCACTTTACCACTGAGCCACATTTCCAGCCCATCTTTTTAGTTTCTTTTTCTGAAGCTTTGCAAATTGAACCACAAATAATGAGACAGGTGAATAGGACAAAAACATCTTTCTTCACCAAAAAAAAAGATTCAAAGGAGTAAAATTGGGACTTATATGCTATTTTAAAAAAGGTGTGAATGTAAAGATGCAAGCAGCAAACAACAGAGGTTTTAAGTTTCTAGAGGTGATAAATTATGGGAAGGAAGACATGGAATTTTCAATAATGAGTTATCTTTGGAGTCATTCTTTCACTAGGGTGGAGAATGTATTTACAACAGAAAGGTTTGCTTCACTTATAGGCTGACAATAAAAGCACAGAGAGCTTTCTCTGTGCCTTTTCTTAATCATTGACTCAAAATATTTTTTGTGTATTTTGGAGGATAACTTTTCTTCTCCCCGTGAGCATCTTATTTCAACAGAATTTGGATTGTGGTCATAGCTGTAAAAGCTTATTTAAATTGGAGAAAAAAGAAGAAAAAGAAGGAGGAGGAGGAGGAGGAGGACGAGGAGGACCAAGAGGACCAGGAGGAGGAGGAGGAAGAGGAGAGGGAGGCAAGGATGGAAGGAAGGAAAGATTTGTTAAATGCTCAAAATATATCTTGTTCTAAAGAAATTGAGATGAATGAATTTCTTCCTCTCCAGAAAAATCTGTTTTTTTTTAAGTGCTGTCCTAGGGCTTGAACTCAGGGCCTGGACACTGTCTCTGAGATCTCTTTTTTCTAAATACTAGTGCTTTACCACTAGAGCCACAGCTCTACTTCCAGATTTTTAGGGATTAATTGGAAGTAAGAGTTTGCTAAAAGTAAAAGTTTCCTAAACTTTCCTGTCCAAGCTGGCTTTGGACTTCAATCCTTAGATCTCAGCCTCCTGAGCAGCTAGCATCACAGGCTTGAGCCACTAGTGCCCAGCAAATTTGCCAATCTTTAACTGGCCTGTGTGGCAGAATGATTGCCTGAAGGGTCCCATTCCTTTCCCTCCCTATATTCCCCACCAAGATAGCATGATCTTCAGGCAATTCCTACTCAGGATCTCCATCCTTGAGTCTGAGATGACATACTTTTGTCAGTGGAATGCATCAGGTGTTCTGGTGTTAGCCTGATCCTCAGGGTGTTTGAACATTTTGCAAACCATGAGAGCCCAGTGTTGGACATATGAACAAGCTTGGGATAACCTGTAGGAAGATGAAAGGCCACAGATCATATATATATACTTTTGAACATTCTGCCCCTAGCCAAGCTGGAAGTTAACCACAAACACATAACCATGAGAGCCCAGTGTTGGACATATGAACAAGCTTGGGATAACCTGTAGGAAGATGAAAGGCCACAGATCATATATATATACTTTTGAACATTCTGCCCCTAGCCAAGCTGGAAGTTAACCACAAACACATTCCATGAGAGTCAGGAACTACCAAATCAAGTCCAGAATCCTGAGCTAAATCAATGTGTTTTCTTGTGTGACTGTCTGTAACACAGGGCATGCTAATAGGTGCAACCTATACAGTTGTGAAAATGTGCTTAGCATAATAGAAGAAGAGACTAGGAGCTGAAGCTGTGGGCATGGCTGTCTCCTTCAGTTGCTTTTGCTCTTGCTGACTGTAAATTTTAAGGTAAGTGAACTTCCCAAAACATAATGAAACCAACATGATAACAAAGTCCAGTGGGTTTTGTTGTTGTTGTTTTGTTTTTCTTTCATCTTTACAACATTTTTTTGCCAGTCCTGGGGCTTGAACTCAGGGCCTGAGCACTATCCCTGAGCTTCTTTTGCTCAAGGCTAGCACTCTACCATTTGAGCCACAGCGCCATTTCTGGCTTTTTCTGTTTATATGGAACTGAGGAGTGCAATCCAGGGTTTCATGCATGCTAGGCAAACACTCTACCACTAAGCCACATTTCCAGCCCCTTTTCAACACTTTTAAATCCCCACATGTGTATTTCCTGGGATGCCAGGTGAATGTGTCTATAGATGTGTGTGTGTGTGTGTGTGTGTGTTAGCATCTCCTGATAAGTAGTCATTGGCTCCCAGGGTAGTAACTGCTTAATTATTCTCTCCCTGAAACCTAGTGCTACTGAGTCTCTGTGAGTTTCCTACTATGTCTAAGTGAACAAGTTAGGCTCAGCAGCTGGTTGAATTAGAAGCAGTAACTTTGAATTTTTCAGCTCTGCTTCAGTTAAATGAGCATCCTCATGCTCTCTGGACTTTTGTCTTTTTGGTAAGCTTACAAATAAAAGTCTGTCTTTCCCCTAAATTGCTGTGTTGTCATTGAAACTTGGCAATGAGTGGGAACTATCTCCCAGACTCCTGCTTTCTTCCACATCAGTGCATCATGGGAAGTCCATAGGAATTGCCTAGTGATCTTGCTAAAATGGAGATTTCCATCCAGTAGGTGAGCACTGAGAATTTGCATTTCTTACAAGCTCCCAAAGTGATATTGCCGCTCCTAGGATATCACTTTGAATATTAAAGTCATTCATTAAAAATTTGTCTCTACCAACCAAGAGCTGGATAATGAATAACCTTTCTGAATAAAAGAAAAAGTATCTTATTGCAGATAAAAGTTTCCCGATCTCATCATTCACAGGCTGATGTGTAAATCATAGCTCCTGGCTTCAGGGAGGAGAAAAAGAATTAGACTAACTTTGACAGTTCTATGTGTTTAGTACTCCACTAAACGTGTATACCTAGATACTTCATCTTTTCCCTAATTCCTCACTTGAATTGGCCACTCATTACACAGTGCAATGATGTTTTGGGTCATGAACTCCAGACTATTTTCTTCCATTTATCTGTCTTGGTTCATCTTTACTTGTTCTACTTCTGACCATCTCTTATTTCTTATTCCCCACCTTACATAGCTCAGCCAAATAAAATACAACTTGTTTCATTTCTTCTAATCTCTCAGATCCTATTTAACTTTGTGAAATCCAGAGCTCCTATAATGATAATAGTGTACCAAATGACAGTTTCATTAGTGCATGATTGATTATGACATCTTCTATTCTGCAAGGCAGTATGTTTGTTTAATTTTAAAGTGTAGGCTCTCACTTTCTGCTTCTGCATGCATTTCATAGAGGAGAGCCTCTGTAGTCGAGCAAGACCCATGGGCCAGCAGCATTACCGTTATCTGGGAGCTTACTAGAAATGCTGACTTTCTAATAAACTCCAACTCCAGTCCAATTTACTGAATTAGAATTGGCATTTCAGCAAAAGTTCCAGATTATACCTATTAATATTTAAGATACACTAATGTAGAAACTTCAGGTATCTAGTTACACCTGTAAGTATGGGTCACATGACAATTCTTATGATACATTGAAAAAGATCTGATCTGACTCAAAGCCTACTACTCTGTAGACATGTGGTTCTTTATATTTGAGGGTAGGTCATGGAATCACAGTTAATTAGAGTTATGACAATTAAATAAGATAAGACACACCAAATCACCTTGCTTGTTGTTAAACATGTTGGAAATATGGAATAAGTTGTTTGGTTTAATGAATGATAGAGAAATTCTTGAAAGATTCTCTATGGAGGGTAGTGTATGTAAGAATAGAATAATACAGTAGGGTTAAATATTCATATAGCAATTGATATGTAAGCTTAAAGAAATATGCATGAAATTCTTGTCTGTTTATTAGCTTATTAAATTAAAAGACTAATTTATTTGAATATGTGTATACATTTTGAAAATTAATACTCTCAAATTTTAAATAGTGGTAGAGATGAGAAATCAGAGACACATTTGCTTTACTGTTGTCTGAATATTTTCACAGCAATTCTGTCCTCAACAATCTAGCATAATCTGTTATTCTAATAGAAAGCAGATAAACACTTTAAGAAGTTTAATTATAGTGACATTTTTAATAGAAATTACATTCTAAATACTCAAACTCAATGTAGAGTTTAAGTAAACTTCCTTGAAGTTTGATATTTCCTGGAAATCCTACTAATATGGCTATGGAAATGTAGGCATCACTTTAATATAGTGTTGTAAATAAGAGCTATATTAATTGCCTAGAGAACAATATTTTATGTATCTTCAGCAATAAATGGAAAATCTCAGCATGATTACCCACTTTAATGCATAAAAAATTACTATTGCAGCTGGTGACTTCTACCTGTAAACCTACCTACTTAGAAGGATTCCTATTCAAGGCAGTCCAGAAAGAAAAGTCCATTTCCAAAAAATCAGCAAAAGAAAAATAGCCAGTCTTTAGGTGTGACTCAAGTGGTTGAGTACCAGCTGAGCAAGCACAATACACTGAGTTAAGACTCTAGTACCAGGAGAAAACTGAATACAAAATTTATTTTAAAGAGAGCTTTGCATATTTTTACATTAATACAAATATTTATGCCAAGATACCTGTATGCTTTGAAAACACAGTGAAAGGAATAATCTTTCTAAATGATATGTCACTTTATGGTAGATCTCCATACCATCACTTTGCATATCTAGAAAAGCAACCACAATGCCTTCCAAAGATACATCTAGAGTTCATGAAACAATTTCTTTGCTAAAATGATGAGATAAATCATTTGTTGTTTTCTTCTTCTTCCAAATAGATTTGTTTTAAATTCAAATCACTCTAAAGAATATATAACTCTATGGGCAGTGTAAGGCTATCTATCAAAAGAAAGTTGCTCTTGAGACAATCGTTTCAGGTTTAAATTAAAAACTAGTCAGAAACCATCTGCCCCATCATCTGTTTCAATATACCTCATGAAACTGCCAATATTAAATAGTTTTTGACCGATAAAAATGGCAGTTTTATATGATTCAATATACTAATTTCTCCTTCCTCCATATTTTGATGAAATTCTCCATGTTGACATTTATTTATTTTAATGTCAGTTAGAAAAAGAGACTTTGGGGGTGACCAAGAATTGAATTCATTTTCTGACTCAATTTTTGGTATTCTTTGGGTTGCATACTTTAGAGGTCCATAACTTACATATAGGAAAACAACTTGGGAAAAGTAGAAATCACTCGTACTGTTCTTGTTAATTCTTAATAGTCAAATCAGCAGCCAGGAGTCAGAATGCTCCTTTACAATTATAAATGGGAGGAAGCAGAAAATGAGAGTATTTAAAAAAAATAAACTTCATTTAGACACTATGAAACAGTAGAATAGCTCAAGAAATTAAAAACAAAATCATTTAAAGTCCTGAGCACACTCATGATTTCAGTGCTACCACTAGTTTTAGTGGAAGAATCATAAACAAGTTATCAGAATTTTCTCAACAAACACTTTGAGTATATCACAGAAAAAAATGAGTATCATCTCATGACTCTTTCCTTTAGTTGTCCAGCTCAGTGAGAAGTGTTGTTTTGAATGATTACACAGAGAAATGGGGAAAATCTTGAACTGCCTTCACAGCCATTAAGGAGATTTAGTTATGTTCAGCAGAGCATTAGACATTTATGTATTTGATTGCTTCTCAATTTCCTGAAAACTTGTAAATTGCTGATGTTTGCAGGATAATGTTGTACAGAATTAACTTAGATGCATGTCAACCAAAAGTTCTATTATATTACTATATTACTACTGCTTCAGTTAACGAACAAAAAAGAGAACTCTTGTATGGTAAATGTTTGGCCTTCAGTATATGTGATCTAAACCCTTATAAGGTAAGGATCTCCATTAGGTGCAGAGACTTACTAGACACTTTCAGAAATAGTTTGGGAAGCTCCTTATTCAAAGATTTGCTTTGAGATGAAAACCTTTTTTTATTATTATCAGATAAGAAAAACCCTCCCACAGAGCTTTCCTAGACAAAGCCAATCTCTAGAGAAACATAGCAGAGCGTTAGGATCACCTGCTCTCTGGAAAGTGACTCTAAGCCCAGCACTTTCTCAAAGTATTCATCAACATTAGTGGTTGTGTTTAAACTACTTCTTTCAAGTTGCAATGGGAGTGTGGGAAGGGGGGAATTAAAGGATGAACTTTATCAAAGGTTTATCTACCAAAACCTCAACACATTCACACTAAACACAAAAGCAAACAATTATGCATGTAGGATTCTTTCTTTAATGAGCAGTCCATTTTCTCTCTCATCAGTAATGTCTTCTTCAAAGAATGTCTACACATGTCACAGGGTAAAATGGATCTGGTCAGAAAAAATATTTTGCTTTGCAAATTTATGAGCTTTTCAAATCTCTATGGTGAAGAGGGAAAATATATTATGAAACAGTTATAAAGCAACAACAAGCGAGAGAAAAAGTGAACAGATGTGAAGATTGCTCCAAATATCCAAAAACTAAATAGTTTAACACATTATCTGGCCCACTTGTACTCAACATATGGTATGCAGACCAACACTACCACAAGAACTATTTCCCACAGGTCTGCATAGAGATGTTTATAGAAACATTTATAAACTTACATAACAAATCAGTTGACTGATTTTATATATAATATTTTATATATAATATAATATTAATATAATAGAATTGGACATTAATTTTGTGTGTATCATTGCTGCTTTTTGTATGTCTCTTATATTGCATCTCACAAAAAATTTTGGTCTACAAAGGAATAAGAATTAGAAGAAATCAAGAGGACCTTTCTTATACACATTGTAGTCCATCTCTACCTTTGAAATAGGTTTCTAGGATATTCAGTCTCTGCGAGGTAGTTGGTATGTCCTGCTTTTAAAAGTACCAGGGGCTGAGTAATTTTATGACTGACATTCATTCCAGTTCATTATCCCTTATTGAGAATGCAAAGAGACAATGGTTGCCTCTGAGCCCATCTTTCCACGTTACACCACTGCTCTGTTTTTATAATGAAGAAAGATAAGGAGAGAAAAAGTGGAATTGATTGATTCTTTTAGCCTGAGTCAAATTTAACAGAAATTACCTATTCTCTCTCTTCTTTCTTCATTTTGTTTTTTAGCAACTATGAGTCTGAAATCAGAATACTTTATGCATTTACAATAGCATCAAAATAATAAATTAACCAGGAATACATTTAATTAGATACATGAAAGACACACTCACTGAAAGCGATAAAACATACACAAAAAATTAAAAGACACAAATGAAAATGATTCCATATGCATGGATGGGAACAAGCCTTATTGTTAAAATCAATATACTACTCAAAGTGATATGCTGATTGAACATAATCCCTATCAACATTACTGTGAAAATTTTCAAACAAACAGAAAGAAATTCTAAAATTTTTATCATGCTACAAAAGACTCTAAAAAGTCAAAGCAATCTTGACAAAAACAATGCTGGAGGCATCACATTTCCTGAGTCCAAAGCAATATTAATTGAAAATTTTTGTCCCTGGTAAAAAAAACAGATGGCTCAAATCTACAGCCAGCATTATACTTAATGGCGAAAAGCTAAAGCCATTTCCGATAAACTCAGAAATGAGTTCACTTCTCTTCAATAAGACAAGATGCAAACATAAAAGGGATCCAAATAGGGAAAGATGAAGTAAAACTCTCCCTCTTTGCAGATGACATGATCTTGTATTTAAAAAACCCCATGCACTTCACTCCCAAATTACTTGAGCTGATGTGAAACTTTGGAAAAGTAGCAGGGTATAAAATTAACCCTCAAAAATCAATGGCTTTCCTGTATGCCAACAATGAGAAGAGCTGAAATCAGGAAAGCAACTACTTTTGTAATAGCACCACAAAAAATAATGGAATTCTATGCCTCCCTCAGAAAGAATGGCATTGCCCCATTTGTTAGTAAATGGAAAGACTTGGAAAAAATTATATTAAGTGAAGTAAGCCAGGCCCAAAGAAACATAGTTCCCATGGTTTCCCTTATTTGCAATAACTAGTATACGTCTGAGACAAGCAGAGGAGGTCAGATAAGTTGATGTTAGGTGAAATGAGCTCCAAGATAAGTATTCAAATATTTTTTTTCTTTCATGCAATTGTTTCTAACATATTTATAAGATGATTTCTTTGTTGCTTTGTATGTCCCTCCCCCACGGTATAACCCCTGCTTTCACTGTATTTGATGTTGGTATAATTTGTGGAGGGGAAGGGAAAGAACAAATTTTTAAATAGGGATACAGGTGGACCCACTGCTACAATGAGACGTACAAGATGTTATGTCTATAAACGAACTTTACAACTTTGGAAGGGGGGAGTGGAAGGGAGCGCGGGAAGTCAGGGGGAGATGAGAAAGGATGGGAATGGGAACCAAAGGAGGAGGCTGCAATGCTTGGTAAGAAATGTACGCATTATCCTGCCCATGTAATTGTAACCCCTCTGTACAGTATGTTCACAAATAAAATAAATTAAATTAAAAAAAATAAAGTGTATCTTTGACATTTTTATAATTTTGAGTTTTATGTCCTGAAAAACACATTTCCATTCACTCAAGTTTTGACTTAGGATAGTGAATGGATTTTTTTTTATATTGGGTATATACTCTTCTTCTTAAATATGACTTTTCTTTTGTAAATGGAATCTTTCAACACATTTCTCTAATTTTATCTTAAGGCAACTTAATGTGATATATATATATATACAAAAATATAAAGAATATGTACATGAAGTGTATATCTGTCTATTCATCTATCAAATATCTATTATCTATCTATCTATCTGTCTATCTATCTATCACACCATAAGAAATAGTTAAGTTCCCTGTTTACTCGCCAATTTTGTTTTCCTCCCTGCATTCCGGAAGTTTCTTCAGAAGTAGCTTCTAGATTTTTGTTAATCATTTTCATTTTGTTTAGAGCCGCTTTAATTATATGAAGTACAAATCCAATATATATATGGCTGACTTTTGGCAAGTACAGGTAACTCAACTTTTTTTTTACTACTATAAGTTATTCTGTCAAGTAAATCTATTGTAAGATGTAATTATTTACTCTGTGATGGAATGTGTAATAGGCAGCACATTAAGATGTCTTCCACCAGAGTTCCTACCTTTGATATCTATCTATCTATATCTCTATATATCAATATATATATGTACCTTGCCCCTTTTATGCAATACAATTAAACACAAAGTCATGTGTTGCTGTGAAGATACTTCATAAATGTAATTAAAATCTGTACTAAGTATTTTAGGTGGCATTTACATGAATGCTTAAATAAAATTTTGAATACTCTTAACAGCTAGAGTGACCTTTAAAGCAAGCAGTGGCCTCTAAGGTAATCACCAGCAAGAAAACCAAGTCTCATACTTGCAAGAAGCTCAACTCTGCCAGCTGCCATATGAGCTTGCAAGAGACTCTAAGCTCTAGAAAGAAATAAAAAAAAAAAATCAGCTTCATGAGAATGTAAGCGGTGGATGCAGTGGTACTGATCTCAGTCTTCCAACCTATAGAAAGTGTGATATAACAAGAGCTTACACCATATAACCTATTAAGGAGCAATGGAACCAGTACATGTTGTCTTTTAGAAGTGTTCTATTATAGACAATGGCTCTTTGAACATCTTTGTTACCATCTACATAGATGCAGGAATTAAAAGCACATGTTTAGGAGTAGAACAGAATTGTACAATAACATGCTCATTATAGGATTATGTCAACTTATTTTCCAAAGTAATTTTAATCTATACCTCTATCAGCAGTGGAAGAGTTGCCATTGGTTTACATCCTTTTTTCAAGCATGGTATTGAAAGGTTTGTCAATCTCTGAAATAATATTTAATCACTGGTTTTAATTGGAAGTCCTCTTAATTATTAATGACACTGAGAATTTTTCCCATTTGCGTTTCTTCTCCTATGAAATGCTTTTTAAAGAACTTATCAATCCATGGGAATAATCAACAATTTCCCCTACTCATCTACCAAACTGGTTTGAACCACATTAGCTTTCCCGATTTATGAGTTTAAATTTGGCTAAGTTTGTTCATTATCTGCCTATATTAGATTATTTGTATTTTCCTATGATAATGTATATATGTTATACTCATAATTATCTCTGTTATTATTTTAAACTCTGTTGCATTGTTAGGAATACAAATTTTGCACAACTATTATTTTTAAAGGAAATCAGGATTCACATAATTTATGTCACCTATAGTATAATTTGTTTCCTTTTTAATAACTCCTCATTTTATTATGTTCTTTGTGTCATGAACATTTAGAATTATTTGATCTGGTTAGTTTTAGTTTGTTTCTGTTGTTTTGTCTTAAAAATTAAACCTTAGCTCTCTAATTTTCTCTCTTCCTTTTTTTAAAAAGTCGTTTTTTTAATTGTGAAAATACCTTACAGAGGGGTTACAATTACATGGGCAAGATAATGAGTACATTTCTTATCAAGCATTGTTGCCTCCTCCTTTGTTTCCCATTCCCATCCCTTCTCATCTCCCCTTGACTTCCCGCGCTCCCTTCCACTCCCCCCTTCCAAAGTTGTAAAGTTCGTTTATAGACATAACATCTTGTACGTCTCATTGTAGCAGTGGGTCCACCTGTATCCCTATTTAAAAATTTGTTCTTTCCCTTCCCCTCCACAAATTATACCAAAATCAAATACAGTGAAAGCAGGGGTTATACTGTGGGGGAGGGACATAGAAAACAACAAAGAAATCATCTTGTAAATATGCTAGAAACAATCGCACGAAAGGAAAAAACATTTCAATCCTTACCTTGGCATTCATTTCATCTAACATCAACTTATCT
>NW_012267229.1:4612871-4614788 GCF_000151885.1 Dipodomys ordii | reverse complement strand
TGATTTCTTTGTTGCTTTGTATGTCCCTCCCCCACGGTATAACCCCTGCTTTCACTGTATTTGATGTTGGTATAATTTGTGGAGGGGAAGGGAAAGAACAAATTGTTTAAATAAGGATACAGGTGGACCTATTGCAACAATGAGATGTACAAGTCATTATGTCGAAAAACAAACTTTACAACTTTGGCTGGGATGTGGGGGTGGGGGAGATGGGAAGGGATTGGAATGGGAAACAAAGGAGGAGGCAACAATGCTTGATAAGAAATGTACTCATTATCTTTCCCATATAATTGTAACCCCTCTGTAAGGTATACAAAGGAGGAGGCAACAATGCTTGATAAGAAATGTACTCATTATTTTTCCCATGTAATTGTAACCCCTCTGTAAGGTATTTTCACAATTAAAAAAAAAGAAATGGGGAAATAGGCCAAAGGGTGAAAAGTTGCAATTATATATGCCGACTAAGTCTTGAGATCTAATGTTTAGTAATTTATATTGTATAGTAGGTTAGAAATTTACCAAGAAAGTAGCCTCTAGGTACTCTTCTCTTTTTCTCTCTTTTTCTTTCTTTCCTTCTTTTTCTTTTGTTCCTTCCTTCCTTCTTTCTTTTTGTTCCTTCCCTCTCTTCTCTTCTCTTCTCTTCTCTTCTCTTCTTTTTCTTTCATCATGATGCTCCTGGTCTTGAACTCAGGGCCTAGCTAATGTCCCTGAATTTTAGTACTCAAGGATAATGCGCTAACACTTGAGCCACAGCTCTACTTCTGACGTGTGTGTGTGTGTGTGTGTGTGTGTGTGTGTGTGTGTTAAGAATTTTATCTATTTTCCTGTTCAGGCTGACCTTGAACCTTGATCCTCAGATAGCAGCCTCCTGAGTAGCTAAGATTATAGGCATAAGCCACTGATGCTGGCTCTCGTAGGTACTCTCACTGCCGAAGAAAAATAGGTAACTAGGTGGCATAATGAGTTTGTTGCTTGGCTTGACTGTCATAATTGTTTAGCTGTGTTTATGCATATCAAAACATGATAATGTGTACCTTAAATAGATATTTTTAAATAATTAAATTTTCTGAAGCTCACAAGAGATTCCCAAACACATGAATGACATATACCCTTCCAAAGAAGACAGACAAAGAGCAGCTTTCTGGTGTTGGAAGCAACATGTATTTTGAAATTTTGCTGTTGTAGTTGCTTTGTCCTTCCATCTAAACGTGAAGGTCCTTATCATTTTAACACCAGAGGGATCTTTTCTGTCAGCAGCAGCTCTAATTATGCTCCAATTAACCTTAATTAAGACTGTTCTTGTGTAACAGTGAACCCAGAGAGTGCACTAAACAAACAGCTTGACAAACGCTGTCACTTAAATCCTTTCCAAACATGTCACTTTTTTTAAAATTAGAAAATCAAGTTGTGAAGAATCTATATTCATACACATTATTTGGGAAATTAGAGAAGATAGGGGATAGTTACTCTTCACATTTTTTAAATGTATTGCTTACAGCAGAATGTGCTGCCAGAGACGAGCCTGCACGGCAGGACCATGAAGAACAAAACATCCTGTGTGTGTTTGCTCCAAGTGGACAGTGACATGGTGTCAGTTATTGCAACAGGGGATAGTGACATGATGTCAAGTTCCCCATTTTATTTTTCAGAGAAAGATAAGGAAACGAAAGGAGACATTCCATGGAGATGATGACCTGTTTGTATTAAGTTCGTCTGTCTGTCTGTCTGTCTGTCTCTCTCTCTCACACACACACACACATACACACACATTACAAATTTAATAGAAAAAGCTGACAAAGTCAGTGCTTTAAAGTGTATCTTTGAAAAACAAACACATTTTCAATGTTAAAGGCTGGAACAAAATCTACCAAGCAAACGGCCCCCATAAACAGGCGGGAGTTGCAATCCTAATATCAG
>NW_012267229.1:4567252-4606201 GCF_000151885.1 Dipodomys ordii | reverse complement strand
TGCAAATAAGGGAAACCATGGGACCTATGTTTCTTTGGGCCTGGCTTACTTCACTTAATATAATTTTTTCCAAGTCTTTCCATTTCCTAACAAATGGGGCGGTATCAATCTTTCTGTCTTCCTTTTACTTTGGCATATGCATTTGGTCTTTTGCCCCATGGATAATGATTTACCTTTTTCTGTATTTTTTTCTTAATTGTAGTCACCAACCTGACCAATAGCAACAACTCCAGTTACTGGAATCTAAAAGTTCCATAGGTCCCATGGTTTCCCTTATTTGCAATAGCTAGTATATGTCTGGGACAAGTAGAAAAGGTCAAAAGCTGTATACATATGACCATATAAGATGAAGTTCAGCGAAATGAACCCCAAGATAGGGGGAAAAATAAAAGTTCTGTTGTACCTGACCATTCTATCCCACACTCAGTATGCTTGATCTGAAATCTTTTTGATTGTCTCGTTGCATAGAAAAAGAACATTTATATTATTTCTGAACTTTTTTTGGTGCACAAGTAGAAAATTGTCTTTCACTGAGTTTAAATTCTTTAATGTTTCCTAATCCTCTACATGTAGATTGGAGTGAACAGCCACTTAGAAGACTGGAATGATTTCTTCTGATACATGGACTTAGGCAAATTATTTTGAAGTAATAAAAACATGATTATAGACACATAAAAGGGAAATTCTGTATAAGAGGCAGAATTTTGTGAATTCTGTGACTTCTACGGAGGGTCCAGAGCAAAGAGTTGGAAACCTTTCACTGTGAAAGCTTTAAAATCCAAAAATAAACCTCAAGAGGAGAAAAAATTTTTTTCAAGTGTTGATTGGACAGACACTTATTGTCTAATCAATAACAAAAACAGATGAAAATAGGGAACATTTAAAAAAGACTTTGAAGATCAATTGTTTGGTGAGAGGTCCACTATTCTTGTAAGGGAAAAGGCAAGACTTCCATAAAGGGGAGAATGGATCTTTGATAATTTTCTGTCAAAATTGAGGATATGGCAGCAAACTAAAATTGATGGATGAAAGCATAATTGTAGTTTTATAGCAGTAAATGAAAAGTCAAAGTGTGAATAATCAATGCTGCTTAAAAAATTAGAAATGAACAAAAGCCCAACCAACCAGCCATCAATATTCAGTCAAGTTAATGAAACTCAAGGAAATTAAACCCTTATACCATCTGAAAAATGATCACTGAAGACAAAACATACATGTATGATGAGTACCTTCAATGATAAAGGAACATAAAGTTTTTACAAACTCTTTATAAGAATAATGTATATTTTTAAAAGTTAGATTAAAAAAATAATAAAGCTGGCCTTTGAGTCATTTGGTGAAACTTGAGTACCAGAACCACCATGAGAAATTTCTAAAGGTTTTGAGGAGAAGTTTTTAGAGTCCTATAATTCAAAACAAATTAAATTCTCTTTCAGGTATACAAATCTCAGAAAGACATTGTGCTTTATTCTACTATGTGAAAAGTAGAATTCTTTACTTGTAAAGCTTCCACCCCGACTTTTACCTGGCAGCCAAAGTTTTCTCCTTATCCTGTGGAATCTGCTCAAAGGCAGCTCCTTCTTCTCAAACTAAAGCATGTTGCTATGCAACTGTCTCATGGAAATAAGAAAAGATAACTTTTCTTCATAGAACATTTTAGAGTCTATATGCAATCATCCCTTACTCTCCAGAGGGGATTACATCCAGGACTTCTTAAAAGTCCTTTCAGGTGACCAAATTCAAAGGATGTTGAGTATCAGAAAATGCTCAAGTATTTTATATAAGATGACCCAGTGTTAGCACATAACCTACTCAATCTGCCTTTGTGCTTCAAATCATCTCTAGATCACTGTTTATGCCTAATATAATGTAAATTCTATGTCAGTAGTTTTATTCTGCCTTGTTTAGAGACTATCCACAAGATAGAGATCTATCATATTCAGTACAGGTTAAATTAGTTTTAGGGCTGGGAATGTGGCTTAGGGGTAGAGTGCTTGCCTAGCATATATGAAGCCCTATGTTTGATTCCTCAGTACCTCATAAACAGAAAAAGCACAAGTGGCACTGTGGCTTAAGTAGTAGGGTGCTAGCCCTGAGCACAGAGAGGCTCTGGGACAGAGCCCAGGCCCTTCAAGCCCTAGAACAAGCAAAAAAAAAGCCAGATACAAAGGATCATGCCTAGCTACTCAGGAGACAGAAATCTGGAAGACTATGATTCAAAGCTAGCCTAGGAAAAAAATTAGAAAGACCCCCATCACTAATAATAAAGCTGGGTGGGCGCAGTAACATGTGCCTATAATCCCACTACCTGGGAAGAATAAATAGGAGTATCTCAGTCCAGGCTGGCCTAAGAATACAACATCCTATCTCAAAAAACTTGCTAAAGTAAAAAAGACTGAGCACATGACTGAATGGGTAGAGTGCCTGCCTACCAAGCATAAGGCCCTGAGTTCAAATATTAGTAATCCCTCCCTCCACCAAAAAAAAAAAAAAGTTTTTCAGCCCATGATTGGTTAAATCCATGGATTCAGGACTCCAGGATGAAAAGCAGTGAACTGATTGTGTTCAAGGACTAAATATCAGGCTTACACAATAGAATAGAAGGTTGAAGTTTCATGAAGGCTGCAGAGTGTAGTGGCTGAAGAGCCTAAATACTCAACCACAAGAAGGAAGGCAAGGAATGACAGACAAGAAAGTCACATGTCTTACTCTATTGGATGGGTAGAAAGGAAAAGAGCAGTAAAAGGCAGAAGAGACTGCTAGGTACAGTATCTGAGGTAGAGGCCCAAGAGTTCCACCACAGACGGCATTGAAAAGGAGTGTAGGAATCTGGTAGTTATACACACTTATATAGATTGCAGAAAAGAGATGGCTACAGTAGCTTGTGGAAATGTAGAATCCGAAGGAAGGAAACATGTAAGAGAGTATCTTTCTCTGATTCTTCATACAAATCTCAGTCTCCAGCTTCCTTGGTTACAGAGGAGCTTGTGTCGGACTTGTGTATTGAGATGCAAGGGGTGGGTGGATATTCTTCTGAGTGTCACTGAGTCCAGTCATTGGTGGCGATGGCTTCCATCATGCAGTTCAGAAAGGGACAAACTAAATTCCACAGGTCTCCGACTACTGACCATCATTAGCAGTCGACCCAAACCCACAGTAAGAACTGAACCACTGTTATGATTTTGCTACCCCGAGGCACACAGAGTTAGTATGGATGGCACAGAGTTAGTATGGATGGTTGGTTGCTTTCCAAGAACCTCTCAGTAGTAGATTCTAGCAGGGCATGACTCTTACCGCCCATTACCATGTAATCCCTGTGGTTCCTTTGGGTTAGGATTCTCACTCCAGCCACTGTCAACTTACTTCTCATTTAACAGCATACCTTCCAAATTCACACCATGGTTTTCGTGTTTTTTTTTAAGCTCGGCTTCTCCTGGGTTTTTTGTTTTTCTTTTCAGAATTTAAAATCTTTATTTCCCCTCTGCACATTACAGCATACTATAATGATAAATTCTGCGGTTATAGTGTTCATTGAAACATTTTAATATGCCAGTACTTGTTTACTTCTTGGCTGTGAATATTCATATTTTTAAAATAGAACAAGGAATCGTATCACCAATAATATTACCAATCGCTGAATAAATAGGTATGTATAATGAATTTTATTTTGTGCCTAGATTGGAGCTCAAACTCAGGGCCTTGTTCTCTTGCGTAGCTTTTGTTGCTTAAGGCTGGTATTCTGCTCCTTGTGCCACACACCTCCACTAAAAGCTTTTTGCTAGTGAATTGGAGATTGAGTCTCTTAGACCTCTCTGTCTAGGCTGGCTTTTTTTTATCCTCAGACCTCAGCTTCCTGCGTAGCTAGGATTAAAGGCATGAGCCACTGGTACCCTGCTCAATATTTTAAATGTTGTTTAAATAATTTAGTCTATTCTTGTTTCAGTCTGTCTTACATTATCCATTTTTATTGTTTTACTATAATTTTCAATGTTTCCATATTTGTTAGCTGTTCCTTATAATTCAGTAATCCTTTGTAATTTTGGTTAGCTTAGCTTTATGGTTATATTTTTGAGTACCTACAAGTTCATGAGTGTCATACTATCGCTTGGCTTGCATTTTTCTACTATACAGTTTTGATTCAAATGAAATTCCTAAAAACTTTGATTTTTAATAGCAAGCTTAAACATTTACATTTTTGTGCCCAATAGAGTGTGTGTCTGTCATTTCAATTTTGCTTTGAGTTGACAATGTTCTTTCTTTAACTACTCCTTTTCCTTGTTTAGTATTTGCTCTGTAAACTTTTCTATTCTCTTTTTTCTTTTCATTTGCTTTACAACAACTTAATTTTCCTTGTCTGTTTCTTTCTGGTTGCACAGCTGACTCTCTGGGTGAATGAAGTTACTTTGGTCCTGGGTTCTCTTACCATCAGCCATGTTGGGAAGAAGGTTATTGGCTCAGGTCATTGTCCCTGCCATTCTCCCTTCTCCTACTGGAGAAGATGTGTTTATGTGTCTAAGATTCTTCTTAACTGTGCACCCAGTCAGAATTTTATCCACAAAACAGGATTCATGGAGGAATTTCACCTCACATCATAGGTGGGATGTATACCTATGTCCTCTGCAAAATATTCAATTCTCTCCACTTGGAATAATCAAAACCTTAGAACTTGTGTGTACTCCACATTTCAAGTGCAACAAAGCCTGACTTTCTGTTCTCCATTTTGATTTTCTGTGCTGTTCCTTGATGATAGAAATGATTCTTATTTACTAATTCCAGACATGTCTTTTAACATATTTTCCCTTCCTTTCTATGTCCTTGGAGCAGAGCTACCGTGTTGACCTAACTCCTCTGTTCTCTTCCTAATTCTATGAATATGGTCCAAACATGGCCCTATTTCTCTCGAGCTATACCTTTTGATTCTCAAAAGTCTGTTTTGGAAGTCAGAAAGCTGAACCTTGACTGTTTCTTCTGTTCATTTTTCTCTCTAATGATTTGCTTATGCCCAAGGCAATGTAGATGCCTCTCAGTGAGAAGAAAAAAAGGTCACAACAAAGAAGAAATGATAAAAAGTAAATGTTCAACATTTTCTATTTTGAGATGCTTTCTGTATATGTCATTAAAGAGAAGTATGCTTCAAAGTCTGGGTTAAGCCAGTCTTGTATGCATGAAGTTGAACCTAGACCATCCTAGAAATAACTGTTGAGACTGAATTAATATGGATTATCGAGTTCCTCCAACATCTTATATTTCTAATGCTGTGTGAGCCCAAAACTTGAGAAAATATAACATGGGAAAAGTAGCATTCGTTAGGCCTTGTTATGTCTGGGAGGCAGGAACAGGGAGAAAAATAATTTGCTCAATGGAAGAAAGAAGAGATGATAGAAGCAGATTTATTCCAACAGGGCTATGAACTCAGGAATGTCTCTAATCATAAATGTATGAAAGCTGAGTAACAAGAAACTTTCAAGTAGAATAAATTACAAGTAACATAGAGTGAATAGATACATAGAGAAATTGATAAATGTACTAACAATAAAATATTTACCACAGTGAACAGGAAACAGAGTTTTACATTCAAGGCCTATTCACTTTCCACGTTCTTCGCGATGACCTGTGGCATCATCCTTCATTCTTCTGGAGTAAGCTGCATGTCCAAAGGAACCAGATTCTACATGGACTTTAATGTTTATGAAATGAGTCACATACATGAATGGTCCTTACCTGTGGATCACTCTGTAACTCTGAGCATGACTAAGACATTTTATCTTTATAAATCTTTTAAAAATTGCATTGGAACTTGGGATTGAAAAAATGGCAACCAAGCACATGTAGGGCCATTTTACTTCTAAAGCTTATGTTTGTTGAATAGCTGAGGGTCATTGTTATGTATCAGCTTGTCTATGCTATACCTCAGTGATCCACACTCTAATATAAGTGTGACCAAAATCTATTGCTAATTAAATTTAGATAAAGCGGAGTTATCCTCAATAGAGTGAATGGGTCTCACTAATTCAGCTGAAAAGTCTTACCAACAAAACTGATGCTTCCCCAAGGAAAAAGAAATACTGTGTATGGTCTACAGCTTCCTCCTGTGCCGAAGAGTTCCCAATTGTCCTTTCTGATGGTACATGTATGGGCTTCAGAGTTGCCCACAACTACACAATCCCATCTCATATAAATTGTGTGTGTGTGTTTGCAAGTGCGTGTGAATATGTATATATGTATTCTTATATATTTATATCACACACATATGTATACATATACATATACATATATAGATTTAAAGAGATTATATGGCCACCAAGTTGACAAGGATAGATAGTGAAGGTCAGTTTTATAGGTCAACTTGGTTTATAGTCCCCAGTTATTCAACCAACCACTCATGTAGAGTTGTTAATAGAGAAGGGCAAAGCAAAAAGGAAAGCCAACATCAAAACTTTTCATGTTCCTTTCTATAAAACAATTCACTTAGGCTGGGAAGGTGACTTAGTGGCAGAGTTCTTGTCTTGCGTCCATGAGGCCCTGGGTTCGATTCCTCAGCACCACATAAGCAGAAAAAAGCTGGAAGTGGTGCTGTGGCTCAAGTGGTAGAGTGCTAGCCTTGAGCTGAAGAGCTGAGGGACAGCTCAACCCCCATGACCAACAACAACAACAAAAAAAAAACTGGCTTCTGGGTCTCATGATTGAATTCCCCTCTCCCAAAAAACAAAAACAAAACAAAATAATTCACTTTCCAAAAAAGATATACATATATAACTGATTATTAATGAGTGTTTCATAATAAATCTTCACTGTGTCCTATAAAGATGAGTAGTAATAATGTAGAGGGTGAATAACAATTTGAAGCTTTTCAAGTACTTGTTTATCAAGACCCTGAAAGACATAGCCTCAAATGTCATAACCCAGAATGTTGAAATCCCAACAGATCAAAATCCCTGAAGTCTAAAGTCCCTAAATATCACAATCCCTAAAGATCAAAATTCTGATTGTTGAAATACAGAAAGTTGAAAGTCAAAATCCTAGAAGCCACAATTCCCAATGGGGAAAAAATGTCTCCATAAAAGAGGAAGAAAGCCAAATTCTGGGCTAGAGATTAGTTTAAAAATTGTATACAGCACAGTATCCAAACTGTCCAACAGTGTGCTGTCTCCTCTGCACATAGCACCAGTCTGGCCTTTAGAAAAACACAATTCTTTAGAGAATAGAAGAATTCAAGGAGCTCAGAACTTTTTGAATAAAAGATTACTAGTATAGAGGATCTCTTGGAGTGACAAAACCTACTAAATAGTGAGCTATCCTTGGTTAGGAATTTGATCCTCAAAGAAGATGGAGACTTCTAACATGTACCACTACATCTAACAGTGAAAACATAGCTCATGCTTCACTTTGGCTAATAGATGAATATTCTAAAGCTTATCAGCTCATTTATGAATGTCTAGAAAAATCTGAAGCACTTCATAAACACAAATTTGAAGTCCACTAAGTGAACTTTGAAGAAGCAAGTCGATTTCAAATGAATCCTCAAACCATCATGATAGATTTTGGATTATATTTCCATCAAGGCTTCTGAAAGTGAATTCCAAGGTGTTACTGATAAAGTCTGGTTTTCCTATCAGCCCAAAGCTTTTGGCAGAAAAATTCAGATTTGTGGGTTTTTCTTCACACAATACAACTAGGACACAAACTTTCATCTTAAGAAAGTATTCCTTGCCTGCATAGGCATTGCTTCTTGCTAATATAATTGCAGAAACTTTTAATTAATTAAAATCACATCTGCCTGAAAAAGCCAGTGAAGTGAGTAGCTGGTTTTCATGTAATAATGTTCCAGATAGGAAAAGAAGACACTTAAACATGGGTGATGATGATTGATCATCAGTATTACTTCTACCCAGTTTGTGTCTGTACATAAGAATGTGAAATGTAAACTATACACAAACATGGCCCAGATGATAGGGGAATTCAATAGGAAATGCCTATATCAGTGTCTATGGAAAGAAAATGAGGTCTTTCTATTATCTGAGGAGAGTATTACCTATAGAAAACCAAAACAAAATATTCTTTGGGATGTAAGACTTTGAACTATAGTTAACTATCATGAAAGACAGCCAGATTTTAAGAACTATCTCGGTGTGATGGCTCATAAACTATCCCTATCCCTGCTGTACCATTTTTCATATGTTATATTGTTTCAGTTTGTTTTTGGTTATTTTGCTTACTGTTTTAACTGGTCAGAATTGATTTTTATAATTCATTAGGCTATGTACTTCATCTTTGAAACATTTCCCATATGGAATCATTTTCAGTTTTTGCAGTGAGTTGTGTAAAGACTTTTAGGGAATTTTGATACATTCAGTTTACAAATTTGACCTACCCCAAAATGCGCAATCACAGCCTTTACATTGTGTGTATGCATTGTGTGGGTATATGTAAGTGTTAAAAGTTCCTCAGTAAATGAGGAAATTTTTCTTTTGGACATATACATTAGCAAAAGACAAAATTCCTTGTGATGTCAGCTCTTTTGAATTGTTATTCTCTGTGGTGAGCTATCATGGTTTTTGATCATTTTGTCAAGGTTGCAGTGATAAAATTGGTGCCCACAGTTACTAACCATACTAATGGATCTGCATACATTTTGCTTTTAGACTTAAAAATTTATGGACATGCCTTATCTTCTCATAACTGTTATCCTCACATGACTGTTTAAAGCATACTTAAGGGCTGATGTTTGTAGTATTTGTTATTATTTCATACTTTATTGTGTCCAAATAGTCCACAAACTGTTCTGTTCCTTTAAAAATGTAAATAAACTGTCTTAAAGAATTTTAAAGCACTTTTCTGGGATTTGGTCTTTTGGGGGTTTAGATTTCGAAAATTTTTATGTAGTTTAAGGACTTTTATCTTTTAGGATTTCAACATGTAGTATTATGGAATTGGGATTTTGTATTTCAGGATTATAGGGCAAGCTCTTCAGATAGCAAATTAAAGGAAAGGATTTAAGCTCATATTGAATGTCTTTGAAACTCAAATATTTTTCACCAAGACATATGATTCTTTCACTTTTACTATAGATTACATAAATACTCAACCTTGTGAAGTGGCACTAAGAAAACTTAGCTTGTATTTTAGTCCTCTCCTAATAAACCTTTAGCTTCTTTACAGTAAATGCATTTTTACAACAAATAATTCTTAAAATAGCCTTAAAAAAGTCTTTTTGTGAGGTCTGAGAACGTAGCTCAGTGGTAGATTGCTTGCCTCGCATGCATGAGGGCCTGGATTCGATTCCTCAGCGCCACATAAGCAGAAAAAGCCAGAGGTGAGGCTGTGGCTCAAGTGGTAGAATGCTAACCTTGAGCTGAATAGCTGAGGGACAGTGCCCAGGCCCAGAGTTCAGGTCCCACAAAAAGAAAAAAAAATCTTTCTGTTTTAAATTTCTTCATTAGTTTAATATTTGAACATTTTGAACATTTTCTGAAGGTTACCTATACTTCTAAAGAGAATGAGAACAAGACATGACAGAGACAGAGACAGAGAGAGACACACACACAGAGATTAAGGCTACCAACCAGACATCCTTTTATTCTTAAATTCTATGCTGGGGCAATTCAGTTTAACTCACTAATCTAAGTTTTATTCCCCAAATGTTAATAAAATTGTAATTTTCTCTAAATTCTGTTTAACATTTTTATGAAGCTAGCCCACAAATTTCAAAGCTGAGTTCAATATTTACTTATCCTGATGAGTTGCACTGCAAACTCCTTGGCAATATTTTCATATCTTGCTCTATATCTTGCTTTGTAGGATCTGTAAATGTATGCCTTTTACAAATTATTCATGCAATGTGTATGGGTTGATTTGGGCAAATAATAGATAATAGATCAATAAATCTGATCAATCAACTCGATTTTACAATTAAATTATAAAATCTATAATGATAATGACTATGTCTTTTCTCACTGCTTCTCCCTGCCCAGGGTACATTATTTTGGAATAAAAAATAAGCAAATTAATGACAGTTGAATGGCAATATGACATAATTAATCAGTATATTAATTTCCAGGCCTGTCCATAGACCTTGGGAAAGTCATTTTGCTGGTATATATTTGTATCTCTATCTATCTATCTATCTCTTTTTCTCTTTGATAATTTCAGACTTATATATTTATGTTCATCCTTAGGTCCATAGCAATTAAACTACTTTGTTAATTGTTTTATAAACTCACTTTCCTGCTTTCTTTTCCTTCTGACACCCCTTCAAAGATATGAATACTCACACGTTTATGGGTTATGAGAGTTCAAAACCCCTTTGACTATTTTCTCTCTTTTCTTCTCCCCAATTTATTTAGTTAGTAAGGCCTACCAGTTTTCTTTCTACTAGATATATGAAAATGACTTATTTTGGGATTACCGTTACTTCAAAATGTGTCTATATATTTTAAATTACTATTTGTAAAATGAATGTGTAAAATTCTTTTTTTTATTGTGAAAATACCATACAGAAGGGTTACAATTACATGGGAAAGATAATGAGTACATTTCTTATCAAGCATTGTTGCCTCCTCCTTTGTTTCCCCTTCCCATCTCCTACCCCCGCACCCCCCACCCCTACCACCCCTCCCTCCTGGACAAAGTTGTAAAGTTCATTTTTCGACATAACAACTTGTACATCTCATTGTTGCAATGGGTCCCCTGTATCCCTATTTAAACGATTTGTTTTTCCCTTCCCCTCCACAAATTATACCAACATCAAATACAGTGAAAGCAGGGGTTATACCGTGGGGGAGGGACATACAAAGCAACAAAGAAATCATCTTATAAATATGTTAGAAACAATTGTATGAATGAAAAAAAACATTGAATACTTATAAAGTGTAAGTCTCAATTTTCTTGCCTACCAAAGTAAGCTTTAGTGGAAAATGCACAAAAAGGTCTAAAACAGCCAATTTAAATTGCACAGCCAGACTTTTTTTTTCTGAGTATCAGTCTTACTCTTATAAGAGAAATTACATCTCTGCTTTCCTTCTTCTCTTTTTTGGAGGGGTGGGGTGGGAGTACCTTCCAATTATGGATTGGTCTCTAAGTCAACAAAAGGATTGAGCTAGAGCTACTTCATACACCCTAAACCACCTTCCCCAAATTTCTCTCGATGGTCAGCCCATCTACTCTGCCAACATCTAGTTAGAATTCAGTTACAACATAAAGACTTTGATAATATCCTTTTCAAGAAAGGAGGGAAAGGGAAAAGGAAAGGGAAAGGGAAAGAAGGAGAGAGGGAGCCAGGGAGGGAAGGAAAGGTAGGTAAGTCGCTTTAATGTCCATGCAGATGTTCATCTAGTATTTAAAAATTTCCAGAAAGCTCTAAACGTCAAAACAGGAGTGATTTAGTCTAATATTAAAAATTTTGTCTTTAATCAGTGATTTTGATGTGGAAGAAGCAGGAAAAAATGGAAACTTGCATCAAATTAAATTCTAGTCAAATTTATTTCCCTCCTTTTCTTTATGTTTTACTAATATATTCCAGAAATCTTGGAAGAATTAGATAGAAATGTTCTCCATATCACTGAGTCCCATGAGCCCTGGACCCCAACATACCAGTGACACTTACAGAAGATAGAGAATGAGAGTCTCTGGCCGTGCCCCAGCTCTTGGGACATTAAACCCAGACTTTTAGGCATGTAGGCATTTCTGCATTGGAGAAGATCAAGCATGAACATGAGAAGATAAGATTGCACATTGTAGAAATTTCTAGCAGATTTTTTTCAATCATTTGGCTTCTAGATTTGTCAAACAGAAGTTCCTTTTGCTTTAACAAGCTATAACCTAAGTAAAACTGCTGTGATGGAGCAAATGGGGTTTCTAAACCTATTCTCTTCTAAATTCATATTCCCAGTGCCTGAAGGAGAGAGCTGGAAGCAATGTCTCCTGGTTGAACTCCGTGATCTTGTCTCTAGAAGTTTTAAATTTCCCGCCACTGCCCACTTACAGTGGCTTATGACAATCGGGTCCTCTTTCTGAACTTGCTTTTCTCACCTACAGAAAAGTTTCTGATCACAGATAGAGTAATGGAAACATCAGTAATACGTGAAGGCTCTAATACTGGCCAAAGGACATTTTATTATTATTATTATTATTTCCTTTCTAGTATGTTTACCTGGGAGTAGGTTGGGATTGGATGGTTGGTAAAGTATGTATACATTCCTCTGTCTGCCTCCAGGGGGCAGCAGTTTAATGGGCAAAAGAAAGCCAATAAAGAATAAACGTCATCTGGGAGATGCTGTCACCTGCCATTTTTTAAGCCCTGAGGTGAGGAGACAGACCCATGAAAATGGACATTTCTAAAGAAACATAAAATCTTCAAAAATCATCCCCCAGTTCTAAAGAAACTATGGCTCCAGGGAGATCCTCAGAACATGAACATCATTGAAACTATTAAAGTATTTCTCCTGAAGGGCTTTGCTTGGATTTTTCTGGATGGGATTTTGGTGAGAGCAGATTTATTTTTGAACAAGTGCACACACATGGCACCCTATCTATTAGTAACAAGTACTTTCTGAAAAAAATGTACTTGGCAAGCCCTGGAGCCAGAGGAAGGAGACTGGGAAGCCTGGTGATCCTCTATGTATGAGACGTGATAGAGGAAAGCAGTCTAGTTTCCCTGTCCCCCAGATTCAATGGGGTTCTGTTGCATTATCATTCTGGTGTCCTGACCTAGTAGCAAAGCTGCAATTTTCTCTCCTTTTTCATTTTTAACAGTGGAAAGGAAATGGGGAAAAAGTAAAATGTTTAAACACAAAAGACTCCAATAGTTCTATCAGAATTGCTGGATACTCTTATTATTATTTTCTTCAGTGTGGCTTTCAGTAGAGTGCTTGCCCCAGAAGCCCTTGCAATTCTTGCACCTAGGAAGCTGAGGTTTCTGATGGAATGAATATGTATGGCACATATAATCTACAATTTATTAGCCTGCTTCACTGGTCATTATTGAGATTTGATTGTAATGCTTAGTGGCGTTAACATCCTCTGCACATCTCCCTAACAACATTTATGGTCAGTAATAATATTAGTTCAGTCTTTGAACAGTGCTCTGCGGAATGAATCAGCTCAAACTCATCTTGCCTCATTACTCCTAACAGGGCTCCTGTAGTCATGTCACACTCCAGCGACACGCCAGACAGAACGACATCTTTTATATATTATCTCTGACATATTTCATTTGAAATGCTAGCCTTTCAATTAGTGCCATCCACGGAGAAGTGACAGCTTCCAGAAGAATAGGTGCTCCTCTAGGTGAGTGCAGTAATAGTAGGGTGTCACAGAGGTATGGGGGGAGGCTCAGAGAAGACTTCTATGAATAAGCCTGGATAAACCTGCTTGAAGTCGTTCCCCCAGCCCAGGTAGACATTGTTGGTGGCCCATCTAGATGTCCACATGTCCCCTGCTTGATCCAGCTTTACTACTAATGGCTCACTCCTGGCATTGCTGAAGTTCATAGCTAATATCAGACTGGTTCAGAAATGCAAAGGCCCAACTCCTTGGCCTTGAGACCCTACAAACTCTGACATATAATTTATGCCACAGAGACTATATAGGATTCAGCTGAGGTTGGAGTTTCACTTGCATTCACACCTTTGCTAGGCTGCTGCTGCTCCTCTTTTGACTGCTTCCCACAACCCCTTACTGACCTCTCCAGAGGACCCTTCTATGATAAATCACTTGCCAGGAATGTTTGGCTCAAGATTTCCTTTTGGGAAAACTTGATCTTGGATGCATCAGGCAGGCTCCTGAATCCCAGCTGTGTGAAAGTCTAATAACAATTCTGCTTTGCAGTTTTCTTAGTTGTCATCTTTCTAGCATTATAGACTTATGTGTCCTCCCCAACTGCTGGTTCCTTGTCCACTTTCACTGAAGGCCACGGGATCGCTAGTGGTTTGAGCCCTTTCTGGGAGACAGGCTAAATGGAACCACCACATATCTGATTACTTGTTATTGTCATTTGGGTCTCTAATTCCAAGTATCTTCTGACCCATCATTTCAAGTATGTGTTAGTAGATCTCTTTTTATAGTTTCATAGTTAAGGAATCTAAAGTTCAGAAAAGGTTAGAAAAACTGAACAAGTTCCCATACCCAAAAGATATTAGGTCTTTTAACCCAGCCTTTCAAATCCAAATCCCAGTGAATTTCATACATACTTTACTCCAATGAACCACTGGAAGCTTGACCATAAACATCCCCCTTGAATGAAAATAATGCTTGGACAAGGAGATCACATCATGATTACAAATGCAATAAGAGGGGCACAAGGGCCTTTTACAACCATGACAGTGACAACTGAGCAATCCCTCTGTTGACTCACGTGATGCTTTGTTCACTTTCATCTTCATGCTTCCTAGATAAAATGTATTCCCATTTTTGGCACTCTTGAGTCTAGAATCCCTGCTTCTTAAGTTCACCTTAGGTTCTTCCAAAGATCCAGTCAATCAGCTGCCGTCCTCCATCTCCCCTTACTGAGATTTCCCCAGGTTTCTTCTGAGCTCCCTTCTCTTTTTGCTACAGCAAAGCCAGCTAAATCTAATTTTGTTATTATCAGGTGTGTTTCTGTAATGGCTTCATTGTCCAAATTTCAAGCCCTATCACGTTATTTTCCAAAATAATTTTTCCTAAGAATAAGTATGCTGTTACCATATTTCATATTTCAGGAAATGTTAGGAGGTCCTAGCCATTAGAAAATGCCCGTGTGCCAGGAAAAACATTTAACATGCTACTTTGAACTGTGACATGAAGCTTTTATGTTTGTCTTGAACAGTACTTAAATTGGTCACATCAGTTTCTCCTTGCTTTATGGCATCCTCCTTGAGCCTAAGAGATGTGGCCATTTCTTTGAACATTAGTTTCACTAGTTGGCAGGGCCTATGTAATGTTTTTGCTTGTGCTTCAATAATAAATGTTAACCACTTAGTTTGTGAGCATCTTGTATTTTGATTCATATACAGTGCTTAGTATATCTTTGTATGGAAATAATATTGTTTATTTCTCCAACATGAAATATATGCTTCATTAATATCAAATGTATGCATCCAAAGTTCTGTTCATATGTGTGTGTGTGTATATATATATATATATATATATATATATATATATATATTTCAAACTACTTCATTTCAATGCCAAGTTATTGATGGCTGTAGACTAAAAACAACAGATAGTACCAGTCCTATCCATAAAGTAAATTAATTGTTGACTGAGTCATGGGCAATAGTGTTAGGTCTAAACTCTTGTCCAAAAGAGGCATTCTAGTTTCATCTACAATAAAATGTTCAGAATCATGCATATTATTATCAATAAAATATATGAGCACAACTACACGTAGTTTCCATTTTGAGTGTATCACTATAACTTTACAAGTATAGAACTTTTTTTCTGTCAGTTGTGAGGCTGGAACTCAGGGCCAGAGCCCTGTCCCTGGGCTTCTTTGTTCAAGGCAAGAGCTCCACCACTTGAGCCACAGTACCACTTTCAGTTTTTGAGTGGGTTAATCGGAGATAAAAGTCTCATGGGGACTTTTCTGCCTGGGCTGGCTTTGAACTGTAATCAGATCTCAGCCTCCTGAGTAGCTAGGATTAGCGATGTGAGCCACCAGTGCCTGGTTTCCTGAGCATTTTTTTTTCCTTTTTGCTCAAGGCTAGGGCTCTAAGCTTGAGGAACAGCCCCACATCTGGCTTTTTGGTGATTAATCAGAGATAAGATTCTCAAATCCCCTGTTAATTAAACATTTATTTGGATGCTTGTCCAAATCTTAGTACTAAGAAGGAAACAGCACTGCGCTCTATGTCGAATGACCTATGCATTCCTTTTAGATGGTCAAACCTTAGCATATATGGTGGAAGCTAGTGATAACATATCCAAATTTTCCTTAATGGGCCAACATACCCCTTCACTCGCTGTTGTTCTTACTACTAATGGCTCAGAATGATACTTGCTTTGAATTGACCTTGTCAGTTGAAGTCACTTTACTTACAGCTAGGAAGTGAGGAAAGTACGTTACTCTCATATAGCGAGAACTGGTCTGTACCCAGTGATTTCAGTAACTGTCATTAGGGGTGAGGTACACATTGGCTATCCTTTACCCCAAGGCAGAAATTACTTTGTGGTACATTTCATGCTCCAGAGAGCTTCATGAGTTCAGTCTTGACTTGGCCACTTCCTTAACTTTAGCTATGGGCCTTACTTTGTAAGTCCATACTTACCCTGAGAGCAGCCTCCCCCACAACACAGTGCCTCCATAGCAAACAATGCTACTAAATCCAGACTTAGAAGAGTCTGAGGCAAGGAAAGTCCTAGCCTGAGCATCCTTTTGACTTTGTCCCGGCCTCTCTCTCTTTCTCTCTCTTTCTCTTTCACTTTCTCCTTCTCCTTTTCTCTCTTTCTCTCCCTCTCTCTCTCCTCTCTTCCCCTCTCTCTTCTTTACCTCCCTCTTCTCTTCATCTCCAATTCTGCTCACAGAACCCAAATCACAAAGACAGACCTGATTTCACCTTAGCTAAATTAACTCACTTGTTTCTTCTCTTGGTTCTGTTTCTCATGGGGTAGGGGGAGGAAAATGAACTCTTAAGTTGTGTACTCAACCCATCCAGCCTAGAGTATAGTAATAGCAAGACCCACACTCTCATCCTCTGCTGTGGAATACTTTGTGAGGCTCTAAGAAAGTCCCAAGGAAACCAAAGAGGTCAATTGGTCAATTGCAAGGAAATAATCAACCCTGGATTCACACTTGACAAACAACTGGTGAGAGCCTCTGCCTGCCTCCCTGCTACATCTCAAGGCCAAGATGGCCATTTATTTGCCCTCTCCTACCTCCTCCTGTCACCTCCCACAGATGTAAAATACTGAAGGGAGACCAGGTGTGAGCTGAAATCAGAAGTGAGCCCTCTTCTGTAGAAAGCCACCTAGGAAGAATTTCAGGTTCTGGGAGGTATATCCTCTTTTCACCCCTAAATTCTGCACTGTGGTTCAGGGGCAGCTGCAAACAACTTTTGAATAAATGGGCATTTCTGTGTTTCCATAAAACCTTATTTACAGAAACAGGACACCAGTTTGTTCACCCCTGAGTTAAAAAATGAGGGGACTCTGATATCTAAAGTTTGTTTTTTTTTCTTAAATCTTTGAGCTGCTGTAATTATAGGTAGAGATTTTAAAGGTTTGGGGAGATCTAGAAATACAAAGAGATGCCCTGGATTTAGCTATTGATTGAATTCTATTGTTAGATAAAAAGAATGTTGAGGAGCCCAGTGCAGGTTGCTCATGCACGCAATCTTAGCTACTCAGGAGCCTAAAAACTAGAAGATTGTAGTTCGAAAGCCAGAGAGGACAGAAAAGCCTGAGGGAATCCATTTCCAATTAACCACCAAAAAGGCAGACTGGAGATATGGCTTAAGGCTCTGAGCAAGAATAACAAATGAGAGTGTACGAACCTGAGTTTGAATCCCAGCACTAGCACAAAAAAAAGAGGAAGAGAGAGAAAGAAAAAAAATCTGAAATAAAAGGAAAATAAGTTTTCTCCTTATATTTTCTGTTCCATAGTCTCTTGTCTCTCATAGAGAGAGTACATGTTGAAGAAATAATCTAAGAAGAGCTTAAAAAGCTTGCTAAATTATATTTTAATTCATATTTTGAAGAGTGTTTAAAAGAAAAAAAAAGCCTGCTGATGCTGGTGGCTCACACCTGTAATCCTAGCTAATTAAGAGGCTAAGATCTGAGGATTATGGTTTGAAGCAAGCCGAGGCAGAAAAACTTATGAGTGTCTTATCTCCAATTAACCACCAGAAAAGTGGGAGTGGAGCTGTGGCTCAAAGTAGTAGAGTGCTAGCTTTGAGTTCACACACACAAAAATAAAACTCAGAAAAAGTACGCAGGGCCCCTTAATTCAAGCCCTCAACCACCACCACCACCAATGATAAAAACTAAACTAAACTAAACATACTGGGTGCTGGTGGCTCTCACCTGTAATCCTAGCAACTCAGGAGGTTGAGATCTGAGGATCGCAGCTCAAAGCCAGCCCAGGCAGGAAAGTCTGTGAGACTCTTATCTCCAATAAATTACTAGAACAACCGAAAGTGGCACTGTGGCTCAAGAGGTAGAGCGCTTGCCTTGAGCTAAAGAGTGCAGGGACACACAGAATGATTTCTTCCATGCAAATGTTCATATCTCATTTCCTTTTTATCATGTTAAATAAATGTTGATGTTCTTTAAAAAAAAAAAGTGCAGGGACAGCGCCCAAACCAAGTTCAAGCCCCATGACCGAAAAAATAATAATAAACACATAAAAGAAACAGCATGCTTTGTACTGACTAGAAGAAGAAAATGGACAGCAAAGAAAGATTTATATAATTAAGGAGCTAGATCAGTAGAAGGGAAGGAAAAAAGACGGGAACTGACATTTGATTGGCAATTGCTGTATACCATTTCCCAGGCAATGAACATTGATTTGTTTATTCTTGTCAGTGCATTGTGTTTATTCGAAAGATATAGAAACTGAGACTTTGCGCAATTAAGTCACTCAGAGACAATTAATTAACAAGTTGTGGCATCGGTTCCATACCCTCCATTGGCCTTCCATTTCGTTGCCTTGGATCCAAAAAGGGTCTGAAATTCCAGCCCTTGGAGAGCTTAAGCCAAGTTAAGATTTACAGAAAAAACAATATGCATTTTGCTCACAATTTCAGTAGTTTTCCCCAACTTTTCCAGAAATGTCAAAGGCCATCTGACTCCTTCCCAGCTCCCTTCTCCCAGGATATAACCATCATGTCACTTATAAGCTGCCTGCAGACCCTCCGCAGCACATTTTTCTAAGGGGCCTTAAGAGATCAAACCAACTCTGTGGTTAGGTTGGAGGAAAAGAAGGAGAATAAGAGAGAGAGAAATCTCTGAAAAATAGTATTTAAAAATATTTTGCATTTGTTATGTACTGCCTGAGTGCCAGAAGGTTTCATGTTTTAGATGCATACCCAGGAGGTAGATATATTGTTACTCCGGGATAGGAAAGAGGATATTATGGTTCATTACAAAGACAAAATGATATGCCTTACACCAGCAAAGGAAGACTCCTAGCTGGAGAAGCTCAGAAAACCTTTCCTAGGTGTATAAGCTAAGCCAGAATTCTGTGTCTTATATAGACACAACTGGTGACCTTTACAATGCATATTTATAATTTAAAGTGCCTGGTATTTGTTATGCATTCATTGTCATCATTAAAAATGTGAAGGTAAATATTTATAAACAGCTGTAAGGAAACTAGACTTCTGGGGAGGAATTTTGAACTCAAACTGCTGTTTGGAGGTTTTCTTTTAAAATGGAAATAAGCAGACTGACTCTAAATATAGACCTTCTTCCTATTGCAACTCCTGACTTTTATAGCCCAGCAAAGGTTCTGCTAAAATGCAGGCCCAGGTACACTGGAAAAGAGAAGCTTTGAAGAAGTTTGACTGTAATGAGTTGTTACTCTTACCCACTGCAGTGGCTAAAGCAATAAAGACCAGGGACTAGAAAAGATTAACTGGAATTTTCAAATACAGCTGCAGCAAATGAGAAAATGATGCAATCCCTTTTTCAAATGGTTTTGGTGCCAGGTATTGGTGGCTCATGCCTGTGATCCTAGCTATTCAGGAGGCAGAGATCTGAGGATTGCAATTCAAAGGCAGCCTGGGCAAGAAAGTCCTTGAGATTCTTATCTCCAATTAACCACCAAAATGATAGAAGGAAACTATCTCAAGTTGTAGAATGCTAGCTGTGAGCATAAAAGCCTAGGGACAGCACCCAGGCTCTGGCATGTGTGAGTGTGCATGTGCAAACACACACACACACACACACACACAGTAATGGTTTTAGTGGTTTCTAATAATATTAAATTTATTTACCTACCCTGGCTAATTTTACTCTTAGGCATTTACCCAAGAACAACCAAAAACATATAAAGATCTATCCAATATGCTACATATATAAGAATATTTATTACACCTTTAATTAGTAACAGCTACAAGCTCTGAACCACTGAAATGTCTGTCAATAGATGAACACATTAACTGGCTGATTATAGCCACACAATGGAAAATTATTCAAAAATAAAATCGAACCAGTTATTAATACCTGCCCTTGATATATACTACTCCATGTGCCAACCTTTCCTAAAAAGAATGCAGAATATATGGTTTCACATATATCCATCTCTGGAAAATAGAAATTTATCTACAATTAAAGTGATCAGTGGTTTCCTTTGGCGAGCAGAAGACGGAATGTAAGGGGCTGAAGGGATTTGTAGAAGAAGTGTGGAATAAGTTCTGTATCTAGATGGGAGGTAACTTCCATGGTCTATGTACGGGTCAGAACTCATTAATGGTTGTACCTAAAATGGTGTGCATTATTGTATGTAAATATACTTTAACAAAATGAGAAGAAAAATAGAATATGTTTTAATGAGTACTGCCCCTTGAGAGCACCCAGCTGATGGTCTGGTTCCTACTTATTAAGGCTCAGATTTATGCGTGTTTGCGTATCATTGCAAGGCATTCTGCTGCGCCTCCCCTCAGGCACCTGAGGGCCCAGAAAGACAGTGATGCTTTTCAAGAACAATCACCCAGCTGTTTCAGATCTCTAAAAGGAACATGAGAAATGCATCGATCTTACTTGCTTCCAAATTCCCCAGTGCAATGAAGTAGGAAGAATTCATTTTGGCTTTCCTGTGTTTAGCTTCTCAAACCTCAGACAAGAGAAATTGCTGTGAGGCTCTGATCTAGATGGACAATTCTATAGCTGATGCTGTACGATAGTTGAGGCTTCAACCCACTTCTGGAAGGAAGTGAAAGGGGGAAGGCCATCCAAGCAGGTGCATTCTGGACATTTGGGGCCATTGCTCTCCTTTTGCTGGCTACTTTAACAAACTCCCTCTGTGGGGAAGCACTCTGGGCTTGTGAGCATGGGCAGAAGGAAAGGTAAATGCCTCCACCATTTTGCATGTAACCCTGTTGAATAAGTAACCTTCCAAAGCGAGCCACATTACCTTGATTGACAGGATTTTGTTTCAGAGAGTCAACTGTCTTTTTCTTCTTCTTTTATCTTTAGTCTGAGTTACCCTCCCAGAGAGCCTCAGAGGAGGCACAATTGGCAGAGAGTGAGAACATGGAAAAATCCATGCTTTTGTGATTGCCAAGATGGAGAACAATCAAATTAGCTGGCAAGTCAATTCTTTCGCTGCAGGATGAAGGGACAGCATTAGGATCTTCCAAATCATTTTGCATAAAGAAAACATGCAATCTCCTCTCCTGGAAAGCAACTTTGAGCATCCACATATCTCTGCCTCCTGGCGGCCTTCTACTCTCTCCCCAAGCAGAGCTGCTTAGAGGACAGAATGCTTCTTGGTGGTGGCACTGCAGCCGACTTGGCTGCCAAAGATACCAGTATGAGCACAGCTCTGCAGCATGGCAGGCCGCCAGGGCCCCCGGATCAGAAGCAACCTTCCTTAGAGGAGCACCTGTTCTTCCTCTCCTGGCATCGGGAAGGTGCCATCTTCCCCAGCCCTCATGCTGCTTTCCCTGATGGCAGGTGCCTGCTGCCTTCCTCCCTGCATCTGAGGGATGCTGGGGGAAGGGCCTGGCCCCGTTCATCAGCAACATCCCTCTTCCCTGACACACTCCTGCATCCCAGGTATCAGTCAGCAGCAGGTGCTGTGACATTATGACAAACTCTTGGGCCCTCGGTGACTGGATGCATCACACACGCTGTGTTTCAGTGTCTCTGACATCTCATCCATCACAGTTTTGATTATGCTGCTCAGGGTCCCTGGGCTCAGCTTTGGGCTGCGAAACAAAATTTATTGCAGGCGGAACATCCTTATTCCCAAAGTGAGCATGGATGTTTTGTTTAAAATAGCATGACTGACCTAGAAGAGCACACTCTCAGGCTCACATTAGCCAACCTTTTTCTCTTGTCAATATTGTGATTAGGTGTGCATGAAGCACAAGATGTGGCTTGCAGAGGAGTTTTTTTCTCTCCTTCATTCTCCTGCCATTTGCTACTTCTGAAGGACACATTTTGTTGTCCCCCAGGGTGGCCTGTCCCAAGGAAGTCTGGGACTATTCGTGTATGACAATTGAATTGTGAAGGGCACTGGTGATGATTAACTAGCTTGCCCACATGGCATGAGATTGTCTATCAACCAGCATTGATAAAACTGCTAGGGTGCGATCAGCTACATGTGAGAATCTATTGGGATACACAGGTAAGAAAGAAATGATTGCTGCCCCAGAAAGCCTCAAAATCTAATTGAGGAGATAATTATGCATATAGTTATGTATCTAACTATTGACCAGACTTCTTGGCCTGGTAATACAGGTATGCTGGGGCCTGAATATGAACAGACAGGTTTTCATACGCTTCATCAGGTGGTTGCCAGATGATACCCAGGCGGTTTCTTTCTTCAGACTTTAGTGTCAGCTGGTAGAATTGTCCTGACCTCTACCTTGAGCCTTGTATAGTTCTGTGAATTGGGGTCAGAAGTCTTTCTCTGTAGAAGGCCAGATAGTAATATTTGTAGCCCAAAAGGTAAAACCAAGCCAGTATTCTTGCTTAAAAGTTAATGGGCATTTTATATTTTACACTCCAGAATGGACAAAGATATTCTTAGGTTATGGATGGTGCAGGCAACAGGCTGATTTCATCCAAGGGCTATACATTATTAAACCTTAATATATATACTGTTGGTCTTTCAAGACCCAGTTCTAAACCAAGTGCCAGATGAAATAAATTCCACATTCCTCAAAATGTTCTTCCCGCTTAAGAGCATCTAATTATATAATTAGATGTAAGAGAAAATCTTACCTTTATTAATATATCTATCAGGTACTGTGGTAGAAGGAGGGAGATTATAAATTTTACTGTGTGTGCCAGTCCAGTCCTGGGGCTCGAACCCTAGGCTTGGGATCTGTCCCTGAGTTTCTTTTACTCAAGGCTCACACCCTATCACTTGAGCTGCAGCTCCATTTATAGCATTTTTTGACAGTTTTAGTGGAGACAAGAGTCTCACAGGATTTTCTGCCTGGGCTGGCTTTGAACCCCAAACCTCAGATCTCAGCCTTCTCAGTTGCTAGACTTATAGGAGAGAGTCACCAGCACCTGGCAAAGAGTATAAAAATTTAAAACAACAGAAATGCACTTACATCTTTATTTCAACTTGTAGATTTCATTCTCTGAGACTTTGTTTCCCTACCTATTCAATAGGTGGCATAATTTTATATGTGAAAGTTACCTTATAAAATGTTTCTATTGCTATGGATGGAGGCTTTTTTTCAAAATTTTTTCTTACCCAGATTTGTAAAAATAATTTACATAAATATATCTATCCTTTTGAGAGGAAAAATATGCAATATAATTATCTGATCCTCAAGGCTTTATTTATATTACACAAAATGAAATGCTTAAAATGTAAAAAAAAAATCACTAAGTGCTATCTTTTATTACTGGACGATTTTTTTTCCATATCCTTATCAAGTGTATTTGGCTTGCTTCCAGAACTAAATTATGGTTTTTTCCCCCAAGAACAAAGATACCACTTTGTATAATAAATCCCCTGCAATGCTTAATTAAGGTGTGGCACCTGCAGGGTCGTTGGAATTATTTACTATTAAAGTATATTGTACCGAAACCCTTCTATGCTAAAGCTCTGTGAAAGAATTTTCTCTATTTGAATCAATGAGATTCAGTCTGAATTCCCAACCATCATCCAATCAACCTCCATGTCAAGGGACATATTTCAAGGCTTGTTTTATTTGACTTTTCATTGGCATTGAATTCAAACACTCCCTTCTTTTATGACAGTTCAAACCCTTTGGATTCCATGACATCAGGGTTTCCCGGTCTCTATCTTCTGAGTATCCTATCCTCTTCTCTCTCCCTTTCTATTTTATTTGCAGGTTCATCTTCTTCCAAAAGTCACTGTGAATCTGCATTTCTGATATTATCTCCTTATGCATTTCTATCCAGGCCTGTAGTTTCAGATAGTATCTAAACCCTGAATCAACACCAAATTTAATTTCTCTCTAAGAATTTGCCAAGATCTTGCTCTGTAAAGTTAAAATGACTAAGACTAAATCCACAGTCCATGCTAACTCCCTGGATCTGCTACCGGAACCTAGATCTCCATCAGTGTTCTGTCTTGGGCACAAAGTATCTCTTCCTTTTCATTAAACATCCCAGAAGACTGGGGATTATTCTGAATAACAAGCATCAATTAGGTCATCCAAGTAGCTAATCTCCCACCAACTTCTGCACATTTTATCTCTGAAACAATTGTTGGATCTGGGTACAGGTGGCTGACATCTATAATTCTACACAAGAGGCTGAGATATGAAGATTGTGATTTGGAACCACCCCATGCAGACAAACTTGAAAGACACTTACCTCAATTTAACCAGCAAAAAGCTGGAAGTGAGGATGTGGCTCAGGTGTGACAGTGCCTTTCGTGAAAAAGTCACAAGGCCATGAGACTCTCAATTCAAGTCCCAATACTGGAACAAAAATAAACAAAAAAGTCAACCAGACCACCAACAAATCCCAGAACTCTTTTATTCTTGGATCTCTGTAGATTTTTATCTCTTAAACAATCTTGGATCCCTCTATCTCGTCTTTAATGGCCATTTTTATCCCCATTGTCTGGCAAGAGTTATTTGATGCTGGGGAGTTTTGCTGGCTTTCCTCTATTTTCTCTGTTCCTTTCTAATTTATCCCATATATCACAGAGTAATGTTCTCGCTATCCACACTTAGTAACTTCCAGCAAACTGTGTTGATTCCTGAGGGGAAAGTCTTCCTTAACTGCAGCTTCTAAGGCTTCATCTCAAACTGGTTCTTTCTCCGTCAGAGTTCTTGTTTCAGCATATGCTTTAGCACTTAATATGGTTATTTCCTGAGAGCTTTTCTCTTCCACCAAGCAGTAGGGTCATTGAGAGAATCTTAATATGTCTGAGCTTACTAATTATTGAAATACAAGCATGTACCACAGTGACTGATTAATAATAAGTGCTCAATTAACATTTGCTCCCTGAATAAATGAATAATGTTTTGGAAATATTGTTAAAATTATTTTTCTGCTCATGCTCTTTAGGTTATCTGATGATTCAACTATTGAATAGTAAAAGTATGAGGACTAGCTCTTTACCACTTGAGACATAGCTCCACTTCTAGCTTTTTGGTGCTAAGTTGGAGATGAGAATCTCACAGACATTTCTCCCCTTGGCTGATCCTCAAATATCAGTCTTCTGAGTAGCTTAAGCCGTTGGCACCAGAAGCATGGATTTTTTAGGTCAGTGGTAAACAACACTCCTGCCATTATGCATTTGCTAAAAGCCATTGGATGTACACATAAGGTGAACCATAATACTAACTATGGACTTTGGATGATAATGATATGTCAAGAGTAACTTCATATCTTGTGTAAAATTGTTACTGTGTACAAGGTATTAATGGGGACTGTGTATATGTGTGAGCATAGAGAGTATATGAGAACTCTTGGCCTTTGTTGCTCAGTATGTCTGCATATCTAAAATTTCTCTTAAAAAAGGGAAGTCAATTAAATAAATCTTTGAAGTCACTTGTTATGGGTGGGATCAGGCTGGGATTGGACCTCATGGACACCTGCATCTGTTGCTGAACTTCTGCTGCCCAGTCCCACATCTCCTCCTTATCCCTGAGATTGCTCCATCTATAAATCACTTTGGCAAAAATTCCCACCTTTGGTCTTCTTCTAAGGATCAGCCTAAAACAGAGCTGCAGGCATAACATGAATTATTGCTGACTTCTTTCAAAACTTCCCTTCTACTTGCAGGAGTGAGGGATGAGAGACTGCTTTTGGGGTGGAAGAGGAAGAGAGTTCTCAGCAACACAGGATAGGTGCTGGAAAGAGTTAAATCGAAATCTCATCTGCATCCTTACCACTGCACCTAGGGAGATGGAAATATGCCAAAGACAAATATTGCCTACTTGAAAGATTTGTCTGTGTGCCAGCTCCTAATTTTTTTGGAAGGGAACAAAATGTTCTCAATTCCTTGTACTCACTGTATTAGTTTCCTGTGGCTGCGGTAACAAATTACCAGGTGTGCTTCAAAGGCAGATATTCAGTCTCAAGAATTCTTGAAGCCAGATAGCCAAAAATAAAAAATTTGATATACCTTTGTTTTTTGGAGGCACTGGAGGAGAATTCTTATTTCTTCCAGCATTTTGTGACTTTTTGGCAATCCTAGTATGATCCCACTTCACATCAATCTCTACCATTGTCTTCATGTGGTCATTCCTTCTGTGTATGCGGTGTGTGTGTGTGTGTGTGTGTGTGTGTGTGTGTGTCAGTTGTGGGGCCTGAATTCTAGGCCTGGGCGCTGTCCCTCAGCTCTTCAATGCTAGCGTTCTACCACTTGAATCACAGCGCCACTTCCGGCTTTTTCTGCTTATGTGGTGCTGGGGAATCGAACCCAGGTCTCATGCATGCAAGGCAAGCAATCTACCATTGCGCTACCTTCCCATCCCATCTTTTATCTTTTCTATATGTCCTTATAAAAACAAATTTTAAAGTATTTATGTATTTATTTATTGTCATTGTAAAAATGGTATACAAAGGGTTATAGTCACATAAATCAGGTAAAGATTACATTTTGGGAGAAGGTGGCTCAGTGGTAGAGTGCTTGCCTTGCATGCAGGAGGCCCTGGATTTGATCCCTCAGCACCACATAAGCAGAAAAAGCCAGACGTGGTAGAGCACTAGCCTTGAGCTGAAGAGCTCAGGGACAGCTCCCAGGCCCAGATTTCAGGCCCCATGACTGACAAAAAACAAAAACAAAAAACCAAAAAAAAAAAAACTAGCCTTGAGCTAAAGAGCTCAGGGACAGAGCTTAGGCCCAGAGTTCTGGCCCCATGAGTGACAAGAACTCTTCAGCTCAAGGCTAGCACTCTACCACTTGAGCCACAGTGCCACTTCTGGTTTTCTGGTGGTTAATTAGAGGTAAGAGTCTCACAGACTTTCCTGACTGAGCTGCCTTTGAACCATGATCCTCAGATCTCAGCCTCCTAAGTAGGATTACAGGTTTAAGCAACTGGTACCCAGTTTATATTTCATCTTCTTCCCTGCTCTCTCCAAGTTTTTTCCCTCCTGACTGCACCTTAAAGTTGTATAGCTCACATCCAACATAGTGTCCAGTGAGTTCCACAGTTGCATGTGTTCAATCTTTGCTCATTCCTGTACACCCCCTTACCTTCTTAAAGACAGATAAATGAACAAACAAGACAGAAAGAAAGAAAACAAAATGGCAACAAAGAAATGAAACCTCTTGTTTCCCTGAAGTTCATTTTGATAAATATTATTTTATATGGTCAGATGCACATAGCTATTGTGCCTTTGTGATCATCCCCTAAAAATATTCTCCTTTGGTCTCACTCTGTGAATGCCTAGAGACTTGTATAATTTATTATATCCCAGTGTATTTTTTAACCATCCAATGTGTTTACTTATAGATTTATATATGCATTCTTGTTACCACAAACCACGGAAACAATGCAACCTATGTTTCTTTGGGTCTGGCTTAGTTTGCATATCAATTTTTCCAAGTCTTTTCCATTTCCTTATGAATGGTAAAATACCATTCTTTCTGATGAATATGTAGAATTCCATTGTGTAGATATACCATATTTTTTTTGTCCACTAAGGGACAGAGCCACGACTTTGATCAGAGTGGTCACATTTACAAGCTCCTTTTTCATGCTGGCTGCTGGTTTCACTTAGAATGTTCCCTCTTTCCTCACTCAAAACCAACAAATCTATCTAAATAAATTCTCTCTCCAACCCATACACTCTACCCACTCCATAACATGCACTGTTTGTTCACCAAGAAACTCTTTCAAGTGAGGTAGCAGATACCATTTCTGGAAACAACTTGTCATAAAATCCTGGACCATTGCTACCAATCAGAATACAGAAGATTAACCTTTTTGGTTTTCCTTAATTTTATCCCTTCTGTCCTTGGTTCCTCAAAGTATCGTAGACTCCACTATCTACATCTATTCCTTGTTATTTACTAAATTATAAGCTTACTTAGAAAATAAAATCCTGAAGAATCTGTTTGTAACTAAACAGAAGTTATTATGATCAATATGCAGTGTTGTTATGCTGTATCTGAAAACTGCACTTTATGGAGTGCAGCCAAGTTCTCCTGAGTTTCTCACCTACCTCCTTAGAGAATACTAATACTACAAATATTTGATAAATGATAGGATTTGGATAGCAAATGTCCCCCAGAAATGGCTTATTTTGAAGATTTTGTTCGCAATATAGTAGTGTTCAGAGATGGATATTTGAGAAGTATTTGGACCGTGGGCCTCTGACTTTATGAATGGATTAATCCATTGATGAATTCATAGCTTAACAGGCTATGAAGGGGGAGAGGTGGTAGAGAAGTTAGGAGATGGGGCCTACTAGGAGGAATCTGGTCATTGGGGATGTGTCTGTAAAGGGTACATTTTCTCTCACCCTCTTTTTCTTGGTTGGCATGAGGTGAGTAGACTGTTCTACCACATACCAAGATGTTCTACCTCTTACCTCACCAGAGGAACTTACATCAGCTCAAAAGCAAACAAGCATCAAATAAGGCCTAGCCCCAAGCATTATGTCTAAGATAACAATAAGTACAAGATATGAGCTGTTCACAACAGTAGTTTTATGCAAAAAATTTCTTATCTCAGTTTGAATTAGCATTTACAGAGCTATTAATTTCAACCTAAAATAAAATCTTGACCTCCACTCTGCTTTATCCCTTTCATAGCTTGACATACGAAATACTAAGGAACATGTTGGGGAGGCACAGAGGATCTAATTAAATCTTTCCTTTGCCTTCCATTATCATCTGTTTTTATTTATAATGTATTGTTGTTAAGAGTTTTCTGGGTATATTTATATAGGGATAGTTCATCAAGACTAGTCTAGCAGAAGTCAGCATCAACTCATTTTCCTATGTGGCAGATCTTGTCTGCTCTTGAAAAATAATGTAATTTTTCTTTTCTCTAGCCCAATTTTCATGTTTATCATTATTCCTCTGAATATTGTGACCCAAGGCTGTGTGAGCTTAATAACCTTTTAGTTTTTAACATTGTTGCTATTATTTTCTGTCTTCATATCATGAAATTGGTTTCTAGTACTCTAAGCATTCTTGATATAAAAAATAAGTGAAGTCTAACACAGGTTAAGATAGTATGATTTAGGATTTGAAAAAGTAAAAAAAAAAGTAAATGCTATGTACTTAAATATGTAGTCCTTCAGTGAGCTTAGAAAATTAGCAGAAACTGTTTTCTGCTAATCTCTGTTGATCTGCTTGTGTTCCCAGGTAATAAACACCTTACAAGATCAGTACAACTGCACTGTCTATGGATTACTGGTATAATTTGGTGCCAGTGGATAAACCCACATGCAAGGTTAGATGAACTTGTTCTTAGGTGACAATCTGCTCTTCCAAGGCAGAACATGAGATAAAAGCAAGCTGGTAGAAATAAGCTCCAGGAGAAACAGACAAAAACAAAGAAACAAACCAAAAAAAAATGATGAGGACTGGGAAGGTGGCTCAGTGGTAGAGCGTTTGCCTTGCATGCATGAGGCCCTGGGTTCGATTCCTCAGCACCACATGAGCAAAAAGAAAAAAGCTGGAAGAGGCACTGTAGATCAAGTGGTAGAGCGTTAGCCTTGAGCTGAAGAGCTGAGGGACAGCGCCCAGGCCCAGAGTTCAGGCCCCACGACCGGACCCAAAAAAAAAAATTAAAAAAAAAGAAAAAAGGTGAACAGGAAGAGGAAGCAGAAGCCGTTACATACATTTCCAACAAAATCCTCCAAATCCCTGGTTGACATATGGGAATATCTAAGTATAAATGACACCTAGAGTTCTTCCCTCTCAAAACAAAGAAGCTAAACTTTCACATGCAGTCATGTAGTCAATGGTCACTAGTAACTCCTGGGAGCATAATTTCCTAGTATTTCTCTTTCCAGATAATATGACTGAAACATTTCTATTAGCCTAATAGTAGAACTGTAAAAAAGTTTTCAGGTGCCCAGGAATATTTGTATTGCTTCAGGCAGTTCCTTGTTGCTTCTTGAAGATGGAGTTTTGAGAAGATCCTCCAGTCATGCTGTTTAGATCCGTCAGAACTTGTCAATGGAGAATAACTTGTAAAGTTAGGTCACAGACCTTCACAAGTTCTCTTTGTTACTGTCTCCAAATGCAAGGATACTATGTTTTTTGGTCAGGTTTATATTTTCTCAGCCATATCTTATTTGCTGTGGAATAAGAAATTCTGTGGTGGACTAAGAATTTGGCTTAGCAGTTGAGTGCTTGCCTAGCATGCATGAGGCCCTGCGTTCAATTCCTTGGTACCACATAAACAAAGAGAAATTAGAAGAACTTGAAATTCTGTCACGTAATTATCTTTAAAAAAACAACAACACTTATTTACTACTCTAGTCAATGGGTTGTCAAATCGCAATGATCGTGCTTGTCTTGACTGGACTCTTTCATATATCTGAGGTCATCTGATGATCATATAAGAAAGTTTCTTGATCCCAAGTGACCACTAACTACCTCATTCTGAGTCTTCAGTTGAGAAACATGTATATTCCACATGGTATATGTTCTCTTATCTTTCAACAGACTACAAAAGGTTATTCAGATGACAGTGTCAGGGATGGTTATGAAATAAATTGTGTAGGGATGGGAAGGGGAAACAAAGGAGGTGGCTACAATGCTTGATAAGAAATGTACTCATTATCTTGCCCATGTAATGGTAACCCCTCTGTACAGTATTTTCACAATAAAAATAGGTTAAAAAAAGAAATAAAAGATTCAGCTGTTGTATTACTGGCGTATGCCTGTAATCCTAGTTACTTAGAAGGCTGAGATCTGAGAATCATGGTTCAAAGCCAGCCTGGACAGAAAAATCCATGAGACATGTTATCCACAATTGCCTACCAGAAAAAAGGAAGTGGAGCTGTGGCTCAAAGTAGTAGAGTGTTAGCCTTGAGCAAAAAGAGCTCAGGGAGAGTGCTTAGGCCCTGAGTCAAGATAGATCACCTCCCCCCCAAAAAAAGTTTATTTTGTTGGGCAGTGAGCTAGACTTTCTGAGGAACTGCATTATTTGAGTCACCTCTGAATCTACCATATTTCAGTTAATACACGTGTATACTTGGATATCACCTTGAGGTATATATTTATATATTTGTAGATTAACTCTAGCTTCCATATATAAAAGAAAACATATATCCTTTGAATTTCTTTTCCAGGTCCTTCCATTTTTTTTACAAATGATGTAATATATTTTTCGTAAAATTCCATTGGGTATATATACTGTATTTTCTTGATTCATTCATCCATTCAGGGGCATCTGGGCTGACTCCATACATTAGCAACAACCAGGAATGGGGTATTTGATAAGGAGTTGAATTCAAGGGGGGTGGGGTGGGTAGACAAATGAAAAGAAGAGAAATACAGTCATAAAATTCAATGCATAGGGCTTAGAAGGCTCAGTGTTAGAGCGCTTGGGTTGCATGCATGAGGCCGTGGGTTCGATTCCTCAGCACCACATAAGCAAAAAAAAGAAAAAAAAACAGAAGAGGCGCTGAGGCTCAAGTGATAGAGCGCTAACCATGAGCTGAAGAGCTGAGGGACAGTACCCAGACCCAGAGTTCAGGCCCCACGACCTTACCAAAAATAAATGCATATTCTACAACATTATGAAAATTGAAGGAGTAGGTTGGGTTAGGAAAATGGAGAACATGAAAGGTATGACACTGTTTAAGATTTATTGTATTCACAAGCTAATTTGTTGAATGACAAGTCATTTGTACAACTACTTAAAGATAAAAATTAAATTTAAAAAATGAGGTTCAGTATTAGATCACTGCTAAGTTCTGACACATTCTATTGGTCAAACAAATCATGGATCAAGGTGATTCAAGTACTATTACAAAGTATTAAGTTATATTGTAAAGGGCCTGGTTACAGATATTAGTAATTGTGTATGCTTTTAGAGCTTACCCACAGCTTCTCAATGCATAGAACTCCTACTCTCAGAAACACCAACTTAATTCTCAGATCAGCTTAAATTTTCCAGTGAAGTGCTAAGATGATATTTTTCTTCATCTGTCCTCTGAGGTTGATGTTAATTTTCCTCCCACTCCCAGCTCTTCTCTGTGAGATGTAAAGTACAGAGCAGAAGCTAAATTTATTTTCTCTTTTCCCAAGCAACAGGAATAAGACAGACATTACTCTCAGTATATTATTCATCTAGATACACTCAGTGATGCTTATGGTCTATTCACTGTATTAATATATAGAGAGGTAATATAATGCATTTAGGTTCCCTTTCTGTGAAATTCCATTGGACAAGTTTAACTCTTTAGCCAGGATATCACTTTAATAATTCTAATTTGTGAACTGTAAAGGTCCTTCATTTTCCTCAACATGCACAGATCCATCTAAATAAGATAATTTTCAATTTTATACAGTGTGCAGCATAGAAATGCTTCAAATGATTAAATATTGTCACTAACTGATTTTCTCACAACATATAAAACACATTCCATATTTCTTTGGTTGTAAAATACTCATTTTAGTATCTCTAAAATTGTAATATTCTTAAAGATGATGCCCTCTTAAGACTATTTGGCAGAATTGTCTTAATGGCCTATAAAATAGTGGTGAATCTTATAATCGATACAGTCTAGGATTGATGATGAATGATAACCAGAAATAATAGCTGCTTCCTTATGTAAAACACTGGCCTACCACTATTCATGAATTTATCAAAAGGGTCTCAGGCAAGCTTTTAATATGAATGTTACCTAACAGTTTTCATTACTTAACAGGTCTCATTTTAAAGTCATGAGTATATGATACTCCAGATTCAGTTAATTTGAAAAATAACCATGACACTGATTCTTTTCTAATTTTTTTATTTTATTGTAAGGATGCTGTACAAAGGGGTTACAATTACTTGAGTAAGGTACTGAGTATACTTCTTGTCGAACATTGTTACCCACTCCTTTGTTGTCTTACCACTATTCCTTCCTTTCTCCACTCCCCCTCCCCAAGTTGTAAAGTTCATTTCTGACATATAGTCTTGTTAGTATCATTGTTGCAATGGGTCATCATTTGTCCTTTCAGCATTTTGTTCTTCCCCTTCGCTTCCTCAAATCAGGTAAATGTAATACAAGATGGAGGGTACCAGAATCAAAGACAGTGATTTCCAGGGATAAACCAATGGAAAAAGAAAAATGACTGGTCCTGGTGGCTCATGCCTGTAATCTAGCTACTCAGGTGGCTGAGATCTGAGGATCGTGGTTCAAAACCAGCCCAGGCAGGAAAGACTGTGAGACTCCTATCTCCAATAAAGTACCAGAAAACTGGAAGTAGCCCTGTAGCTCAAGTGGTAGACCACTCACCTTGAGCTGAAGAGCTGAGGGACAGTACCCAGGCCCAGAGTTTAAGTCCCATGACTGACCAAAAAAAAAAAGAAAAGAAAGAAATAAAATAAGAAGAAAGAACTAGATAGAGTGCATTGGCAACAACTAGGAAAACAATGAAAAGACCTGTTGTTTCCATGTTTTGGAGTTCATATCATGGAGGTTTCTCAAAAGACTGAACATTAAACTCCCTATGATCCAGCAATCCTACTCCTGGGCATTTATCCAAATAGTCACAAACTAGTCCGCACTAAGACTATCAGCACAATTATGTTCATTGCAGCATTATTTACCATAGCTAAGATATGGAACCAACCCAGACGCCCCTCAATAGATGAATGGATCAAGAAAATGTGGCATATATACACAATGGAATTTTATGCTTCATAAGGAAATGGAAAGACTTGGAAAAAATCGTGTTAAGTGAAGTATTCCAGAGCCAAAGAAATGTAGGCTCTCTGTTTTCCTCATTTGTAATAATTAGTATATGCTTAGGATAGTCCTGGCAGAGAATCATTATAGCTCAATGGCTATGTACATAAGATCATACAAAATGATGCTAATTGAAATTACACTGTTATTGTCCCCATGAAATTCATGTATCTCAGTGGTAGAGCATAAATGTAGCAAGCATGAGCCTCTAAGTTTGATCCTTATCATTAAAAAAGGAAAAAAGGGAATTGTTACAAACTTAATAAGCAATGCAACATTTGAGAGCTGAGACTCATAAGAGGTGATTAGGTAAGTAGGACAAGCAGAAAAGGTCAAAAGCTATGTACATATGACCATATAAGATGATAAGTGAAACGAACCCCAAGATAGGGACACAAGTGTTTTCCCCCTTCTTTTGCTATTGTTTTTTAATGTATTTAAAATGCATTACGTGATTTTCTTGTTTCTCTTGTATGTTCCTCTACCACGGTATAACCCCTGTTTTCCACTGTGTTTGATGTGGGTGCCCTGCATCTTGTATATATACTTTTCTAATTTGGGGAGGGGAAGGGAAATAACAAAATGCTGAACTAAGGATACAGGTTGACCCACTGTAATAATGATATGTACAAGACACTATGTAGGAAACAAACTTTACAACTTTGGGGGAAAGGGAGGGATTGGGGAGGTGGGAGGGAAGGGATGATAGGGGAAAAACAAAAGAGGAGGTAACAGTGCTTGATAGCAAATGTACTCATTGCCTTACTCATATAACTATAACCCCTCTGTACAGTATTTTTACAATAAAAACATAAAAAAAGAAGTGATTAGGTCATGAAAACTCAACCATCATGAATAGCTAGGTTAATGCCACTTCAAAAGGACCTCTAGGAGTTTCTCTTATCTTTCTACCTTCTACTATGTGAGGACAAAATAAAAAGGCACGTACCAGATTCCAGTGCTTTGATCATGGAGTTCTCAGCCTCCAGAATAGTGATACAATAATTTCATGCGTTTGTTTCTTACAAATTACCTTGCCTCCATTATTTTGTTATAGCAGCATGGATAGACTAATGCATATGAGGTTGAATGAACAATTTAGAGTGTCACAGGATTCTTTATGGTCATCCTTAAAAGAATCTAGCATTCAAGGATTTTTTAAAAATATTTTTTGTTTCAACTTAGATGTACAGTGTAAAAGAGAGTTAAAAAGTAGCATTTTATGCATCAACCTGTGATGATTCTTTTGCTAACAATGTGGGACCTGGGAAAAGAAAATTTGTAGGAGTAAAATGAGACCTGGAATTTCCAACATAATCCTTCAGGTCATGCCTTTGTACATTGTTAGAATGTAACTAATTACCAGCATATAGTGAAACATGGTTCACTTATTTACCACACACACACACACACACACACACACACACACACATGCACGCACACACACAGACACACATACACTCATACACACCCATTATGTATATATATATATATATATATATATATGGTAACCAATTTATGTATATATATATATATCGAAGATATGTATATAAATTTTTTTGTCAGTTGTGGGGCCCGAACTCTGGACATGGGCGCTGTCCATCCACTCTTCAGCTCAAGGCTAGTGCTCTACCACACACAGCATCACTTCTGGCTTTTTCTGCTTATGTGGTGCTGAGGAATCAAACCCAGGGCCTCAGGCATGCAAGGCAAGCACTCTACCACTGAGCCACCTTCCCAGCCCTGTTAAGGGTATTTTTAAATGCTTGGTTTTCTGCCTGTTTTTCATTTCTTGCAAGTTTACCTAGAACATATATTTTGTTTTTATAATCAAAATCTTGTAATGAAGGAAAAATTATCTACTGATAACACAAACGCCAGAAGCAAACGAGCTAGTCCAATTCGCTGCAATTGCTCTGTGCAAGGACAATGAGCAACAGAATCGTCAGAGTTTTGGTTGGTGAGTACTTTTCTCACTTCTACTTGATAGACGAGGGGGGCAAGACACAAAAGGAAGCATTTCTTGTCTCAGTCTACCAGGCTGAGTGAGGGAGGGATGGGATTTGAAGATGAGTAATCTTATTCCATGCTACTTACATGGATAAGCAAGTCACATCCTCAAGAAGTTATCCTATCTATCCACATTTTGCCAGCTGCATGACTCTGAATCAGTCATTTTTGTCTGGCAACCTCATTTTCCTTATCTGTAAGAAAGGAATGTAGGTATTAACTACTGGCCACTTTCAAAGATTACGTGAAATCACAGACAAAAGTATGACTTGCAAGCTCTAAAGCCATTCAGGTGTGCATTGAGAATTCCAACTTCTTTCTTCTTTCAGAATTAGATAAGGAAACTGAAAGTGGTGATCTTGCTAGCACTAGATGCCCATCTAGAGTATTATGAATGCATGTGTGTATCATCATACATTCTGGCCTATTGCTTCCTTCTCAAACTTCTAATTTCATTTCTGCCTTTCTTTTTACCCTCCTGAAATACTACCACTTATTCTTTCTCTCATCCTATTTAAGACACACTTCAAGCCTTCAGATTCCAAATCCCCTACAAAGCTATATCCTGCCTCCTCCCCTCAGCAAGAACCTCATCTTTCAATGACCAACTTTAACTTTTCCTCACAGATTCAGCAGTATTACAGTTTAATATATGTTCATGTTATGATTAATGTTTTACATAATAATTAATATTCATTTTATCTTTTTCCAAAGAAAAAGAAAAGCATTTACACAGATGGATATCTTAAAGTATTGATACAGTACTGAGATGGAAAAAAAAGTAGTTTTTATTCACTCCTAACCTTCCTATCCATATAAATTAGTTGCTTTTTATTTTAATGCAAAAATATTTTACTTTGCCTTTATTTTTCCAATGCTTGCTTTTCCAATATGGATCTCAGTAATTATGGCTCTGAGTCAGTATCAGTGAGGACAGACAAAATAGGAAGGGTTCAGACACAGTTGGATTATATGATGAAGAATATTGCTGGAAAGGAAATTTTCTTTTTACCAGCTGGAACTGTGCTTCTTTCTTTCCATCAAAAACTAAAATACAGGAAAAAAAATAAAATGGTATTTTCACAATAAAAAAATTAAAAACAAAAAAAAGAAAAACAAAGTTTACAATTTAGGCGGGGGTGGAAAGGGGGAGTATAGTTGTGGAGGTGGGAGGGAAGGGATTGTAGGGGGAAAACAAAGGAAAAAAATAAAAATAAAAATAAAGTAAAATAAAATACAGGAAGGGGAAAAGTCTATATTTCCATCTCAGTTCACTGTGGTTGGAGGTTCAAAACAGTCTCTACTCTCAAATACTGGAGAGCACTTGAAACTGACTTCAAATCATTAGAAACTTCAACTCAAGCAAATCTGACAAGAAAAGACAAATGGCAGAATACATGCAGCTTGCGGAGAAAGATTATTTTTTTAACCAAGAATTACTGATTTTTCTTCTAAAAAAACCCCACCATTTTCCCTGATGAGATATGTTTCAAAGTGTGAAAATTTTGACATTTTTCTTTACACATCACAGGTTTAGCATGTTTATTCTCTTCTTTTAATGTTTATTTTTGTAACTAACATAATCTTCTATAATGGAGCAAGTAGGCAATATTCAGAGTCTGTCAAAACCTCTGGGCCATTGCTATGCTTTTGAACCTTCCAGCACTTTAGGGAGCTTATCAGAAGTATGGTTTTCCTGTTCTGAGAATTATAGCAAAAATTAAAATGTGACCAATGCTAGAATTGTGTTGACAAGCTGATGAAGTCTGTGTCCCCAGAGTTCTTCTCAAGTCTCACTGGGCCTGTCAAAAAAATCACTATACATACTTCAAATTGCTACCTAAGGAGAAAATTAAGACCTTACAGGCACCTGAACAAGTTGTAGAAGAGAGGTGAGAATTCTGAGCAAAGAGAGGAATTTCATCTAGACAATTATAAACTCAGCTGATATAAAATGTACCAATGACTTCATATGTATATCTAACATGAAAAGAGATCTGAGAAGAATGGGTATAATTATAGATACAACACAGAAGGATATTTGAAACAATTATTCTTTGTTGTCCCAAGATCTCAAATTTCTGAACAACAAAGCACAGCTCTTATGTTAATTGATGGTTTTGTCCCCCAGTGTTCTTGAAGATGCAAAAGCAAGGGAGGGGGAAATGTCCATATTCTCCGCATCGAATGTCCCCTCTTCTTCAGAACATTATCCCTTTTCTACTTCTAGAAAAATCTCAGAACCAACTATATCAGCATCGATCAGAAACCTGTTAGAATGCAAACACTACAACCCCCTGGTTCTGAAACGGAGTTTTTCCTCAGCAATATGTGCTTTCACAAGCTAACCATATGTTCCTAATGTACACAGAAGTTGGAAAATCATTGCCTTAGCATAGAGCATAATCTGTCTATTACTCTGGGTTGATTTATTATCAGCAGCACACAAGATGTCCTTAATGCCTGCTACTTTTCTCTTGTTATACTTCCCAGGCATCTTCCCTCCTTGTCCTCTTTCACACTAGTTTTTAATCATGTCTTTAGAGGCAGCACCAGAGTAAGAAACCCAAGATATATTACCTCACAGTATTACTAAGGTAACAGTTATATATTCTCCAAAATATATTGGAGCCTTTAGAACTCCAGAGACTTAAAAAGGGACAATATCCTAAGCATGCTCAAAGGTAAGAAAAGATGTCAATATGGCAAGAGAAATTAATTCATGTCATTCATAACACTCCTTCAGCCAAACCGATGGAGGACGAAAAGAGGGGAATGGAACCTAAATCTGGCATTCTGGCTTTTTTTTTTAATTTAAATTTTATTTTATTTGTGAACATGCTGTACTGAAGAGTTACAATTACATGGCCAGGATAATGCGTACATTTCTTACCAAGCATTGCAGCCTCCTCCTTTGTTTACCCTTCACATCCCTTCCCAGCCTCCCCCTTCCCCCCCAATCCCAATCCTTCTCCTTCCCCCCCC
>NW_012267229.1:4556885-4562052 GCF_000151885.1 Dipodomys ordii | reverse complement strand
TGTTTGCCAGCAGTGTTTGTAGAGCTATTTGGGAATTCTCCTCTGGATTATTCATTATCTGTTCTGTCCCCTTTATCAAGATTGGGAATTGAGATACCCGGATTTGCCATTTTTCTAGTGTTTTTCTGGCTTACTCTGCCCATTTGAGATGAAAATAGCACCAGTTTTGTGCTAGAACACTATCTTAAGGCAAGCATCAACCCAAGTCTGAAATTTGCACAGTCAATAGTCTACAGATACAATCGAGTTCAACAGATACATCTATTCAACATCAAACATCTATACATTAATGGGCTACGAACCGCAAAGAAGAATTTGGAAGACCAGAAATTATTAGGGTTAGGGAGAGATGTGGGTAGAAAAATAGGAATAGATTGATGTGGGGAGGCTCAGGGAGAGTTAACTAAGTCCTAATCTCAAAGCAGGAAATAGGTTGGGTAGGATGAAAGTAGAGAGAGAGAGAAAAAGAAGAAAGGGAACGGGAAAAGAAAGGAGACCAGAAAAAATAGAAAGGTAAAAATTAATAAAATTATGTAGGTTCGATAACAATCTAGTTAGATAAGAACGTGAATTTATTGAGAGAAGGGAAGGGATATAAAGGAGATGTGAAAAACTTAAAAATAAAAATGCTTAAAATATTATATAGGTATAAAGAGGTAGTACTGCTATTAAGGAATTTAAGTCTTAGAGGTTTTGACTTGAGTAATAAATTTGTGGATTAAGTGTGTACACAATGGGCGATAGGGTCTAATAGTCAGCTACGGGTTTATCTGAGGATGTGCAGGACAAGAGTTAAGTCACATAAAGAAGAACGAAAGATAGGAGAAGGTGAAAAGGATAAGAAAGGAAGAAGAAAAAGATGAGAAGTTCAGTAGAGCTAAACAAAAACAAAAATATCATTAAAAAAGAAAAAAAGAGAAGGAAGACCAAAAAATAAAGAAAAACGCACACTCACGTATCCCTAAAATAAAAATTATAAGAGAAAAAAAATAGTTTCTGGAAAACAACTTTTTTTTCAATATAGGCAAAGATTCAAGATTAAAAAAAGTATTAGAAAAGAAAAAAAATTTATATAAGGTACCAAAAATAAAAACTAAAAAAAAAGAAGACGAAGAAGAAGAGAAAAAAACAATTCTTTCATTTTTTTGGGTAGAGTGGGAAAAATCCTATATCTCCCTTATGTCTGTAACCAGCCTCTTGTTGGAGTCTCTGGTCTGCTTGTAGTCCTGTGGCTTGGTTGGTTTCTCAAGTTAGTTTGTTCGAACAGGCAGAAAAATGCTCTGCTTTACCCAAGATTTGGCAATCCTCCTCCCAGGCTAGTTCATTGGGAGGCAGATCTGCTTTGAGTATAACAAAAGAGGGGGATGCAGTGATGAGGCTAGGTTCTGGGTAGAGTTGAGGCCTTTCAACAGACAGTAGCTTTTCCGGGGCTAGTTTGTGAAAACCTCACAGAGCCCAGCCTGGAGCCATTCTCAGGGTTTCTGTTTACTGATTTTCAATTGATTGTGGAGGCTGCTAGAGGGAGGGGCAGCCTCTGGCTCTGATTACCCAGTGAACAAACCCACTCCTCGGGCTGACGCCCGAGCTGGGTGACTTTTCCCTGGGTGGAGCTGAGTCTGGCAGGTCATGCTGCCATTAAGTTCTTGTGACCTGCTAAATGACTCGTTTTATTCCAAGGCTTGAGTTGGAGTTAGAGCTCTGCCGAGCTTTGTCGGTATCCAAGATGGAGATCACCTGTGCTGGGGGGGGGAGAGGTGGCCTTCCCTCCTCTGCTCCCTGAGAAGGAGTGAGGACGTCAGGCTTATACTCATGCTGAGTCTTAGTTCCTTTGTCGTCTCTGGTCTTCGAACTGCAGGATGAAGATGTCTGCTCCTTGTCGGTTCTTGCTGGTGTTGAGTAGAATCCGCTTGCCCGCTGCGTCTGGCTCCTTCATCCCAGACTCTCTGTTGCTCAGGTATGGCGGCTGCTCTTGCCCGCTGCCGCCACAGCTGCTGCCGCCATGGCGGCTGCTGGCAAGAGCACAGAAGTGTCTCCTTGCCTGGGTTTCCTTCTCTGGCCTAACTCTCTGTCCTGTGATGACACACTCGGTATAATTCTCTGGCTTAGGACTGTTCACTGGAACTCTAAAACTGCTTTCTATGCGAGAGGTTACTTAGACTCCAGCTTCTCCTCCACCATCTTCCCGGACCACCATCTTGTTTTAATGCATTCTGATAAAGTAAAAGAAAACTGAAGGAACCCAAATTGAATTCTAGGTGCACAAATGGCTATTACTTAGGAATACTTTAGTTAGCTGTGTATATATGTACATATATGTATAAGTCACAGTAAAAATATTTAATTTACATCATAGATTATTATGGGGCTAAGGGTCACAAGTGACAAGGCTCATGTACCCATGTTCCAGTTGCTTTGAGTGTTGGGGCCAACAGTGTGTACCTGTTCCTTTCTCAGGAGAATTTCTTTCTGAAGAGCTTCTCTGAAAATGCCAGATGATCCTCCCCTTCTCCCAGTGTAAGAAGATGGCAAACCAAAATGAAGATAAAGGAAAATTCAAACCAAAAACAGCAATTATGTGTTTTTATGTGGTACACTCCATGTTCCTGAACTTTCTAGCAGAATCAGGCAGAAACTCTATACTTTCTAGGCTTTCTCCCCTATTCCGTACTGCTTGATCCCTCCCTACTCAGTTTTCTCCAGAGAAACATCTCTCCATACATCATCTACATAAAACTCCCTGCTTTGGGTTCTATTTCTAAGAACCCAATCATATCTGAAGAACACTCCAGAGGCTCAATAATTCAATCAGCCAATATGAATACAGTATTTTAAAATTATACTACTCTAGGTTCATAGTTTCCTGTTTCTGTATATTCTGAGGAAAGGTGCAAAATCTTATATAGGAATTTTGAACAAGGGAATCACCGTATTGTGGTTTGAACTGAGATTCAGGAAAGCAGGTGTGCCAGCCATCTGCCAGCTTTTGGGGGATGTTTTTCTCCAAATGTGTCAATCCAACTACTGCTGCACACAAGACTGGAGACCTATGATGCATGGAAGAAAAAAAAAGGTTGAAGGGGCAGCCTTGTTTCCCTCTGTAATTTCCCAAATTAGGGAACTGTTGCTAAAAGATAAGGGTGCTTCGGAAATGTCACTTTGGAGCCAGCTATGCTCTCTCATTGAATTGTCCCCAGACTCTTATCTCCAGACAATGACAGGCAAGATGGTCAGCACCTAAAGTTCTAGCATTGTCAAGGCCTCTGACATCAAACTTCTAGCACTTATTGAGTTTCTGCAGGGTGCCCAGTTCCTCATGCTGTTCATTGTTTGACAAATACCAAGTGCTCTGCCCCGGCATATCTCTCCTGTGGTGCATGGAGCATTGTCCAGACTACAGAAAATAAACTACAGACTCTGAACTAGAAGAACAAATGGAAAAAAATTTGTACACATCAAAAACAGACCCTAGGATACACAAACCAGGGAAATAAGCACACCATAGGTAAATAATCATGGCATTTCAGTAGGAGATTTATTTATTTATGGAGAACTTACCTTTGGAAGGCATTTGCAGTTTTGTTTGTTTATTTTTAACCAATAATACTTGAAGTCATCTGGATGTGCTGTAAGTTTAGGGAGGAAAGAACAAGAGAAAAGGAAGAGGTCATCTTTGGCTGAATTAAAAGGAAAATTGTAACAAATGAAGGAACAAACCAAAACTAACCACCAAAGAATAATTAGCTCCCAGTTCTGTAATGATCAGGAGCTCCTCTTTCTCCCTCAGTACCTCTTAGTACTTAGAAATCAGTAATCAGGTTTTATTTGGTTAAATGAATTCTGGTTTATGCAGATAATGGCACATGACATAGCCATTTATGAAAAAGGAGATAGGCCTAAGCAGTTTGACATTGATGCCCTCCAAGATCAAATATTTAATGAGAAAATAAAAATGAAAAAACAGTGGCAAAAATCACTGGTGACAAAACCAATGATTTTACATGTGTGCAAATACATCAATGTGTATTGTAACTTCCATATGCCCTATATTACATTTATATGACATATATTGTATCATATGTATATATATATATATATATCATGGATGATACATATCACATATACCATAGATGATAACATATATGTATCATGTATCATATAAATATATATTCTTTATATACTGTATATTATGCTATATATTATATATCAGGTATATACATAGACACAGACATTTAGGAAGATTAGAAAAGAGATGTTGGAAGGAGACTTTTTACACCATTTGCCTATTTCTTAGAAATTTTCTTTTCCTGTGTGTATCTGTAACCAATTGAGAAACATTTATAAACACAACAACCTATAAATCAAGGCAACTAAAAAATACACTAAACAAAATTAGCTCTGTTGTGGAGGGTTGGTGATTAAATGGTGTGACTCATAATTTCTAAATTGTACTCTTATATGTTATTTCTTGGAATTCCTGTAGGTGCTTTAAAAATATGTTAATGATGTAGCTTAATCAAGACACCATGTTGGGGTCTTATCTCCAAGTGCTGTGTCCTACCAGAGTGTCCTAAGGAGCTGTCTATATTTAACCATTACAATTCAGAACACTTAGAAAACAATATGTGCAGTAGCAGAGGTCAGTCTTCCACATCCCACTGCACCCCCATCCCACCATATAATTCCTAACACTAGCTTGGAAGGAGATGCTTCTTGAACAATAGTGCAAACTGATCCTGATTTAAATGAGGAACAAAGTCCTTCTGAATAAATATTTATCCCTTTTAACAAAGGAATTCCGAGGCAGATGAAGTTTCCAGTGTCAAGACTGCTTCTTTTCTACTATTGCCCTGTATTAAGCAGCAGCCTGCTTAATTCTTTCTTTGAAAATATTAGGAATGAAAACTTGAATTTCTAAAATGTTTACTTGGGATCAAAGTATAGCATCCACCTAGTAACTCTGAAGGATGTAGCTGCTAAGAACTAAAAATACCCTTGGGGGAGGGCTGTGCAGATGGGGAGAGGAGAGGGGGTTGGGGGACAGGGAGAACCCAGAAGAGCAACCATCTGAGCAGATTTCACAGGATGAATAGGGAGTATGTTGGTTGTGTGGACTTTAAAAATAGAACCTCATAAGGTTTTGGAAAAATTAGGAATCCATGGAACATTC
>NW_012267229.1:4531515-4554602 GCF_000151885.1 Dipodomys ordii | reverse complement strand
ACAAATAAAATAAAATAAAATTAAAAAAAAATAGAACCTCATTTCTGAGGCGTGGGTGCCCTGCTCCAGAGCCCTGGAAGAAGCCTGCTGAGAGGGATGATTAAAATGAAAGATTGTGCAGCTTTAAGGAAATGTTGGCATAAAGAAATGGCACCGATTACTGATGCTCCAGCCACCTTCTAAAAGGTTTTCGCAAATTGCTTTCCTTGGATGAAATACCAAATATCTGTTCCCAAATGTTATGAAGCAAAATAAATCACATTCCATTGACACATCCAATATGTCATATCAGAGACCCTAAATCCAAACAAAGCCAAGCTGCAGTTCCCTCCAAGCTATTACATCGCTTTCTCTTGCTTTTGTATTAGAGCTGCAAGATGAAAACTTGTTCCTGGTAAACAACAAGAAAAGATTATCTCTTCCTCCTCCCCGTATGAAATGAGAAATCAGATCAGTAACTGATACATTTTTAGAGCCCTAAAGTAATTCAGAAATCATTGACACTAATCCTAGATGTTTTCAAATGATGATCGTGTATGCCAGAAAGGGCAACAACTGACCCCAAAGTCAGACCTCTTACTTTCCATTGTTCATTAAATATGGCTATACTAAAATGTTCAGTGTAGTATTTGCTCCATTCTAAGACTTTATTGCTCTCATAAACAAAGTTTTAGGGATGGTGGGGGGGGTGTCTAAGAAGTTATTAGTGCCTGAAGTTAGCCTAGAAAATACTCCAGTGTTAAAAAACTGTATACACTGTGGAACTACTGTTTGTTGAATTTCATAGGTGGAAATTCTGAGTTACTGTATGACCATATTTATTTGGGTGTCCAAGATGCTGTTGTATCACCCCCTGGCCACTACAAGTGGTGACTGATAAAAACTTACAGCTTCCCTGAGATTACAGAATCCTATGTTTAGGATTTCATTCTTGCCCCAGAGCTCTCCTCTGTGATCAAGCTGAGTATGGTCTCCAGTTGGGATCAATCCCTTCTTCACCACCTTCCTCTGCCCTCCTTATTCCCCTATAGTTTGGTCCTGGGAGTCTGCCTTCAGTACATCAATTATTTCTTGGAAACCTGCCCTAAAATACCAAGTGAGTATGTCTGAGAGGCAATAAATAACATATATCAGCTACTAGTATCTTATACCATTTTCATTCTATACTTACCTTGGTTAACTGAAAAAACAGTTCAGTTTCTGCTGGGAGCAGAAACTTGCATTCTCCTCTTTGGGTATTATAGAATGTTTCCTATGATTCTTAGCTTCTTCATTTAATTATATATATATATATATATATATATATATATATATATATATAGTAAACATACTGTACAGAGGGGTTATAGTACAGGAGCAAGGAAATGAGTCCATTTCCTATAGAGCATTTTTACCCCCTCCTTTGTTTTTCCCCTACCATCCCTTTCCTCCCCTCATCCCCAACTCCTACCTCCCTCCCCCCCCCGGCAAAATTTTAAAGTTCGTTTTCAACATAGTATGTTGTACATCTCATTATTACATTGGGTCATCCTGTATCCTTATTTCAGCATTTTGTTATTTCTTTTCCCCTCCCCAAATTAGTAAATGTATATACAAGATGCAGGACACCAGAATCAAATACCACTGTATTATACCATGGGGGAAAAACATATAAAGAAACAAAAAAAATCACATAATACATTATAAGTACATTACAAAGAACAACAAGAAAGATAAAATCTCTTGTGTCGCTATCTTGGTGGGAATGCAAACTTGTTCAACCACTTTGGAAAGCAGTAGAGAGGTTCCTCAAGACTACACATAGAGCTCCCCTATGACACTTTTAGGCATTTACCCATCCAATCACAAACAAGGCCATACTAAAGCTACCAGCACAACTATGTTTATGGCACCATTTATTCACTTATAGCTAAGATATGGAACCAACCCATATGGCCCTCAGTAGATGAATGAATCCAGGTTTTTCTGCTTGGTTTTAATGCTTGCTGGCTTTCATCATCCATGTTTGCAGTACCCTTTGGGTCATCTTTCCATTTTTCCTAAAAGGAACGTGTTGTCCATTGTTTTAGGTATGGTGAAGGAAGAAGAAAGACACATGGTTGAATATTGAGTCACCACCTGAAGTGGCCATTGGAGATTCCTTCTCTTTTCCCAGTTCTCTTAATGAGCATGACTTTAGGTTCTGAGACCTTGATCAACCCAACATACTGATAGTATTCAGCAGATAGGTAGAAGGACAACAAGCTTATATATTTTCTTAAGAGAGATTCATGGTCTATAAGCCATGCAAAATAACTGTCTAGCTTACCCCCCCCAAAATGGTAGTCATTGATAAAGTATGGAATGGCTCAAATGATTAGTATGATAGCTACAGAGAGAATAGAGAATGGAGAATTCTCTACGATCCTGTTTGCTCCTGAGGAATGAATCTTCCATCTGTTACGACTATTTGGTTAACAGCTCTTGAATTCAAGATAAGCTGAGGTCACAGCCCCATTGCTTGACTGTCCTGAATCAGTGAAAGTGAACAGCTAGTGTACAGCTAGCTGATTTTGGGTGTTCATTAGATTTACCTATGGAATGATTTATAAAATACAGTATAAAGACCCTTGTACTGAAGGACTTGTACTGAAGGTCTGGGCGCTGTCCCTGAGTTCTTTTGCTAAAGGATACCACTCTACTACTTTAAAACACAGCTACACTTCTTGTTTTCCAATGATCAGTTGGAGTTAAGAGTCTCATGGGCTTTCCTACCTATGCTGCTTTGAACTATGATCTTTAGAGCTCAGCCTCCTGAGTAGATAGGATTACAAGCATGACCCAGCAGCACCAGGCTCATGTAAGCCACTTGATGACTAATTAAATAAGTATATCTAGAAGTAAGACCAAGGCATTTGATGTTTTCAAAATTTGGCATTTGCTATGTAAAATTTTATTTTAACTAATTTATTTTTAAGAAATATTTTTTATTTTCTTTAAGTTGTACAAAGGCGTTTCCATTCAACAGAGCAGTTTATGAATATAGTGCCTGTTCATCGTTTTCACCATTTGTAACATTCTCAACCTCACCCCTTCTATAACTTCTTAATTTTTAGGTTACATATTGAATATTTTGAAAATTAACAAGGCAATTTATGTACACAATGTATCTTGATCTGTGTCATCCTTGACCATCTTCACCCCTCTTTGACCTACCCCTTCCCCTATTTTTCTCAGTTCTATGGTATATACAATTCATTCTTGACTGAATTATACTCATTTCTCCCATTCATTCTTCTACCCTTCTACTCTTTCCCTCCACCACTTGCAAGTACCCATTTCCTGATACTCATTTTGTTTAGGCATTGACATAGAGCTACTCTATAACCTAGCAATTCCACTCCTGGGCATTAGAACACAAACAAGTATACACTAAAGCCACCGCCACAACCATGTTTATTGCAGCATTATTTATGATAGCCAAGATATGGAATTCTCCCATATGCCCCTCAGTGAATGAATGAATCAAGAAAATGTCATATATATACACAATGGAATTCTACTAATTCATCAGAAAAAATAACATTGTACCCTTTGTAAGAAAATGTAAAAACTTGAAGAGGATTATGTTAACTGAAGTAATCCAGATCCAGAGAAGCACAGGTTTTATGGTTTCCCTCATGAGTGAGAACTAGAATGTGCCCATAAATCTCGAAGCAAGCATACTGGGTGGTACCCAAGCAATTATAAATGAATTAACTAAAGTATAGAATCTATGGAGCATGCAAATAGTATAACTCTTTAGAAAGAGCAAGTCAGTATTTGGCAATTACAAAACTCCCTAAGTCATTTCTTTGGGTAGCTCTTGATGTAAAATACAGATCTAGAAAAAAATCCTTCATAGTGTACTTTAAGTTCTTTTGTAGGAGGACAGAGTACAATATTTACCATTATAGCATAACTGCATAAAACTGGAAAGGAGATGATTCCCTAAAAGAAAACTATATTTCAAAAAGGAAATGAATACTGTGTGGTGAATCAACTGGTAAAACAATAGACAAAGATCTGCTTCACACAAAATCTAATCAAGCACTGTTTTAACATTTAAAAGCATATACTAGGTGCTCAACAAATATTTCCTAAATAAATCTCAAAAGCTCTATTTTCTCCTTGAATGAATTCATAATACTCAATGCATGCTTTTACTTTATTTTTTAATCCGGATTCCCCCTTTTGTCATTCCAATATTCCACTTCATTCACTCAAAATTCAGCTATTTCCACCTGATATTTTTTATGGGTAATGAGTTCCTGCAGATTCTTTATTTCCTTTATTTGTTCATTGGAATTCTGGCATTATGGTAAGAGTGTCCTAGCAGAGAAGGGAAAGTGAAAAATATTCTCCACCCCCATAGACTACAGCAGGCAGGTGCTATCTACCTCTCCATCCCTCTGATCCTCTAGGCTGGCTGGAAGGAAGAAAACACTCAGCTTACTTCTTCATCCTGCTTTTGGCCTTTTGGAGATTTGGTTTATTGCATGCATAGAAGAAAGCCCAGTAAACTAGAGGAATAATTTTTACAGCTGACACAGACCTGGAACAGCAAATTTTAGATGTTCATTAAGATTCAGTCTGAATAAAGTAAAAGATGATATATCCGTAAATGTTGTGTGGGCAATTCCTGCTCTCTAAAGCAAGAGATCATCTAATGATCTTAAAATCAGACAAATACAATGTAAAATAATATCTTATTCTACAATGGTAGATGAAAATAGTGCTGAAGCACTATCGACTTGTACCCTCTGAAGATATTATTGTATTATTAACCTATTAAAAGAAACAAAAACTATTTGAAGAGAGGAAAGAATTAGGGGGAAATAGCCTGATGAAGAGCCCAGGTAGGGACATCTTCTTCTAAGAACAAATACAAAAATCCAAAAAACTCCAAAGGGCAAAATACTTATTATATATGACACATAGATTTAAAATTCATACACAATTATTAATCTGTAAAAATATGTATAAACAAGTCTTAAAATTGAGTAATAATGGTTTATACACAACAACATGTGATGTCAGAAAATAATGATACAAATTAACGAAATAAAGAAAAACTTAAAGTAGAGTTCCATTATAAAGGTAATAAATACTGAAAATTATCTGTCAAGTTTGGGGGATATAGTGACCAGGACAATAGTAAAAATACTTCTTGCTTTTTTTTAAGAGCTAATCTTTCCACCCCCACCCTATATTGGTCATGGGGCTTGAACTCAGGGTGTGAGTGCTGTCCCTGAGCTCTTTTGTTCAAGACTAACACTATCACTTTGAGACACAGTGCCACTTGTGGTTTTCTGGTATTTAATTGGAGATGAGTTTTATGTCCTTTCCTGCCTGGTCTGGTTTTGAACTACTCAGTCTCTGGAATAGCTATGATTACAGGCCTGAGCCACCAGAGCCTGGAAATATATGTTTTGTTTGTGCCAGTCCTGGGGCTTGAACTCAGGATATGGGCACTATCTTTGAGTTTCTTTTGCTCAATGCTAGTGCTCTCCTACTTGAGCCACAGAGCCGCTTTAGATAATCTCTTCTTTAAGAAAGAATAGATGCTAGTATCTGATAATTTAGATGAAGAGAATGAGAATGAACTTGAATGACAAGGGAGAATATAATATAATTTCTCAAATTAGCAAGAGAGAAAAGAGTAGCTAGGGAAAAGTATAACAGGAAAAGGGGGGATACAATAACATACTTAATAGTAACTCTAAAATAAAACTAATATATCAGCTATAGCAGTCATTGTATAAAATGTAAGAGAAAATGATTCTGCTATAAAAATGCAAGAAATAACATATTTCTCTATAAAACAAAACCTAGCTAGATGCCATAATGTGGAATATTTTCAATAATTTAGAAAAAATACAAGTATAAGTGGAATAAATAAAAAGCTACTATGAAAATTGACACAAAATAAAATGCAAATTGCAAAATTACCATCAACCAAGTGTAATTTAAGGGTAAAGTAAAAATTTAAGGATAAGCTGGATGTCATGCACTGATTCAGGTCACAAGTATGGTTGGAGAAATCACAATTATTATGTGTTAATCACCACAGAAGCTCCAAATTTAAAGCCAGGGTCTTCTTACAAAATAAAGAATACTAGCTGGGCACCTGTGGTTAACACCTTCAATCCTAGCTAATCAGAAAGTTGAGACCTGAGAATTGTGGTTCAAAGCAAGGCTGGGCAGGAAAGTCTGTGAGTCTCATCTCCAATGAATCATCAAAAACCTTGCAGTGGGTCTGTGGATCAAGTGGCAGAGAACCTGCCATAAGCAAAAAGGCTCAGACAATTCATCCAGAACCTCCAAAACTGGCACAGAAAGAAGGAAGAAAAGAAGGAAGGAAGGGAGGGAGGGAGGGAAGGAGGGAAGGGAGGGAGGGAGGGAGGGAGGGAAGGAAGGAGGGAGGGAGTAAAGGATGGAGTAAGCAAGAAGCAAGGAAGGAAGAAAGGGAAGATGCTAAAAATAATTATGACAGAGCCACTAATATATTTTCTCAGAACTAAAAGTCACAGCTCAAAAACAAAACAGAGAGACTAAAATTAATAAATGAGTTGGCATATATAATATCTTTTGGATGATATTTTCCCAAATATTCTTGGAACTTTTGTTTCCTTGTGAAGGGTTAAAGTCTTGAGGCAGTGACCACTTGTTGCTTGTTTCTAGCAGAGCAACACCTGGTTGGTTGTGTGCCTTTATAAGCCCTGCAAATCTTTAGCTTTGGGCTCTCCTCCTAGGCTCCACTGTGTCAGAGTGTAGGACGAGGCCCAAGCTGCAGCCGATCTAAATAAAACCTTGTTTTTGCATTTCAGAAGGTCTGACTCTTGTTGGTCTTCTTGGTGGGGGTCCTGAGACCTGGGCACAACATATTAGTGGGGGCTCATCTGGGATCCCCCCAAAGACCCCCAAGACCTCAGACTCCAAAGGTAAAACAGCGCTGTCTTTGTTAATTTGTCTTGTCCTGTCATTTGTCTGTTTTACTTTCGTTTTCCTTTGTGAGGACAGCCACTCCGATTTGTATTGTGTAAAGGGTTGTCAAAGCAGATGAGCTTGCAGGACAACCCTGGAGGAACTGGTAGACGGTCCAGATCCTCTTGTGAGGGGGGGTTCCTTGGAACCCTGCCTGTGAATTGTGGGGCAGGGGTTGGTTCGGTGTTGGGCCGGAACAGACCAAGAGGGCCTCCTGAGGCCCAACTTGTCCACTGGGGGTCTGCTCCTTCTGCTGTGGGACATGGGTGTGGAACCCCGCCGTGACAGGAGTCAGCAGACCAATTTGGGAGATCTCCACTTCGTAAGCTTTATTTTCGTAACTGTCAAGCCTGTGTGTGTTTTGTTTGTACTGTTTATTGTTTTTTGTACTGTATGACTGACGGGACTGGAAACCATGGGCACCACTCCATCTAGACCCCTAGACTTACAAAAAGAAAATAAGAAAGAGGAAAAGAAATTGTACCCCCCGGTTTTTCAGGGAGATAACTTGGAAGAAGAAATGTTTCCTCCCCCATACTCCCTTTCCCAGGTTCCTTTTTGCAGAACCTGAGAATCAGCAAGAGGAGGAGGGAGCTACAGAACCCTTGGCACCTGCCCTTAAAGTTTCTGAGGCACCAGTCACTCAACGACGCTGTGGGATCAACCCCCTTTCTAATGCAACTGTTTTTCCATTACGCGCCATAGGTCCTGTGGATGCGGATGGTCAACAGCAACTCCAATACTGGCCATTTTCTCCCAGTGATCTATACAATTGGCGTACCCAAAATGCCCCCTTTTCTGAGAAACCCCAGGATTTAATTCGTTTGCTTGAAACTATTCTCTTTACTCATCAGCCCACTTGGGATGATTGCAGTCAGCTTTTACAGGTCCTTTTTACCACCGAAGAGAGAGACTGTATCTGAGAGGTGCCCCAGAAACATATCCCTGGCCCCACAGGAGCATCCATCACGGATCCTGCCCTGACCACTGTCTATTTTCCTGAGATCTGACCACCATGGGACTACAATCTGGTTGAAGGTAGGGAGTGACTCCTCATCTACCACCAGGCTCTGTTGGCAGGTCTCAAGGCGACGGCTCACCGACCTACTAATATGGCCAAAGTTTATGATGTTAGACAGAGAGGAAGTGAAAGTCTGGCAGCATATCTTGAGCTGCTCATGGAAGCTTTTAGTCAATATACCCCGTATGATCTTGAGACCCAGGAGTCGGCTCAGATGATTATGTTTGCCTCACCAGACATAAAGCAAAAGTTGCAAAGAGGGACCGGGCCAAGGAAAAGAGGCCAGACTTATTGGACTTGCCACTATCACATGCCGAGCATACCTGGTTCACAGACGGCAGCAGTTTCATTTGAGATGGAAAAAGGTACGATGGTGCAGCAGTCACCACAGACACTGAGATAGTGTGGGCAGAAGCACTCCCCCAGGGAACATCTGCACAAAGAGAAGAACTAGTGGCACTAACAAAAGCCCTACAGATGGGAAAAGGGAAGAGACTAAACATTTACATGGACAGTCAGTATGCTTTTGCCACGGTGCGTGTCCATGGAGCCATTTACCAAGAGAGGGGGCTGCTGACAGCTGAGGGAAAGGCTATTAAAAACAAACAACAAATTTTCAGCCTCATCCGGGCCTTATGGGAACCAGCAAATATTGCCATTATGCACTGCCCTGGCCATCAAAAGGTAACTGATTCTATAACCAAAGGAAATAACTTGGCCGATCAGGCAGCTAACGAGGCGGCCCTCAGCCCAGACCAGAAGTACTGACTCTAGTAGACCCAGGGCCACGAGCTTTGCCTCCTGAGCCTCAGTACGCCCAAGAAGACTTGGAGTGGATAAAGAAAATTCCCATGGCCTATAAACCCCCGGACAGAGAAGGAAATAAAGACTGGTGGAAAACTGGTGAGGGGACACTCAGAAGTAAAAATTAGGCAAGGAAATCAACTCATTGAGGACATTGTTAAAAATTGTAAAGCCTGTCAGCTCACCAATGCCCCCAATCAACCAGTTACAAAAGGAGCTCGCCTCCATGGAGATAGGCCAGGTGTGTATTGGGAAGTAGACTTCACAGAAATTAAAACTGGAAAATATTTGCTAGTTTTTGTAGACACCTTTTCAGGATGGGTTGAAGCCTACCCAACAAAGCATGAGACCGCGAACATCGTGGCTAAGATGATTCTGGAAGAAATCCTACCCAGGTATGGCTTCCCATCCACCATCGGGTCAGACAATGGACCAGCCTTCGTCTCATTAGTCTCAAAAGTAAGTCAGGGAATAGCTGTGGCACTGGGGACCGATTGGAAATTGCACTGTGCTTATAGAGCCCAGAGTTCAGGGCAGGTAGAAAGAATGAATTGGACTCTAAAAGAGACCTTAACTAAATTGGCTTTGGAGACTGACGCAGACTGGGTATCACTCCTTCTTTTTGCTCTGTTTAGAGTAAGATGGACACCCTCCACTCATTATCCCTAGCCTTCAGACTGACTTGCTTGCTGATTTGAGTCATACTGAATTTCTGTGTAAGCTTGAGTATTTACAGCTGGTGCATAAGAGTATGTGACCTCAGCTTAAAGCATTATATGATTCTGCTTCTATTCCTACCCCCATTCATTTAAACCAGGGGACTGGGTGCTTGTTCAAAGGCACAACCTGAGATCTCTGAAACCACAGTGGAAGGGACCTTACATGGTACTACTGGCTACACCTACTGCCCTTAAGGTGGATGGCATTGCTGCTTGGATCCACTGCTCCCATGCCAGACAGGCTGACCCCTTTGCCCTGGACAACCGTAGGGAAACATGGGAAGTCTCCAAGCATCCTACCCAATCACTCCTCACACGCTTCAAGAAAAGAAAAATGGACTGATTGTTATTGATATTGTAGGTTCTGGCTAAGGTCAGAGATGGACTAGAAGAACCCATTCAAGATCGAGAGCTGTTGGAGTTTAGTTTGGGGCTGGAGCCACAAGACTGTGTCTCAGGACCATAAGTCAAGGGGGGGAATGAAGGGTTAAAGTCTTGAGGCAGTGACCACTTGTTGCTTGTTTCTAGCAGAGCAACACGTGGTGGTAATTCAAACACCTGGTTTGGTTGTGTGCCTTTATAAGCCCTGCAAATCTTTAACTTGGGGCTCTCCTCCTATGCTCCGCTGTGTCGGAGTGTAGGATGAGGCCTGAACTGCAGCCCATTTAAATAAAACCTTAAAACAGTTGTAGAGTCTGACTCTCGGTGGTCTTCTTGGTGGGGGTTCTGCGACCTGGGCATAACACTTGAAAGATTTCTCTTTAAGGATACCTACATATATGTCAGTGGGACAGTTTTTGTAAATTAATAAAATTAGAAATTCATAAGTGGTGACGGAAAGATCTTCATCACTTGACAATTAAGAAATATGCTTCTGGATAAACTTTAATCAAAAAGGAAATTGAAAAAGAAATTAAAACCTGGCTTTTAGCCAATGAAAATGAAGAGTTCATAACAACATCAAATGCAATATTCAGAGGAAAATCTATAACTTTAATTATTGAACAAGAAAGTGGATTGAAAGAATAATTTTTCATCTTAAAAACCAACAGATGAACAGCAAAATTAAATAATAGTAGAGGAAATTAAAAACCAGGTTTAAATGGTGAAAAAACCAGGAGAAATGTCTTTGAAAACATCAATAAAATAAATGAAAGATTGTTCTGATAAAGAAAAAGAACAACAATAAAAGTATATAGAAACAAGAAAGGAGAGGGGAAAATTGATACTAAAAGACCTAGACAGGGATACAAAAGAGTAAAAGTATGATAGAAAAATCATGTGAATGAGCTATAACAACAGATTAAAATAAGTTGGGATTTTTTTTGGAAAGTAGTGCTAACTTACTAAGTTTTCATAATTCATATCCTTATTTTATTTTCCTTTTTATGTTCTTATTTGAATGAACCACTTTCTTTTCCATGCCCAACTTCCCTATACTCTATTGGCATATTTTTTTTAAACAAAGTCATTTCCATTTTACTGGCTTGAGTGTGGCTGATAGAGACTATTTTTCATTTCATACATACTCTGTTCCAGATCAGATTCAATAAGGGCTGCCCCAAGTTCTTGGGGCATCTCTCATACTCCTTATATATACCCTACATGGCACTTCTCTTATTTCTTTTAATATTTTAAAACATTTTTGCATTCATTATACTATAATCTTTGGGGAAGAGGTATTTTCTTTCCTTTTTTTCTCTTTTTTCTTTCTTTTCTTTTTCTTTTTTTTGTCAGTTGTGGCGCCTGAACTTTGGGCCTGGGTGCTGTTACTCAGCTCTTCAGCTAGTGCTAGTGCTCTGTTACTTGAGCCACAGCACCACCTCCAGCTTTTTCTGCTTATGTGGTGCTGAGAAATCAAACCAAGGGCCTCATGTATGCAAGGCAAGCACTCCACTACTGAGCCACCTTCTAAGCCCCCGTATTTTATATTTTTAAACAGGACTTTAATTTTTTTCAGATTATTAAGAAAATGTTTCTACTAATGGCAATAGTTTTATATGAAAAACAAAGAAATTGCTTTGACTAGCTATGTGAGAGAAAGTTTTCCACCAGTTTTTATTTATTAAAGTCATTTGGCATATTCAGAATATAGTTAATGTGAAGTTTTCCATAGCTGTGACCAAATGCCTGAGAGAATAACACAAAGGCTGGAAAGATGTATTTGAACCTCAAATTTTAGTTCATCATGGTAGAATGGCTGGTGGAGCAGAACTGTTCAACTCATGGCAGCTAAGAAAGAGGGAGGAAGAGGAGAGAATAAATGGAGCAAGAAAGTTGGGGGGGGTGAGAAATATGCCTGAAATGCAGGCTTTGTTCTATCTGAAGTACCAGTCTATTGAATGGATGGATATTCCCTTATCCAGGGGTGTGCTTTATTAATCATCTAGGTGCTTTTCAATCGAGGCAAGTGGATCATTAAGATCAGTCATCACAGGTAAGAGAAATTAGTCAGGATTCTCAACCTCAAATGCATAATAGTTTGCCTAACTGGTAGAGGTTAAGACTCTAGCTCTGAGATACCTAATTTTCCCAAAGCTGTATGCTATCTTAGGCAGATCACATACTTTTCAGGTGAGTCTTTTTTTAAATTTAATTTTATTGTAAAAATGCTATCAGAGGGGTTACAGTTCTGTAAGTAAGGGAATGAGTACTTTTCATGTAGAGCATTATTACCCCTGCCTTTGTTTTTCTGCTACTATCCCTTCCCTCCCCTACTTCAGGTCAGTCTTAACAGGTTAAAAACAGTTACATTTTCCAAATGGAAACAAATCAGACATAGTCAATACTAAAAGTGCACTCTATTAATTAATAGTAGCTTATAGAAAACTAGTAGCTTTTAGAAACATATATTCACTTCATAATTCTATAGATTAAACATTCTGATCATGCAAGTCAGGTCTTACATTTCTAGAGAGTTTCTAGAGCAATTGAGCCACATGGTCTCAAATCTTCCATCAGTCTAGCTCATTTATGTCAGTGAGATAGTGGGGGAAAAATGACAAAGTGTGTGAAGCCCCTTGACACATGGACTTGAAACTGGGAGATTATCATATCTATCATTTTATTGGCTGAAGAAAGTCACAACGCTCATCCAGATGTAAGGGTTGAGGAAACAGATTTTAACCCTTGACAGGAGATGTAGAATGCACTGCCAAGTTATGTATTCAAGAAAAGGGAAAGTCATGGTCCCTTTGCAATTCCAACTACATTATAATACCTCCTGAGGACACATGATTGGGCCTAGAATAACCATTCTCTTATGCCTGTTGCAGCATGCCCCTTGTCACAACAGTTAGTTTCCCTTTCTCCTAAAATTGGAAGTCAGCCATAATCTTTGTGCTCCCAAATACAGTTTAAACTCATTGGCATATGTCAGGGTCTCCAACTATGATTCCACAAACTCCTCAGTTAACTTTCCCCATAACTCCCCCACGTGGGAGTGAGGAAGAAGGTTTGCTTTCCAATTATTATCTCCCAATAAATCCTCACGGTTATAGTCTGTCTCAACTTCTCTCAATTACTGTGTCTTCAGTCATGGGTCATGTGCTAATTGGTAAAATATTGGTTTGTGTTTTGCTTATTTTGCCTTCCTCTTTCTGAAGCAAAATGACATATGAGTATAAGAAGATTAGTTCAAAAAGTGAAACACAAAATAGGGAGAAAGGAAGTAAGAAATTAAGGTGAAAAAAGTACAGGGTATTGTTTTTTCAATTTAGTTACCATTAAGAGTATAAATTCTGTTTCATAACAGATCTCAGAGTTGTCTATTAAGGAGTGAGGGAATAAAGCATTTATACACATGAACATAACTTCCATATTACATAACTTCCATATAATCCTCATTGACTGAGGATTGCTCTAGGTAAAGAGAGGTTAATTTATTACATTTCTAGCCAATAAATGTAGGGAGAAAAGGCACCAGTAGTCCAAGAAAACTACTAGACAAGGAAGGCAGATTCTGCTGGCAATGGGGGTTCATTCACACAGATGTGAAAAGGTTGAAGGATGTGGCAATAGTTTCCTGGCTGTCACACTTGTTCTCTATATGTTGTATGGCAACTCCATCCTCCAAAACAATAGGAAACATTGAACTTGAAGTTCTATTACAGATGAAACTTCTTCTAAATATCCTCTTGGTGTCATACTCTCTGAAAAGTGAATCTTATCCTTTTAGCAAGTTTCTAGTTTTCATCTTTCACTGATTATAAATATTTCCTTTATTGTTCAGAAAGCTTTCCTTCTTAATATTGTGATATGTCAGTCTCTTCTCTTTGACTTCATCTCTATTCTCTAGTGCCATGAATTTTCTCCTATTCTGATCTACATCTATAGAAAGATCAGAGTTGACCCAAAGTAGAGGCTCAACAAATACTTTCATATATGAATGTAATGTACTTAGAGCAATTATGTACCTTTTAATTTTCATCTTTTACCTCACTATAATATTAAGGGTTGGAATGTGGCTTAGTGGTAGACTGCTTGCCTAGAATTCATGAAGCCTTGGATTTGATTCCTCAGTACCACACAAACAGAAAAAGCCAGAAATGGCACTATAGATCAAGTGGTAGAGTGCTAGCCTGGAGCAAAAGAAGCTCAGGAACAGTGCCTAGGCCCTAAATCCGAGCCCAGGACTGGCAAAAAAAATTGCTAAAATATTGGGGTTATGTACATAATGATAACAGAGAAATAGAATTATTGGCAAACAATACAAATTTAAAATATCATAATTCAACTTTTATGTTCATATGTGTAGTGTGAAGGGAGACAAGGAGATAATAAAAAATAGGAAGGAAAAAGAAAGGTAATTGTTTACTCTTGGAGAATATGGTGTATAATTCCCAGTTATCTAAGCTTACCAAATACGAAGTTGTAGACATAGACTTTCAGAAAAAGTATTGGAAGTTGCAGGACATCAACTCATGATGACAAGTAGAAATTGCAGTTGTACTCGTCCCACAGTAAGCCACTGGTTAAAACCAATGTTAATTTAGGTAATGAGGGGCATAGTTTTTTTGTATCTATCATCATGTCATAATGAGACCCCTTATTTTGTATGATTGACATGTACTAATAAAAATGTTAACCATAAATTGTAAGGAAATGAGTCAGTGAGTGAATTTTCACATGGGAACACATAGGTGCATTCAATACGTTGGTCCTGGGTAATACAGCACCACACTGCCTAACCCATTCTCTTGAGAGATTCTCAAGAACCTATGGCAACCCCACTAAGGCTCTTCCTTTCATGGTCCAGAGTGTGACCCAGCATCATCCCTGCCTTGTGAAGACCAGTTCCTTGGTTTCACTCTGCTCCTGCCTGTCAAGATGTTAATTTTAATTTTTGATCTTGAATGTAGTCAACCTCTTTTCTAGCCATTACCTCTTGTTCTCTATCTTACTATGTGATCTTCTTTTCTCTGTAATTTCTTTGAGCATATCTAAAGAAATTCATTTGAAGAGACCATCTGTGCCATGTGGTAAATTTTCCATGAGAAGCCTTGACCTGCCTTTTGCATAGGATGTTTGGATCACCCTTTCCAGAAATAAGTGTCACTAATGCCTCTGTCTGCTTCACATTGTGTCTTCTAGCCCAGGACAGTGTCTGGTACAGAACCTGTTCTCAATTATTTTCCAACTCATATGGAATCAATTTCTGCCTCATTTGCATGTTGAAAGAGTTTTTATTTCTAGAATTTGAAATGGACAGTTCTGTCCCAACATTGAATTTACTGGAATGTGTTTAGTTGAGGTTATGGGTTAGGACTGTACAGTGACTAATTAAAGGCATGCATAGTGAATTGAGTTTACAAAGCTTTCTACTAACGTTCTACAATGTCTACCCAAGGAACCATCTATCAGCTTTAACTACCTCTCTCCTCTCCATACACAGTGTGCATCATACTGTATAGTAGTTTCAATGAACAGCTACCATGTTGTTGGCCAGTTCCTTTCATGAATCCATGATGTTTTCTGGCTCTAGGCCAGCTCTCTGAAGCAAGGATGCAGCCATATATAGATACAATAAAGACAATATGTTCAATTGTTTTTCTTTTAAGTCTTTGCCTTGTGCCTGTGACAATGTCAAATAGCACATTTCTGGGGTCTGTCCTATTCTTCCTTTCCACTCCATTCCATTTCTTACTCATTCCCCTGGGATTCTTCAATTTATTTTCAGAAGGCCTTGAAGCCTGTTTTAAATTTGGCATTCTGTACTTATTTTTGGCATCTTTCCTTGAATTAGTCCAAATTACACATATTTAGCTACTATTATTTTATTGTCTGCTGCCCTGGGCTTCAGCAATCTCCACTATATCTAATTACAGATATTTGGATTATCTGTTCTAACCTTTACCCTCAGCAGATTCCAAGGAGGGGGGAATGGAAAGCAGTCTTGCTCTAATATGCTTTTCCAGATTTGGATACCTTTTTAATTAGTAAGACACTCAGAGTCACATACTTTCATCACAAGTGAATGATCATTCCTGTGTCGGAAACAAGAGCAAATCACTAAATAAATTAATTTTATAGGCTAACATTACTCTAGAGAGATTATGAAATCTCCACTATGTGACCTTCAGTCACATTCATTTTACAACTCTAAATGATGCTCACTAAGGTGCTGAAAAGTGAGCAGGGGAGTTTTGAAATTCTAGAAGCTTAATTCTGCACTGTGATTTCTACTCTTCTACGTCAACACTTATATCTCTTGGAGTGTGGTTCCTCCTGCTCTACCGGCAAATCTAACAGTGGAGAGAGAAGAAACTGATTCAGTAACCAATTATAGTTGCATTCTACCGTCTAGAAGGGATAGCAGAAAATCATGCTGCTCATCCATGGATATGTTATTTCTTGAGTTGCGTACTAGAACCACCTTAGCTATATACTTTTGGTGAAGACCAAATATATGAATAAATCATATAGTGAGAGTATAAACCAATTCCAACCATAGAACAAGTGAAAGTTCATACACCATATGGGCTTGGATGCTCACTGCTGCCTACTGGCCACAAAAGTATACTTAATTAAATATTTCAATTGAATACATTGGCTCTCAAACTCAGTTTCAATGAATTCTGAGGTCCCATAAAAATATTTCCTAGTGGCTCATGTCCATATCCCCAGCTACACAGAATTCTATGAGTAGGAGATGTGTGGTCTAAGGCCATTCCTGGGCAAAGACCCTATCTGAAAAATCATTAATACAAAAAAATGGAGAAGTAGCTCATGTGATAAAGCACCTACTACTTAGCCAGTATAAAGCCCTCAGTTTGATCCCCATTACCACCAAAGAAAAAACAGTTTCATGGCATGTGAGACATAACTCAGGTATGTGAGCCTGAAGATTCTTTACTTTCAGATTAACTAACTCTGTGTTATCTCTCTTACATGTGGAATCCATTACACAAGTTACTGAAAATTAATTTTCCACTGATAAGTTTAGAGACATTTAAAATTTAAACGAGGCCAATGTGTTAGTCTTCCACATGATAAAACTCTAAACCTGGGGACCTATATTTTTATCAAGTCTTCTCTAGTAATGGATGGAATATTGACAAAGAGTAGTTTAATTTTATTTCCCTTCTGTCTTCTCTGTCAAAATACTAGCCAGTTCAACCCTCTACCTTCTTGCCACAGCATTTGGAGGTCTGGATTTTAAATCATTTTTTCAGCATATATTTGCATGATTGGACATTGGGAATGGGAAGATCTTTGCCAACCATGGTTGTAAGGGCTGGGTGAAACTCTTCTTCACTGAGAGTGTTGGCAAAAGTTGACCAAAGTCATTATCAGCCTCAGCTTTGTTCCAGCTTTAGCATAAGGCTCAGAAATCTCACAGGTAACAATCAGCAGTGATTCTTGGAGTATTCACATAAGTAGGAAAAATATCTTTTTTTCAGAATTTCTCAAAAACCATCACAGACACAATTCATGTACTTGTCTAATCTACTACTGCATAGCATTTTAACTATACCCCAGCCCTTTTTTGTATTTTTTCTGAGATAGAGTCTAAATAACTTTGGTTAAGCTGACCTCAAACTCATAATTCTCCTGTCTCTGCCACCTATCAAGTATATACCACCAAACCAGATTGGTTACTCTCCTTCTGACCACAAACAACAACAACTTACAAATGAAGTATTCTAATATTCCTTGAAAAAATGTTCCAAATTTAATGATTAAGCCATAACTCAGTGGCTTGAAATAGTTTCATAGTGTGAAAGAAGAAAAAAAGCTGAAATGATGTGTTTATTATTAGCTAGAATGCAACAAAACATTTTTAATTGCAGATTGGAAGGTATATGTGCAAGTGCATGTTTACCATGTCTATTAAACTTAATTCAGTGCTCACTGAACAGTTAAAATAAATGACAATTCATTCTGCACTCATTTTCAGCCAAATGCTGGAAGACTAAAAATCAACCATGATCTTTTGAACAGGTGCACATGGGAGTTTTCTGCCAAGGGGTTGGCTATACCAACAACAAAAATTCTGTTTCTTTTCCCTAACTCTAGCTAGAGGAACTGTGCTCAAACATGTGTTTACCTCAAAAGTGTGCGTGGGTTTGTTGGGGGCTGCTCTGGTGAGGTGGAAGGCTGAGTCACATAGACACACATCCACACACATACACACACAGAGTCAACTAAGACCCCAGGCCTACTCTCATATTTTTTGACATAGAAGAGAGAAGCACAAGAAAGAAAATGGACATGGCTTCCCTTAATCTACTTCTAATAGAACAGCAAACTCCTAGCCACAGGAGAAAGTTATCCTTACATACGACCTTTGTCAGTGATTTGTAGCTTCCTTCAGGGAACATCTATGAAAATAAAATACATATTTTTGTGGGATTTTTTATTTTTATGCACACAAATGTATGATAAAATGCATGCATAAATGGCATACATCTCTTTGATGTCATGTCCAATTGCAAAAAGCTAAACTGAAGATTCAAATCTGAGTTTAACTCAGAAAACTGGGCATATGTCTTGGCTCTCCTGCTTCTCAGTCTTGGGCTTGGTTTGACTACCTTAAGAACTATCTCTGTCCCTGGAATGTGATGGTCTTAAATAGAGCCAGAATGAATGTCCTAGGTAAAGTGCTAAAAATAGTATCTGGGTTGTATGACTTGAAGACTGTCTCTACCACTTTAGAGAAGATCCATGTCCTTTATGCTCTGATTATTTTTGAAGTCAAGTATTGCCCTTTTCCCAGGTTACTTTGGATGGCTTTCTTCACATTATACTTCTCACTGTAGGAATAATATACCTAGGATGGCAAACACATACTACCAAATCTAACCTTTGGTCGTGATAGTGTCATGTAAACATTTTGCTCAGGCTGGCATCAGACTGACATTTTCTCTTTCTTTATCCTGGGTAGCTAGTATATACAGAGGTGAGCCATTAGTACCCAGCCATTAATTTTCTTTAATTGAACAAAGTAATTATACATGTATCCAAATTAAACAGCACCCAACCAAGTAGTAAAATACTCATTATACACCCTGAGATTTCCATCTGATCCAAACGGAAATGTCTATGAGACACATCATTGGAGAATGGATATAGAGTCTACAGTTGGACAAATCTGGCATTACTTGTTCTATTCCATATGGCCTATGCTACCATGAGTAAGTAAGACCTATATCAAGTCTGAGCTTCAGTTCATCCTCTGTGAACATGGAACAGTATTAAAAGGATTGATATAGTTCATGTAAATTATTTGCCAAAGAGGAGAATTCGAATTATGATGTTAGTAGCAGGGTACCCAGTGGATCAAACTAATAATCCTAATTATTCAGGAAGCTGAAATCCAGAAGACAGAGGTTTGAAGATATCCTAGACAAAGTCCTCAAGACTCTATAACCAAAATAACCAGCAGAATGGGAAAGGAAAAGAAAGGAAGGAAGGAAAGAAAGAAGGAAGGAAGGAAAGAGAGAGAGAGAAAGAGAAAGAAAAGAAAGGAAGGAAAGAAAGAAAAAAAGAAGGAAAGAAGGAAAGAACGGGAAAGAAAGAGGGAAAGAGGGAAGGAAGGAAGGGCTGGGAAGGTGGCTCAGTGGTAGAGCGCTTGCCTTGCATGCCTGAGGCCCTGGGTTCAATTCCTCAGCACCACATAAGCAAAAAAGAAAAAAGCCAGAAGTGGCACTGTGGCTCAAGTGGTAGAGTACTGGCCTTGAGCTGAAGAGCTGAGAGACAGTGCCCAGTCCCAGAGTTCAGGCCACATGACCAGACCCCCCCCCCACAAAAAAGAGGGAAGGGAGGGAGGGAGGGAGAGAAAGAGAGAAAGGGAGGGAGGGAAAGAAAGAAAGGAAGGGAGGAAGGAAGGAAGGAAAAAGAAGAGAAAGAATTGCATTGAAATCTTAAAAAATATAGTATCAATTATAGTGAACGATAGCGATGATGGTACCTCTCTATACAAGCCATATAAAGATAATCAGAGTAATCACTTACAACTAATAGGCATTCACTCCTCATGCTAGAGAGCCAATGAACCAAGTTTTACAATTTAGGAGGATATTATAAATTACACTACAGAAATATTACTAGGTTTCACCATTTAAGAATTCACCATTTATAAGCATTTTTGTGCCAGGGGTTGCTGGCTCACTCCTGTAATCCTAGCTATTCAGGAGGCTGAGAATCATAGTTCAAAGCCAGCCCAGACAGTAATTAACTACCAGAAAATTAATTACCAGAAGGCCAAGTACAGCCATGGCTCAAGTGGTAGAGTGCTAGCCTTGAGCACAAAAGCATAAGAATAGAACTCAGATCCTGAGTTCAAGCCCCAGGACCAGCACACACACACACACACACAACACACACTCTCTCTCTCTCTCTCTCTCTCTCTCTCTCTTACAAAAGCAAAGTTTACTCCATACTTGTTTTGAATGTTTTAGTATAAAAAAGAAAATAAAATGTTTACTACCTAAAGAAAAGTGGTATTATTATTAATAAGTCCACTGTATAGATCTGAAATTTCAGTTTAAATCTTAGGACTCAGGCCGTGATAACAGGTTTCAGTTTAAGTCCTGATCTCACTATCAGTATGTGTTATATAAACAATTTACTGTGACTTTCTAGGCCTCAGTAACTTTTCCTCTAAGTCACAGTAAAAATGCCAGGTTCCTAAATCAATTAAATGATGAAATATATGTCATTTACTTTTGTTACTCCTGATACAACAAAAGCATTAAGCATTAGTTATGATACTAATTATAATTATTATTCTGATGCCCTATATTGACTTATATAGTGAGAAAATGGATGTAAGAGGAACAAGATACCAACATTTAATTTTAAACAGGAACTTTGATTTCCTATTCAGGTTACCAATTTAATGAGCCAATCTAAATCTATCAAAAAGTCCTGATTCCTTCAATACATTAAAGCCTATTCTAGATATTTATTTCATACAACACTATTTTGGTCTGTATAACCCTGAGGGCTACACAACACCTTTTTTAATTTTTAACTTCATTTTGACTATTTGTATAAATAAATTCAACTGTTCCCAAATATATTTCTAATACTTTTACTTCCTTTTAAATCAATTTTAGGATTTTTTCCTGCTTTTTTTCTAAGTTACTTGATTGTTGTTTTAGAGGTGATATGCAGTGATGTTATCTTCACGTATATCAGGCAATAAGTACATTTCCTTTCACTTAGTGTCACCTGCTCCCTCATTCTGTTCCATTCCCTCCCTGACATCTCCACCCACCAGTTGCATAGTTCACTTTCATCAATGTCCAGTGTGCTCCATTGCTGCAATTTTCAACCTTTTCCCTCTGATTCTGTGCCTTCCCCCACCTTCCCATGGATGTGAATGTGAATACACCGTGTATAAGGTAAAGAATACAGAGTAATTAGAAAAAGAAAAAAGAAAAAAAACTTTTAAGAAAGAAGTCTTTGTTTCCATATCCTTGGAGTTTGTTTCAGTATATACCATATATATATGTAAATATATATGTTTATATATATATATATATATAAAGACGTGTTTGGGTAATACACTTTTATGATTTTTCTCCTAAGACTATCCTCTTTTGGTCTCACAGTGGGTGAATCATAATCTAATCTGATTTGATATTATTTTGAAATGATATTATTGCCTAAGAATATTTTCAGGATTGAAAACATTATGGTTATTAAATCTTGGATTTATCTCCATTTATTCAAGTCTTAGGTTTCCTACTTTTTATTTAAAAAATAGAGTATATTTGTTTTTTGTGTATGTTTTTTATTGTAAAAATGTTGTACAGAGGGTTTACAGTTACATGAGCAAGGTAATTAGTACATTTCCTATTGAGCATTGTTTCCTCCTCCTTTGTTTTCCCCCTACCATCCCTTCCCTCCCACCTCCACAATATCCTCCGCCAAAGTTATAAAGTTTGTTTTCAACATAGTGTTTTGTATATCTCATTGTTACAATGGGTCAACCTGTATCCTTATTTAAGCATTTTGTTTTTTCCCTTCCCCTCCCTGAATTAGAGAAGTGTATATACAAGATGCAGGGCACCAACATCAAATACAATGAAAACAGGGGTTTTCATTGAGGGGGAGGAGGGACATACAAAGCAACAAAAAATCATATAGAACTTTATAAATATATTAGAAACAATAGCAAGAAACAAAAAAGATATTTGTGTCCCTATCTTAGGGTTCATTTCACTTAACATCTATGTCTAGGTAGTTTCCATTTAAATAATATTGTGGATGAAATTTTTTTCATTTAATGCCCTATGTTTTCTGAGATTAAAGAAATGGATTTTGACCAATTGATTTTGTGCCCAAGAAAGTTACTAGTTTTTTGATAAATTTAATTTTTATTCATTAATATTCTCAGATCTCTGAAATGAGCAAATGATCTACAGCTCATAAAAATTGGATGCCTGTTTCATCAATGGTTTACCAACAATTCATGTTTGCTGTCTTGATTGTACTGATTAGAAAGACTTTTTACATATCCAGACCAACATTTGTGATGGTTAGTTTTCTTGATATTGGCCATTCTAACTAGGGTGAGGTAAAATCTCAAAGTTGTTTTGATTTGTATTTCCTTTATGGCCCCAGATGTTGAACATCTCTTCATGTGTTTATTGGACACTTCTACTTCATCTGAGAAGTCTCTCTCTAAGTCTTTCGCCCATTTATTTATTCATTGTTGTTTAATTAAAGATTTATTCTGGGGTTAATTTTTGAGTTCTAAGTATATTTTGGATGTTAGTTAAAAATTTTCACCCATTCTGTGGGCATTCTATTTAGTTCGTAGCTATGTGTTTTTCCATGCAGAAACTTTTTTTTTTAATTTAATTTTCTTTTATTTGTGAACATACTGTACAGAGGGGTTACAATTGCATGGGCAGGATAATGCGTACATTTCTTACTAAGCATTGCAGCCCCCTCCTTTGTTTACTCTTCCCATCCCTTCCCAGCCTCCCCCCCCCCCCAATCCCAATCCTTCTCCTTACTCCTTTGTAAAGCTCGTTTTGGACATGACAACTTGTACTTCTCATTGTTGCAACAGGTCCACCTGT
>NW_012267229.1:4516647-4530132 GCF_000151885.1 Dipodomys ordii | reverse complement strand
GTTTTTGCTATTCGGGGTCTTTTATTGTTCCATATGAATTTTTGGATTGCCTCTTCTATTTCCTTGAAGAATGAGGTTGGAATTTTGATAAGTATTGCGTTGAATTTGTAGATAGCTTTGGGAAGTATTGCCATTTTCACGATGTTAATCTTTCCAATCCAGGATCCATGCAGAAACTTTTAAGTTTGACGGAATTGCATTTCTTTGATTTGCTGTGGCCAAAAGAGAACTCTGTTGGTGGGAATGTAAGCTTATTCCACCAGTCTGGAAAGCAGCATGGAAGTTCTTCAAAAACCTAAACCTAGAGCTTCTCTATGACCAAGCTATTCTCTTCCTGGGCACTTAAGCAATACACCACAAACAAGGCCACACTACAGCTACCAGCACCATGTTCACAGCAGCATTATTAACCATAGCCAAGACACAGAATCAGACCAGCTACCCCTCAATGGACAAATGTATCAAGAAAATGTGGTATCTATACACAAAAGAATTCTACTCATCCATCAGAAAAATGATATTGTACCACTTGTAAGGAAATGGAAAGACTTGGAAAAAATTATATTAAACAAAATGAGCTAGACCCAGAGAAATATAGATTGCATGCACCGGTTTCCCTCATGTAGCTAGAATGTGCATACAAAGTAAACACACTGGGTGGTAAACAAGGGGTCACAAATGACTTAATTGTAGTAATAGACTCTACAGGGAGCACAAATAGTATAAATCTTTAAAAAGATTAAATCAAAGTCTAACAAAATAAGTACCAGGAAAGGGGTACCTGAAAGAATGTAAAGTAGGACCAAGAAAAGAGGGATAGAAGAAAGAAGGGGGAAGGAGGGAGGGTGCATGCAAGAATTCATTGTATATATCACAGAATCACAGAAGTGAGAATTGAGAACATATAGAAAGGGTGAAGGTATGAAGTGACGACAGATCAAGATACATTACACACGTAAACTGCTTTGTAAAAGGCAAACAAAGATAAACACAAAACTTAAGTAAGGAAGGGGCAAGTTGGGAGGGGTGGGTGAGAACGTTGAAAGGGTTGACATTGATCAGGATGCACTGTATTTGTAAACAGCTTTGATGAATAGCAACTCCTCTTAATTATAATAAAAATATTCGAAACAAAAGGCCTTTTACAGAGGTAAATCATGGCAGAAACAAGAGGAAACAGTGTCATTCTTCTGTTCCCTGATTCTGTAGTGGCAATCCATGCTTCGTTATAGGAGGGATGATTGCCAATGTTTCTGGTTTGATAGGAATATTTCAAATTTGTTTTAAATGAAGTAGTCTTCGAAACCCAGCCTAAAGGATTGCTTTTTTTAAAAAAATTAAACTTATCAAAGAAGGTTGTAAATGTCAAAATATACTCATGGCTTTGTCTTTTTTTACACTTTTACACTTTTTGATCTTACCTTACACAGGTAAGATTACATTAATCAGTGTTTTGATATGGAATTTTTTTCCATTCCTGGATTTAACACTACTTAGTCAATTTACATTATCAATAGTTTCTTTGTCTAATTTGAAAAATAAGGTTTTAGACTCAAGGATGAAGGAGTATATGGGAGATTATTCCCTCTATTTTTATGCTGAGATTTTTCAACATGTACACAGTATTATTGCTTCCAGCTTATTTTATGCATTGATCTATTCAGGGTTTTTACTTCTTTTGAGAGCATTTTGGTCATTTAAATTAACCAGTCATATTTCACATTGAGATTCTCAAATTTATTATCCAAATTTTCTGATTATTATAATTTATTAACAAAACTGTATTGCTCTGTTATGATTTCAAAGTATTCTTACTACCTTTTCAATAAAATTATTTCTCATTATCAGTCTTGATTAAATTTTTTCTACACAAAATATCAATTTTTTTTCCAGGACAACCTATTATGTATTCCTATTCTCTATTTTTTTGCATTTTAACTCATTTATAAGTTTCCGATTCTATCCTTACTATTTTTAATTCTACTTTCCTTAGGATTTTAAAAATAATTTTTTAATTGAATAACTTCTGCATTTGGCTTCATTTTAATATGCAATGAGTGAAATAAATTGAATTTTCCTTGAGTATCTTTGAAAATATTAAGTTCAATAGATATATTTTCTAAAGAGTTATAAAGTTTTTAACTTTCATTTTCCTTGATTTATAAAATTTCATAAGTTTTTAATGATCATTTTTGTGCCCATTTTTAAATCAATTTCTAGTTTTATTTACATTCTCTTCAAGAATTCATCCTTTACTTTTTTACTTTTTGAAATGTACTGAGATCTTTTTCAAATATTTTCTTGTAAATAATTTGGTATATGTTTATAAAGAACATATATACATATATATACATATATTTAGCTTTAGAGTAAATGATCAATATCCATTAATTCAATTTCATCCATAATTTAATTTACATTCCCTTTATTCATATTTACTATTTTGTCTACTTGTCTGAGAAAAACTGATTAGTATATTAAAATCATTCAATTTTTAAATGTATTACTTGTATTTTTACTTTATTTTTTAATCTATTAGAACACTATTTTCATTGGAAGCTATTCTTTTAATCAATATTATCAATAGTTTTAACAGATTCCACTTATCTAATTTTTTCTTTTTGTTCGTACTGGGATTTGAACTCAGGACATTATACTTGGTGTACTGCCTAGTATCCATGGCACTAGTCCTTTTAGCACTGGTTATTTTAATTTATGGTCTTGCTTTTTTCTCCAGTGCATACTTAGACCGATTTACATTTAGCATTTGTTTTATGTTGACCATCATACTTGGGATGACAATAGCATGCCACTATACCCAGTTTCTTCCACTGAGATAGAAGTCTTATAGACTTTTCTACCCAGGCTAACCTGGGACCATGATTTTCCTGATCTTAGCCTCCTATATAGCTGAGACATATGATACTACACTCAGTTGTTGGTTGAGAAGTTGTCTTGTGAGCTACCTTTGAATTGTGATCCTTCTGATCTCAGCCTTCTAGGTAGCAAGGATTACAGGTATGAGCCACTAATATTCATCAGATTCCCTTATCTTAATGAAATCCTTTCATGTTTTTTTTATTCTGTATTGATGCTGCTTTTTGTGCTTGCTTTTATTTATGTTTTCTGATGCGTTTTTCTTTATTTTTTAAACTTTTGGCTGGTTTTTATTCTTTCCTAAGTGAGTGTTCTATATATAAAATAAAAGGATGTAGTTATTATCCCAAGCTTTTAAAGAGGAGACACTCGTTAGTCCAGAGTAAATAAAAGCAATCGATACAAGAACCTGTTAGAAATTCAATCTACAAAAGAACATTTATCAGAAGTTAAAGGCCAGATATCCCTGGTAAACTTAAAAATAAAACAATATCCCATGTCTCTTCTGAAATAGAATATTATGTTATTGTTTGTTATATCCCCAAAATTTTCTATTTCCATTTTGGCAGCTTTCCCATGAACTAACAGCATTAAGATGATCTGGTTAGCTCTGTTTGAAGTGGTCCTGGCTGGCAAAGACAGTGGATTTTGAGCTCTCCCTTCTGTTCTTTTGGCAGCTGAAAATTTCTGAGCTGTCAACTGTCTCCAGGGTCTGACTTCCTCCCCACGTAGGCTGAGGGGAAAAATACATTACTGAATTTGAGCTAGCCAGAGTCTAGACCAGCATTATTCTTTCCTGGCATTGCCTTCCTTTCTATCAAAGAGGTTTGGTACCTGGATCTAGAGAGAAAATTTGGAAGAAATTATATGAGATAGCCTGAGGAAAGATCAAACTCTAATCCTACTAGAAGTCTGATTGTAGTTGAATTACTGAAATCTTTGCTTCTTTGTTATTTGTATGAAATGAGAATCATGAGATATACTTCAAAGAAACATTGGAAGTCTGAAAATTCTATCATATTTGTTGCCATGGCTTCCACCTCATCCTTCGTAGATTGTTGCTATTGATCATTCTTTATCTAAATTGCTAATGTTTTGCTCGTTATATTCTAATGATTTTCTTATTTTGATTGCAGAACTACTTTTTTCCATATGTTTCTTCCTTGTTTCTTTGAAATTTCATTTTTTTTATTTTTTAAATTAATCATTCACTGACAGAAAAGGACTGAGAAATTAGAAAAATCAAAAAGAAATGAAAAAAAGAAGCATTTATCTCAGCCACATACTCTCATGTTCACTCAGTGTAACAAAAATAGCATTGCCATTAGTTAGGCAAACCTAGTTTCCTTATCAGATTAACCATTGTCCACATATATAACCATTGGCTATCCTTTAATCCTAAAAAACACTAAATAGACCCAGAGTTGTATTTGTAGCTGCTCTGAAGGCTAACTGCTTTGAGCGAGTTTCCTCACCTGAAAAGCCTGGTTATTAGTAATAAGTATTCCATAGAGTGATTTGAGTGTTAAGACAATAAAGAGGAACTTATTTTCTTCCAGGAAAGATTCAATAAATAACAGTACTTTTAAATTTTTTGTTAGTTTTGGGGCTTGAACTCTGGGCCTGGGAGCTGTCCCTCAGCTCTTCAGCTCAAGGTGAGTGCTCTACTGCTTGAGCTACAGCGCCACTTCCGGTTTTCTAGTGGTTTATTGGAGATAAGAGTCTCACAGACTTTTCTTCCCGGGCTGGCTTTGAACCATGATCCTCAGATCTCAGCCTCCTGAGTAGCTAGGATTCCAGGCATGAGCCACTGATGCCTGGCTAGTACTTTTTTTTAATAGTAATTCATTTATAAAGCTTTAATGAAAGCCAGGCACCGGTGGCTCATGCTTGTAAGTATAGCTACTCAGGAGGCTGAGATTTGAGGATCAAGGTTCAAAGCCAGCCTAGGTAAAACTGTCCTTGAGATCAAAAATCTAGAAGTAGAGCTGTGGCTCAAGTTATAGATCACAGACTTGAGTTTAAATGCTAAGGGTTAATATCCGGGGCCTGAGTTCATGCCTCAGTATGAGGCGGGGAAAAGCTTTAATCAGGTTTAAGCAAACAATATATGTAAAAGGCTCTACAGAGAGTTTAGCCTACATTGGATGTTCAGTGAAAAACACTATTTCAATGGGCTGATGGGAGCAGTAATTGTAGAAATGTATGCTATTTTGTATAGAGTAGAATGTTATTTCTTTTATCTAGTGCTGGTAACAATTTCTCTCAGAAGGGCAGTAGCTCAAAGATAGAAGAGCTAACTGATTCAAAAGAGAAGAAAGCATGAGACATCCACACAGCCATCTCCACCTGTCCATGATGAACACCTCGAATTCCATACTCTCTTCTTTTCTTTCTTCATGGCTTTTAAGCCAGTTTTGCTCCTACAAGAAATACTTCTGAATAAGTCTTTACATCATCCCTAGAGTAGGAAAATAGGAATAGATTTTTTAGGATCAATATTTGCTGATTTTCATGAGGAATGTAGGAAAAAGGCTGCATTATGTGGGGGTAATGTGAGAAAGAGCCACAAGAAGAGAAGTTTTGTACATCAGACAAAGAAAACATTATCTGCTCATAAACCTGTCCAGATTTGATGCTCAACCACAATGCATAGGTGTAAATTTCACTGTGCATAGGAGATTTCTATAAGGATCTCATTCCAGAGAGAGAAGCAAACACTTTCTCAGAGAACTTGCACACGTTTTTAGCCTTAGAAACTGGGTACTCAGAAGTGGCTGCTTTAGTTCTTGTACTCTCACATCTAGCTGAAGATCTTGGGTGTCTCCATGTAAAATTTATGTCAAGGAATAGAAAACGAAATACATATTTGGTCCAAGATCTCTAAAATGAAAGATGAAATTGTTATACGGGAACTTGATCCACCAATAGGGAGAGGCCTCATTTTGCAAGGTCTAGAATCTTTATTAGAAAGCCGGCGACTGGTCTGGGAAGGTGGCTCAGTGGTAGAGTGTTTGCCTTGTGTGCATGAGGCCTTGGATTTGATTCCTCAGCACCACATAAGCAGAAAAAATGGAAGTGGCGCTGTGGCTCAAGTGGTAGAGCGCTAGCCTTGATCTGAAGAGCTGAGGAACAGTACCCAGGCCCAGAGTTCAGGCCCCATTACCAACCAAAAAAAAGGAAAGAAAGAGAGAGAGAGAGAGAGAAAGAAAGAAAGAAAGAAAGAAAGAAAGCCGATGACTGCAAGCAGACTAGTGTGCCAATGAATCTGCAGCTCTGAATGCAGTTATTATAAAGTGTATAAAGGCAAAAAACATGGTAGATGCCACATGGTATGGGGACTAGCAAAGCGTATTTTACTGAAGCAAGCTATCTAGGGGGAACAATCAAGGAAAACTAAGGTCAAGTATTCTCTGGAACAAAACTTTCCTGGAGCTAAACAACTAATGACAAACCTGCAATTCAAAGAATATCACCTTTATAGTGCTTAACAAACCATAACACAGCTGCAGATCAAAGAAAGTTCTGTATCACCTCTAAAGTTCTTGGAACTGGGTGAAAATTCCCCATCGTGTGTTAAATTGCCAACATGGCCATGAGGACAAGTCAGCATTATTTAGATCCACTATCCATATTTCAAAATGAACTCAGTTTCACTAGTGATTTCAAGGAATCATTCTCCAAAAGCAGGCAAGAAAGATGAAAAAAGAAAATAGAAGATTTCTATGTCAGTTAAGAAAAAAATTCTTCCATTTGAACAATTATCCCCAATAACAATAAAACAAAGAAATTAGAGTGAGGCTTTTACTTAGGAGAGACAAATACAAGATTTGGGGCAGGGTGTGGTCAAAACCCCAGGTAAAGAAATATAATTGGAAAGCAGCAGCATTAAGTTAGAAATATATTTTTTTTCTGTACTTTTTCCAAGTTTAAATGAAAGTTATTTAATTCTGTTGACCTATACAGCATGAAAAAGCATGGAGAGATGTGCTTCCCCACAGCAGTTCTATATGTGTGACAACATTCTCAGTCCAATAGCATATTACTCTTATGAAATGTCTAAGCAATGTTGGCTGTGTGAGATTTCACATTCCATGGACTGCAGCCATGGTTTCTGTCTCTCCCTATTACTGAAACCTCATTGTCACACTCAGAATTTGTCTTCTCCTAGGGATCACTTTCAAAGCATTTCAGTGCCAGTGACAAGACACAGTAAGTGAACCTGTGAAGCACTTGGATTTCATTCCCTAGCCTCTCAGCTTCTCTGCCTTTTCATTGCGGCATCTAATTCCAATGTGATATCAAATGTCATATTAGAGACTCCTGCTTGATCTTAAAATATAAGAAAGATGCTGACTGGTATTGTTTTTAGGTATAGCTGCAATCCAATCCTTAAATCATGATCACTTTTAAAATATGCAATAGCATAATTAGGAAAAATTTAGAAAATGCTTGAAAACTTTACATAGTGATCAATGCAGATTTGTGTCAGGCTGTCAGACCCTATTAGCCCACCCTCAATAACCAGCACTAGACAATTTCTTAACACATTTAAAAATAATGTTTCAGACTAAGATATGAGCCAGAGGCCCTATTTCAGTCTGTTGTTTTATCTTGTGTTCTCATTCCCCTTCTCCTTTTCTTCTGACTTTTTAAAGCATGATGGCAATTGTCAAGCAGCCACTTTATGTTATAAATGTCTATCTGAAAGAAAATCTTAGGGAAGAGGTAGTGTTTTGCGGATCAGATAATTACAAGGATTCCACCCCCCCACCCCCCGAAAGCCATTAAACCTTAACATCTTAGTATCATACTTGACTTACTATACTAGAACTAAACCATCGGGCATCCCAATATTTTTGCACTGGTACATTGAAGATATCCCACATCAGAGAGCTATAAAGAAGAGACAACACTGAGCATCTATTATTTTTCAGTCAATAAATTTTCTAAGCAAACCGTACTGAAAATTTTATGTTAGTGGGAAAAAAATCTGCCATTAATTCATTGGATCACTGAATCAAATATGTTCAATAAAACACCTGAAATGAATATTAAATACAAATCTGCCAATAATATTAACTAGATAATTATTTTTTTGTTTTTCCTCAAGGTTGAGATTCTGAGTACTTATTTTCCAATAAAATTTTGTGCTTTTTGTGATATGTTTCCTATGGCTTCTACAAATCTTTAATGTTACATTAAAATACATGCTGAATTTTATGTTTCTACAAGGAGAAAACCTGAATTCACAAACAGAGGCCCATGACATGAGATACATTCAAAATATTTTACAAATAAAATATTCCAGAGTTAGCAGAAAAGTCTGCTTTGAGGGAAACTTCTATTATGAATAAAATTGTTGTTTGTCACTTTTATTTTACCAAGAGGCAAATTAGTCAGTGCATAGCCTGCTCTACTTTTTTTCTTGAAATCAGGTCACTTAATCCCTTCTGGGATGTATTCAAAATGAGAGCCTGTATTTTCCTCTTAGATTAATCTGGAGAGATTTCAAGTTGCAGGTCTTCATATAATAGGGCATATAGAAATGAAGTCTAAAATATCTGACACTTTTAATGATATAACTTCATTCACAATGGCATTACTTGTGAATGTAATTTAAATGAAAATGTAGGCACACCAAATCCCCACATGGCCTCACTAGCAATAAAATTATATCCGTACAATGTGCTTTCTGCCTCCCATACCCTAAATACAGCTGGTAATGTCTGAATGCCAGCATTTGTCTATGGAAACTTGATTCTGAACACAACGTATTATCTGTTCCTGGGAAATAGCAGCAGTTATTCATTTTTCTTGGACAGGAATCCACACTTTACGATTTAAAGCTAGAATTAGTTAAATGCAGAAAATTCATTGTGAAGGTAGACATCAATTCTTTATTCGTCATCTATCGACAGATCCGCAGCAGCCCACAGACCACAATCTGAGAAGGACTGAGATAATAACTATAATATTATGGCTTACCTTTCTCTTTATGTATCTCTCTTTATTCGTGGAAAGTATTTGGAAGGCAGTGTTCTAGCAACAGCTCTTGTCAGAGTAAGGGCTTTTCCCCCTCTATCTCTTTCTGTTTATTCAGAAGTTATAGATAGAAAGGGTATCAGGAGGATGGGGAAGATACTAAGAAATAGAAAAAATAGGAGGAGATAGTTCTTATCCTAAAGAAATATAGGCCATCAGAAAAGAAAGACATCAAAAAAAGAAAAGAAAAACATCAGGAGCTTCTTAATAAAGTGTGTTCTCACCAGGGTCTTGGATTAGTGGTACGTAATAGACTTCTTTCAAAGTGTATTTCCTATGGGCACAAATACTGTCAGCAGACATAAAAATGCAGCTTATGGAGAGGTTCTCTGACATTTTTAATAACTGTATGTCACTATAATTAATAAAATGCTCCTTTATTTGCAAAATGTTACCTACATGATTATTAACTGTATGCAAAATACATATAAATATATCTGTCAACAAATTCTAGAGCTATAGCTGTACTCATAATGGGGTTCAGAAGGCATGAGCCTCAATAAATTGTTTTACGGAAGTGGGAAGCATCAGGAGTATTGACATGTAGTAAAAAGAAAATGAGTGCTGTAAAAATCTGAGGATGTGAGGGAGGAAGATGAATCACTTCAAAAAGATAGAAGTGATTCTAACTGAAGGAAAGAAGCATACAAGTGAGAAGATAAATTCCATAAGAACTCCCTATGGAAAATGAAACCTACTGCAAAACTGTGTCATTTGAAAAGAGACCATGGAGCTTGATTATAAAGGACTTGAAACCCTAAAGTTTGATTCTATTCATTTGATCGAGAATAACCAAAGCATTGTAATATAAAAGTTGAAATCTCCGATTCACAAGGAGTAAATTCCTATTACTTAATTTTGAAAATGATTGTGAAGTATTATCAAAAAGTGAAGATACTATCATTGGTTACTGATACAGATGGCTCACTTGAACACATGCTAGGAAGCATGACAGGTATTTATTATTTCTGTCCCAAAGCCATGGTTTCTGAACTAGTATTAAAGTCAGCAACTAGAAAGAATGGGTGAGGTTGGAAGAGATGAAGGAAAACGATGAAAGGAGTGACATTCATCAAGATACATTATACTCACAAACTGACATGTTGAAACCTCTTTGTAGAAGTAATTAAAGATAAATTTTTAATTTTTTAAAAAACTTCTGCTCTAGAAATTGAACTGCATTAACAGTTGGTTGATAGAGTAGAAGTTATTTAAAGACTTTTGAGTGCACATAAGTGGTTTAAGATGAAAAGCTACATATGTATTGGGTATATAAGGAGCAAAAGCCTAGAACATGAACTCACAACATGGGCTATTAAAAAATGGATTGCACAACCAAATCAATCCTCATTTGAGAGCCATAACAAAAAACCCTAAAACACTGGAGCTAAAAATTAACTTTAAGATGTCCTAGTCCAACTCTTTCATAAAAATATTGTGGGAAGAGGACGGGGGACCACGATGGTGATGGGGCAGTAGGGAAACACCACAGCTTTCCCCAACCAAAAAGAGAGTTCCAGTTCCAACGCTTAATCTCCCCAAGAGACCGACAACAACACAAAGACGAATACTCAGAGAAAAACCGGAGGTGGAAAATAACAAAAAAAGAAAGAGAGGAAAAGAAGAATTTCAGAACAGAGAAGAGCAAAGACCCCTCCCCCAACCTTTACTGGCCATGAGGCAGTGCGCCAAGCCGTGGGCAGCCGGCCCGGCGGGGGCTGCCGGAGCCCCAGAGTCACAGGGGGCCGCCTGCAGATCACCCACGCAGAAGCCGCCTGAGGTACAGGTTTGCAGAACAACTGATCGCCAGGAACAGAGAAACCTACCAGCCAGGAGTCTCCATGAGGATCCCACCCCCACCCCTCACTCTCCACCAGAGCAGAGAGGCTCCATCCCGCCAAAGCCGCCTGGCGTCTGCAGCGCGACAAAGGGACCTGTCTGCAGACCACCCTCGCAGAAGCCACCTGAGGCATTAGACCAATCCATTCGCGATCGCAACTACCCAGAGGGGGCCGCCCAGGTCCCAGAGGCACAGGGGGCTGCCTACAGATCACCCGCGCAGAAGCTGCCTGAAGCTGCCTGAGGCTCCGGCGTCAGACCCACCCAATCTCTACAACCCCCCCGAAGAAGGCACCTGAGCGTGGACACTGTGGACCCGACAGCTTCGATAGAGGCAGAGACAGAAAAGACTCACACAGAGCCACCACCGCCCAGCCCAGCCCGCAACCACCCCAACTGAACTCAGATTGCAACAACAACTGACAACCTACACCACACAGAAACAACCAGCTCCAGGGTGAGTACCCCACAGGGGACAGTGTATCCCTCAAGGGAGACCAGAGCTGGAGGGAATCCCCAGACCCTGACCTAGACTCCCTACCCCAACACCTGGACCACAGGACCCACTAAAACTGGGAACTGTTCGAGAGCTCCACCAGCCCGTGGAGCACACTCCACTGGCTGGGCCAGAGCAAGAGTGCCCCTGGAAGGGAGCTTAAATGCCCGATCCAAGAACAGTGCCCCTGGGTCAAGACTACCAACAGTAGAAGAAATTTGAACTGTGTCCACCAGGTTGCATAAACTAGGTGGTATACACATCAGCACAGGCCTAACGAGCACGCTCCAGGCTGGGGCCGGAACCAGGCCCGGGGATCCGGTGCCTGAACAACACAACCAACTCCTCCCAACTGAAGTAAAAAGCTGAGCATACGCCTCAACAGAGGGGAGAAAATCAGGAAACAGCACTCCCCGGGAAGCACGCCTGTGACAATAAAAGACCTGGAGGCCCAGGACAAGAGAAGCCCAAACCCCACCAAAACTCCACCCATAAACCCTAGGCTGGGAATTGGGCAACACAGGCTGCCAGCACCTGATAGAAAGCAGGAGCTCAGGCTGATAAGGCGGCTCAGCAGTAGAGTGATAGTCTTGGATGTATAAGGCCCTGAATCTGATTCCTCAGCATCACAAAAGCAAAAAGGGTCAGAAGTGGTGCTGTGGCTCAAGTGGTAGGATGTCAGCCTTGAGCTGAAGAGCTGAGAGACAGCACCCAAACCTAGAGTTCAAGCCCACAACTAGCCCAAAACAAACAAACAAACAAAAACACATCAGGAGCCCATAGCAGACTCCAGTATTTGGGAGAGTGCATCCAGAGCATCTGATCTTCCCAAGAGCACCCATAGGAGCAAACAAATGCAGTCTAGGCTGCTCAACCCTTCCATAGGCAGGAATTGCCAGCAATCTACAGCAGAGAGCTGAGAATCCTAAGTAGGTCAGAATAGCAGCTGGAAATAGGCTCCCAACAGAACCCAGATCAGGCACAGACTCTCTCTACCAATACAGAATCAGCAACCGAGCAAAGACAGACACACCAAAACAAAATTGCAGAGCAGTCTCCTGAACCCCCATGTGAAAATCACAGAGAAAAATCACAAGGTTTACCACCACACAGGACAGCAAGCTCACCTCAAAAGCCAGCAGCCATGCAGGGGAGAACCCCAGTGGGAGCAAAGCAGGAATGGAAGACAAAAGCTACATCCAAGGGTTGCTGGAGGCAATGACTCAAGAAATAAAGTGAGAAATGGATCAGAAATTGAAAGAGCACAAGGATGAACTATCAAAAGAGATGCAGGATATCAAACAAAAGTTGGATGCAAAAATAGAAGCTGCACAAACCTCAGTAAGAAGTGAGATAAACGCCAAATTAGAGGTAATACATACTGAGATCAGTACTCTGAGAAACAACATTGAATCCATAAAGGGATCCATTTCTTCCATGCAAACCACAATAGAAGCCACGGTCAACAGAGTGAATGAAATGGAAGGTAGAGTGTCAGATACAGAAGACAGAATACACCAACTGGACCAAAAAGTGACAGATATGGAAAAATCACTCAAATTAAACCAAAGGGAAATTCAAGAGCAAGCAGATAATGCCAAGAAATTTAACCTTCGCATAATCGGAGTAGACGAAGGTGAGGAATTCCAGAGAAAGGGAATGCAACACCTATTTAACAAGATAATCAATGAAAATTTTCCCCACCTCAAAAACGACCATCTTAACTACTTTACAGAAGCTTATAGAACACCCAACAAGCAAGATCCCAGGAGAAACACTTCTAGACACATTATAGTAAAAATGATAGATCTGAATAATAAGGAAACAATCCTGCATGCAGCAAAAATGAAGAAGGAGCTATACTACAACGGGAAAAAAATTAGAATCACTGGAGATCTCTCCACACAAACAATGAATGCAAGAAAAGCCTGGGAAAGCACCATACGAGCCCTGAAAGCCAATAACTGCCAACCCAGACTGATATACCCGGCAAAGCTAGCATTCACATTCGATGGAGAACTGAAAACTTTTAATACCAAAGAAAAACTAAACGAATACATAAACATTAAGCCAGCATTACAAAGAATTCTAAGAGGGGAGACACAACCTGAAGAAAGCAACCAGGAACTGGGACCTGCCCCAAACAGGCATTACTCAAAGTCTAACTGAGCAAGCACAGGAGGAAAGGAAAGAAGAAAAACTTAGGAAAACGGAATGGCAGGGACAAC
>NW_012267229.1:4499767-4512682 GCF_000151885.1 Dipodomys ordii | reverse complement strand
ACATATATGGTGTATAACATGTGAACACCATTATATGTTACAGACTGTGATAGACAATTTGCTCCAGGAAAGTTAGAATGAACTTGTGACTTTAAATGAGCATCATTATTCCACAATACTGTGAAATTCCGGAAATTATGTAATCACTTAATCACAATAAAAAAAAAAAGAACCTCGGGGAAGGGAAGGAGGGAGGGGATGGTAGGGGAAAAACAATGGAGGGGGTAACACACAAAAAAAATTGTGGGAAGAGACACACAATGAAATTTCTTGCCCCACATATCTGTTCTCAGGCATAAGAACCACAGGTCCCTTTCCTCAGTTTATTGCATCCCCATGTCTGACATCCAAAGATGTTCAACAGATCATTACACTGAAGAATCACTCATAATCCCAAGATTTTCAGGCTGAATGACTGAAGGGAAAAATAGATTCATTGTCAGCCGCAATCTTTGTTACTTGAACTCTGGTAACACAATGTCAGTAAAATGGGTCATTAAATATAAGTCTTTATTAGTAGAAGTGTTTTTCCCTCCAGTAGACTAGATACTGTATTAGGTTAGTCTAAATTAAGCTGCAGTAACAAACATCTCTATATTCTCAGCAATTTAACACACTGCAAGATTATTGCTTGCTGTAATATAGCAAGGACCATTGATAGGTCTGGGTAACTATAAAATCTGCCCCTTAGCCCTCAGTCTTTTTTGCTTTAGTTATTTTTGAGGCTAGAATCTCATCTTTATGCTCAGGCTGGCCTAAACTAAGATCTCCCTATTATTCTATCTTCATAGCTAGGATGAACAACATATACCACCACACTTCGATATTGGTTGACATGAATTCTTAATAATTTTTTGACCACACTGGCTTTGACCACAATCTTCCTCATCTCCACTTCCTGAGTAGCTGGGGTTATAGGCATGAATGCCCACACCTGACCACACAATAATATTTAAAGAAAGTAAGATTGATGTGCCCCAAATGATGTTTTTCTGATAGGTGAACATGTACTGCTGACTTTAGGGGGCCCAATGTTTTGTGTGACTTTTATGGAATCCCTGAAGGGATTTCCATCTATAAGAATGTAAATAATCAGCAAAGCTGTGTTTTTCTACTTCTCCATATGGTGCATTGCTCAAAGACAAGTACTGAAAAAGAAATGTACATTTCAGATCAAGATAAGGATCTATTTTATGACAACATTATGCCAAATAAACAAACATAAATTTAAAAGATACCAGTTTTAACAAAATAAACTTCTAATTTACCTATGCAGTGGAAATGAAGATTTACTGGTTTTCTAAGGCAGAACATCAGACATTATGATACCTCATTAAATATGTGTGCTGTATGTATGCATATCTTTTCCTGTTGGCTAAAAAAGACATGCTTGAAATTTATGTTCCTGAAGAACTTTTTTAAAGAGATTCTTTTAAAATTGTCAAAAGTACTATACTCATCTCAATTTCATTATGCTAAATCTCTCATTTCACAAGATTAATCTCTGTATATTTTGAGAGGGGGAAATGATGAAATTTGAATTTTAATAAAAGGAGCAGGGGAGAGTGAAACTCTCCCTACACATTGGCTGAGTAATCACCAACAGCAAAGCAAATGACTAAAATTCAAAATATCCTGCTAATCACCAAGGTATTTCCCTCCACCCAAAGGCCTGAATTCGCATTTTCTACAAAGGAAATAAGATGACAGTGGCACATACATCTTTGATTTTTTTTCTTTCCATAGCTCAGAAATGTCAGAAACCTTAATACCAACCCAAAAAGCATGGTCTAGTTATTTACGCAGAGTGACATTTTGTGACTTTCACACCAGAAAGTCAGTTCTTTGAAGATCAAGGGAAAGGATGGTGAGAAGCTTTTCCCAGGTCTGATTGCCTCTAAGCCTTCTCCTTGGTGCACAGGATCCTCTCACGTGGCACCACCTCACTGGAATATAACAGCACTGTCCAGAGTCCTTCGGGTTTTCAGAAGAAGAATATCCTGAGGACAGGTGCAGAGGATGTCCAACTTGAATAGAAATGCCAACTTATTTTTTTTTCAATGAGGCTTGGCCAATTGTATTCCCTCCATCTGTGTCTTTTGTTCTATGAAACTGTGTCAAGGGCAACAGACCTAGTGTGCAAGCACAAATCCTGCTTAGAAAATTCTATGCATAGTAGATCTACCCCCGTTGCATGCTGGGAAAATACACAGAAGACTAACCAGTGTCCAGGGTAGTGGCCCACATCATGGTCAGAGGGTTCTTAAAACTAGTCACTTTTAAGGAAACATCACCTCTCTTATAATAAGTTCCCATAGAATACAAATTAGATGTGGCACAATCTTGGCCCCAGCCTTCTCTTGCCAGCTCCTCATGGGGCCTGGAGCATCTGCCCACCCTGGCAGCACCATTGTCTAAGCTTCTGCTTCACCTATTACATGCTAAACCTGAGACATTGTCCATACAGCGTTGAAGGAGGCCAGTCCCTTTAGTGGAAGTACAGGATCTTAGGTAACTTAATCCTCACCTCTCACTTTATATTCCTTTCTCTCTCTCTTTTTTTTTTTGGTTGGTCATGAACTCAACCTGGGTGCTGACCCTCAGCTATTCAGCTCTAGGCTCTTAAGCTCTACCACTTGAGCCACAACACCACTTCTGGTTTTCTGGTGGTTAATTGGAGATAAGAGTCTCATGGACTTTCCTGCCTGTTCTAGCTTTGAACCTCAATCCTCAGATCTAAGCTTCCTGAGTAGCTAGGATTATAGGCATAGCACCAGCACCCAGCTTTATATTCCTTTCTTTTAGCTAATGTTTTGTTATTAATTCCTAACATATTTATACTAAATAAGCAAGAAGCCATTTGTCTCATTTTGTTTCCATGTTTTCAGTACTTATACAACAAATGGTGACCTAAGCCAAACCTAAGTTATGGGTTATCTTTTTCTAGCAGTCTGGTCTCAGCCAATTACAAATAGTCAGGCTTCAGGCAATCATAGGCAACCTTACCATGCCCAAATAAAGCAGATGCCTGGTTCCAGCCAGGCAGGTGACTTCTCTACTTTGCTTCCCTATTGGGTGTAAGAACTCATTGTTCATACTCCTGTGTGAAGCCCTCTGGAGCTCTTCTCATTCTTTGCTTAAATAAACCTTGCCACCATTCATTTGTATAAAATTTGTCTTTGGACAATTGTATTGAAGTTAGTTCATGTGGTCTGAAAGACTAAGTTGTTGAGAGTGGTGGCTTTCATGACCTAATATCTTTAATTTTCATAAATTTTGTATTTATTATAGGAACAACATTTTAAATATTTCCAATTATATATCAAACTTATAATTCTGTCATTTAAATTTCTATAGACTTTTCACTTGACTACTTTATCAATGCCTTAGAGCAGTGAGTGGATACTTTCTAATACACTACTAGATTGTTTTTGGCTTATCTATATACTTTTATATGTTAAAAAATTATCTTAGGCTTAGTTTGCAAGTTGTGTATAAATGTATAAAATATCTTCCTGGTAAATAAAAGTTTTTTTCAAAATATAATCTGTTGGCTCTTGCAATACTTTCTGATAAGTTGATTCTATCTAGTTGGTTACCTATCATCCATTTAATTGGTAGGACTGGAATTTTAAACTCAGGGCTTTGTATTTTCTAGGCAACAGTTCTGGCACAGTGAGTGGTTCTGCTTTCAACACTTTTTATGTTTATCTTTTAGACAGAGTTTTGCAATTATTGTCTAGCCTGCTTTGGACTATGATCCTCTTATCTATGTCTGTGTAGTAGTTATTATAGAACTGAACCATCATGCCACGGTTGTTTTGTGAAACTAGGTCTCACTTAACATTTTGAATGAACTGGCCTCAAACCACATTCCTCTCAATCTCTTCCTCCTAAGTGTTTAGGATGATAAATGTGAGCTACCATGCCCTGTTGACTTTTGTCTTATATGTTTACATTTCTATGAACTTTCACCATATCCAATGAGCTGGCTTTCCAGAGTTTTCTGATGGAGACTTGATCACATGGCTGACTCCCAGTATCTCACAAAAGCACGTGGACAATGCCATTCTGTGCAGCAACAGCGAGTTCACACTTGCGGATCTGAGGTGGATGCTGGCTGGGGAAGTTCTGCACACGTGTGGTGTGTGGTATTATCTCCCATGCACACATCCGTGCCTGAGCTCTACTTATACTGAGATCCTGACGTCATTCTAAAAGAAGAAATGATTTTGACAAAAGAAGCATTCAGGAGACAATGGAATATGTGACAGGTTCTGAGTTCCTTGCTACTCAGCCTGAGGTCACGGATTGGTTTAAGTTTGTACAGGTGACATCTATGTCTATCCAGCAGTTCACTACTGGAGACTGGACACCCAGCCTAACCCAGAAAACTGATCTGCAACTCCCATTGCTCAGCCACTGAAGGCATTAGAAAACCATTGAGTGGGTGGATTTAAGCTATATATCTGCAGACATTTGGGCAAAATGGGAAGAAGGTTGGTGGAAAATAATGACTGGTTTCTTTCTTTTCTTTTTTGTTTTTCTTTTGTCAGTCATAGGGTTTGAACTCAGGGCTGGGGTGCTGTCCATGAGCTTTTTTGCTCAAGGCTTGCATTCTACCACTTGAGCCACAGTGCCACTTCCAATTTTATAGTGTTTAATTGGAGATAAGGGTCTCATGGCTTTTCCTGTCTGGACTGGCTTTCAACCATTCCAAACATAACCCTCAAATCTCAGTCTCCTGAGTAGCTAGGATTACAGGTGTGAGCCACAGGCACCTGGCCTATGACATTTCTTTAAAAAAATCATTTAATTATATTCAGGAACAAAAACCTTCCAATTTTAGTGGGAAATTTAGTCTTTCAGTAACTATAGGCACAGAAATCTTTGATTTTATTTTTCTCAATATATTTGTGCCCATATGTTTGTTCTTTCGTTTCTCAATGCTATTTAAATTGAGATTGATTTTTTTACCTCATAGTTATCATTTTGTAAGTACTATCCTCAGTAACTCTCCTTTTAATCCCTTTGAAAATTGACGTTCATTACAAGAGATACTTAAATTCAATGGGCATCTTAACCTTCTTTTCCTATAAGAAATGAATTTAAAAACAATTAGCTCCAATCAAGTTAATTTTTTTGTCTAGAATTCAGATCTATCTTTAGTCTTTAAACTTCCCAAATTAGATATTATGACTTCTATACTTGGTTAACTCATATGTACTGAGCTGTTCATCTAATTATATTTGGCTTTGCTTTCAACTCAGGTGTGTAGCTTCTAGAATCATTTTCTTTCTACCTGAGTGTATTTCTACCATCACTGTAGTGAGGATCTGTTGCTTATAAAATGCTCTTTGTTTGGGGTTAAAACTGTCTTGCCCTTCCTCAAGGCATTCCTTGATGGATTGACAGGTGTTTTCTTGAGTACTAGATAGATCTGACTCCTGGCATCAGTGTGCAGAGAGAAATCAGCTGTCAATCTAATATCTATTCTTTTGTCCGGTTTTGGCTTCTTTTTCTGCAACTGATTGTAAGGTCAGCTAGCTTTTTTTCTTTCATTGTAAAGGTGATATACAGAGGGGTTACAATTTCATAAGTAAGGTAATGAGTACATTTCTTTTAGAACAGTGGTATCCCCTCCCTCATTTTCTCCCACTTTCCCTCTGCCCTAGCTCCCCCCAGAAGTTGTAAAGTTTATTTCCAACCTAGTGTCCAGTAAATATCGCTGTTGCATTGGTTCACCCTATGTCCCACTACTTCTGTGATTCCACTTCCCTTCCTCAAATCAGATAAACTTATATACAAAAGAAAGTGTGTCTATATCAGAAACAGGGACCACAGGGAATAAATCAGAGGAGAAAAAATTGAAAGACTAAAGAAATAACTGCAAGCAGTACACGAAAACAAACCCTCTTGTTTCCATCTTGTGGAGTTCAATTCAATTAGTATCATTTTATATGGCCATATGTATATAGCTATTGGGCTATTGTCTCTTTTTTCGTGTGCCAGTATTGTGATTTGCACTCAGCTTGTTTTGCTTACAGCTAGTAATCTACCATGTGATCCAAGCCTCCAGTTTAGTGTTTTTTGCTGATTATTTTGGAGAGGGAGTCTCTGAGACTTTTCTGTCTGAATTGATTTCCAAATCTCTGCCTCCCAAGCAAAGGTTGCATCACAGGCATTTTATTTGTTTCTTATTTTTCCCTTTTTTTTTTATTGGTCGTGGGGCTTGAACTCTGAGCCTGGACACTATCCTTCAGCTCTTTAGCTCAAGTCTAGTTCTCTACCGTTTGAGCCACAGCACCACTTCTGGCTCTTTCTATTTATGTGGGGCTATGGAATCAAACCCAGGGCCTCTTGCATGCAAGGCAAGCACTCTACCCCTGAGCCACCTTCCTAGCCCCTCAAGTTTCATTTTAATTTTGAAACTGAGGCTTCGTATCTTTGATCAAACCTAGAGACAATTTAGACATTATCTTTATGAACATTCCAATTCCCCCTTCTAGCTTTTGTCCTTCATGTGTTTTTAACTGCTCTTCTTATCCATCTTTCTCTCTACACTGAATTTGAAATCTCTGTTCTTTAATTGGTTTTAAATTCTGTCTAAACCCATTCTTAAAATTGTCCGTTGGAACTGGATGGAACAGTGTACACCTGTAACCCCAACACATGGGAAACCTTAAGTTCCAGGCTAGCCTGGGTCTACATAATCATGTATGTCTCAAAACATATATCCATTTTACCAACCAGATGTGACACTATATGCTTAGGCCATGAAAAAATGTTCAGAGCTTTTCTACAGTGTTTCTTGAACTCTTAGGAACATGATCTAAATATGTCTGTATAAGAACACCACTCAATGAATTTGTTCTGCTAAATTAAGACTACAGAGTTACAGAACAATCTGAATCAAAGGTGTTACTTTATATATTCCAACTTAAACCAATGTTCATGTATGTGCACATTGAATTTCGCTGTGTGTGTGTGTGTATGTGTTATGTGTGTGTGTGTGTATGTGTGTATGTGTGTGTGTGCATGCAACTAGGTCAAAGGCTGAGTTTGCCAGATACTGTCAAAGTCTCCTACATGGTACAACCTCCCCTTTCCTGAACATTTTCTCTACTTTCTCACCTGTTGAGGCCCCAGATCTTTGCTGTCTCTTTCCCTTATAATTGGCCAATTTGAAACTAAACTTTAAGAAATTAGGAATATATACAACTACTTCCCCAGAGCAAGCATTTCTAGCACTTCAATATTCTCTATATTTGAGCTTTACCTCTTGTGTCTGGTCTTAGAAAAAGTATTCATTTTACCACAAGTTCCTAAATATTTTAAAGAAAGAGCCAAAGAGATAGGGAAGTAGTGAGAGACAAATACAGATAGTGATTTTAACATCTAAATTATCATACAGGAAAAGATGAAAATTCTGGAGATAAAAATTTATTAGGGATTCTTTCATAATAGGCAAAAATGTAAGAAATGATTCAATTTTGTAAAGAATTCTCCCAATTTTGTTTAAAAAAACTCAGAACTAAAACTACAATTTAATATAGAACTAAATTGGTGATAAATAAATTAAACCAACAGTGGTTTATCTTGAGGAATGGACTAATAGTTTTTTGCATTATTAAGCTTATCTATATTTTCCACATGTTATATATCCTTATCTTACAACAAGAGCTGTAATTACACTAGGTATTAAGAAAACCAAAGCAGGAAATACTTTCTTTTTTTTTTTTTTGCCGGTTGTGGAGCCTGAACTCTGGGCCTGGGTGCTGTCCCCCAGCTCTTCAGCTGTAGACCAGCACTCTACCACCTGAGCCTCAGCCCCACTTCCAGCCTTTTCTGATTATGTGGTGCTGAGGAATCGAACTGAGGGCCTCGTGCATGCAAGGCAAACACTCTACCACTGAGCCACCTTCCCAGCCCCAGAAAACCAAAGCAGGAAATACTTTCTTATACCCACCTGTTCTCAGCCTGTGAGTTCATGGAACATAGGAATTGTAATAGTTCCAGTAATATGCAACAAAGGAAATCTGTAGCCACATGACAACCACACTGCTCTGCCTCTCTTCATGCTGCTTCTCATCAAATGGACGATGTGACTTTATCCAGAACTAAGCTCGAGTCCCTCTATCAGTGGCCTTACATTCATGATACAGAGTTAAGCTGCCTTCTGACAAGCAGAACTCTATTGGTTTAGAAGGATTGAAACAAAACTTTCCAAATCCTCCAATTTAAGACTGAATATTTTGGTCCTTCAATTTGCTCAGCAATACCCAAAGACACAATGTTTGCAGAAAGAATGAAAACATTAGTACAATGTCACCAATTCACCTTGTTTGCAAAGCAACTGTTAGGAATAACTGCATATATTTTTTTCTCAGCAAGGCAGAATTGATCTGTAATTATGTGTTTGGGGAGGCAATTATAAAGCAGGACCATGTATTTAAGGTCACTTTTAGACAAAGACAAAAATAAAAGTTGTGAAAACAATATGCCTATGAGGATAACTTTATAAATCTCTCTATTTGGAGTTGTGAGTAGAGAAACTTCACAACACAGGCCAAAAGCATTTCCTGGGAGTTTACTAACAATACAGTCTCAAGGTTCCATCTCCAACCTACAATATCAGAATCTCAAGGGATCTAGAGTTTCATTATCTCTCTAGTGGTTCTTCAGCTGCTATCACTTTAACCCTACTTGAGAATATTCAAAAATATAAGCAATTACAGTTCAAATAAAAAAAAACTGAGGAGACAATTTTGTTAGTGTGTGCCTGTCTCTATGGGAAACACTTATGTAAATGCTCACTTAGTAGCAATTAAATGTGGGAAGCCTAAAACACAGCCATAAACACTAACTGCCACACGACCACAGTCAAACCCCAGGAATGAACTCTTTTTTCCCATATCTCTTTGTGTTCCCTTTGAAGATATGCAGCTTTGAACTGATAGTGTTGTTGTCAGAAACTGTTCCGTTCCTGCCATCGGTTGCATCTTCTCTGTGATTTTCTGGTGCTACAGTGAGAAAATAGGGACCAAAAACCAGCAAGGCAACAGGGACCTCAATTCAACAGGGTTTGCTGGCTTTGTTATTTTTTTCCTCATGCCTTGCCATGCTATAGAATTTTGTGTTTTCTTTTGAAAAGTATAATTGATTGAACACACACACCAAAAACATTTTATGAATAAGGCTATGCCAAAGTATGAACATCATGCAAAAATGTAAACTGTGCACTTGGAATCTTGTTTCTCACTACTAAGGACTAATCAACTTTAAGATTAATTACTTATAGTTTGTTAGATTTCACAGTCCAGTTTTTCTCCAGTCTTTCCTATTTTCCAATTTCTTACAATTGTGCACTGTAGTAGGTTAAATTTGTGGTCATAGACTTGAAGCCTTAGTAAGATTGGGTTCCTTAGGACAGAATATAACAAGCTATGTACCTTAAGCAATTAATACCTATCCTTCATAGTTCTGAAGGCCCAGTAATCCAAGATTCGAACATCTGGTGAGGTTCTACTTAAAAGCATGCAGATGATGCCTTCTATATTCTCAAGTGAATGAGTAAAAGAAAAACCTCTCATGTTTTTTCTAAATTATTAACCCTATTCATGAAGAGATCATGCTCCTGAGCAAATTATCTCCTAAAGCCCCTACCTCCTCCTAACCCTATCCCATTAGGAGTTTGAATTTTGAAAAATAAATTCAGGAAGAAACAAATATTCATTCCATAACAGATGACTGTGTTTCAAATCCTTTTTTCTCCCTTGCTCCTGCATCCGTTTATTTTTGCCACGAAAATGTTACATAACAAACAACCCTAAAACTTGACTAACATAATGCAATAGCATTTGTTGCTGTGTCTCAGGGCAAGTTGGAGGTCTGTTGGGTAGCTCTACATCTTTTGGCTGGGCTTGTTTATTTGGCTATGTGCCTGCCTGTCCATTGACCTAAACCAGATTCCACTGGAAGATCTGAACATCTTGGGTCTGTTTCATGTGTCCATCATGTTCCATGGGCCAGCAGGGACATATGCTCATAGAGACAACAAAAACAGAAGAAAGAGCAAGATTTTTCTAATGATGCTCGTGAAATCTCCACACTGGTAATTTTGCTTCTGCCAGGCACACGATCAAGTGGAGAGAAAAAGAGGATACACCAAAGTTCTATAGCATAGGGTGCCGAAAAAAATCAGGATCACCTTCACAGCCTATCTATCACATCTGTTCAGCCAATCCATAAATAAGCAAGTCCTGTGGATTCAGCCTTAGAATTACTTTTCATATCTATCACATTGTCTCATCATTCTAGGTCTATTGCTTCTTAGACCATTCGGAACAATCATATAAAAAGGTAAATCTAGACCAAGTGCCCTGGTTTACATCAATCATCCCAGCATTCAGGAAACTAATGCAGGAAGATGACAAATTTAAGGCCAGCCTAGGCTCTCTAGTGACACTGTGTCAAAAATAAATTAAGTAATGTTTTAAAAAAATGGATTCTTGCTACTCATTTGCTCATTCATTGCACTCATTGTTTCCCATTGCTCTCCTAGTGAAAGAAAAATCTGAATATTGAGTGTGAGGTCCTGCTTCATGTTGTCATGAATGCTTCCCGACTCTCAGCCTTATGCATAACCCTGGGCCATTGGACGCCAGTAGCTTAGCTTCCTGCACTTTCTTCCATGCCATACTATATTTTTTGGGCCAGTTGTGGGGCTTGAACTCAGGACCTGGGCACTGTCCCTGAGTTTCCTTTGCTCAAGGCTAGCACTCTACCACTTGAGCCACAGTACAACTTCTGGCTTTTTCTGTGTATGTGGTACTGAGGAATCAAACCCAGAGCTTCCTGCATGCTGGGAAAGCACTCTGCCACTAAGCCACATTCCCAGCTCCTGCATCAACTCTTGTTTGTATAGATCAGTTGCATGCATCAATCAGAGTGCTATTCAAATACCATTGCCCCTACCATCCTTTGTGATGTACAAAGTGATAGATACTCTCTAGTGAGCTGCAAAACTCCACAATGTGAGAGGACATGTCTATGTGTCCAGGGGGATTTCCTAAAACATTGTTAAGTTGTGGAATAAAAATAAACCATACTTTCCTTCATATTTTTAACATAAGTCTTCTTCTATGAAGCGATGCTGTAGAGCTGCACTCCTTGAAACACATTGCAAATATATGTAGCAATTACTTTTCTGCCTTCCAAATTAATCAGTCAAGTCTTTTCTTTGAGCACATATGCTTTGCCCCTGGGTATAAAACCATGAAACAGGTTAGCCAGATTGATGATAAAATGATTCCTGAAGGGCTGGTGTTTACGTCTTGGTCATTTCTTTAATGACTCCCTACATTCTCCGGAGGATGAAAACATATATTAAAGTCTTCACCTAAAACATGTACAGCAGCTGTTAAGATTGTGTTCTGACAATTGAGAAGCACTACTGCATTCTCACTATAAATAACATTTTCTTCTTTACATAATGCAAACAACAATAACAGAAACATATGTGTGTGATAATATTTAACAGTGATTGGAACTGATCAAAATTTCTGCATTTCCTTTATTCCCCCAGTACCTGGCAAACACCATTTGACTCTGTTTCTGCTAGTTATTTTTTTTAGATTGCATATACAATAAGAAAGACTAAGCTGCTTTTGCTAGGTTCTCTTGGCTTATTTCACCTGGCCTTAAGGTCCTTCATGTTGTTCACAACATGTAGAATTGTCTCCTCTTTAAATGCACTTATCTCTATGTCTTAATAATCATGAATGATGTCATAATCAATACAGGAGTGCAAAAAATACTTCAAGATATTGATTTCATTTCCTTCATACTGTACTTTGAAATTGGATTACTGGGTTACGTAGTAAATCTATCTTTAATATTTTTAGGAAACTGCAGCCTGCAACACTTCTACCAAGAGTAGATAAGACCTCTCTTTCATTCACTCTTTTACCAACACTTCTCTCCGAAAAATAAAATAATAATAATAATGAACCCTTTTGGGGTTGAAGATGTGTCTCAGGTGGTAGAGTGCCTGCTAATGCTCAAAAACATCAATACCAAGTTAAAAACCTGGTCTCATACAAAAAAAAGGAAGAAGAAAAGAAACAAAACAAATAACATTTCTCCCGTTGTTGTGGTAATAGAAAACCTTACCAAGTATGAATTAATATTTCCTTGTGACTTTGATTGACATTTACCTGATACTATGCTAAGCACCTTTCCATGGACTTGTTGATGATGTGTATGTCTTACTTGGAAAAAAAATGTCTGACCAGGTCCATTAGATTTATTTTTAATTGTGAAAATACGGTTCAGAGCAAGGTATTACATGGGCAAGGTAATGAGTACATTTCTTATCAAGCATTGTTGCCTCCTCCTTTGTTTCTGCTTCCCATCCCTGCCCATCTCCCACCCCCCCAACCCTCCACCCCCCACCCCCTGCGAAAGTTGTAAAGTTCATTTTTCTTTTTTATTTATTTATTATTTACTTTTTATTGTGAGAATACTGTACAGAGGGGTCACAATCATATGGGCAAGATAATGAGTACTTATCAAGGATTTTTGCCTCCTCTTTGTTTCCCCTTCCCATCCCTTACCATACCCCCATCTCCCCACCTGATCCTCCCCCCACTTCCCACCAAAGTTGTAAAGTTCGTTTTTTGACATTACGACTTGTACATCTCATTGTTGCGATGGGTCCACCTGTATCCCTATTTAAATGATTTGTTTTTTCCTTTCCCTCCACAAATTATACCAACATCAAATACAGTGAAAGCAGGGGTTATACCGTGGGGGAGAGACATACAAAACAACAAAGAAATAATCTTATAAATATGTTAGAAATAATCACATGAAAGCAAAAACATTTGAATCCTTATCTTGGGGTTCATTTCA
>NW_012267229.1:4459138-4497057 GCF_000151885.1 Dipodomys ordii | reverse complement strand
ACAAAGGAGGAGGCAACAATGCTTGATAAGAAATGTACTCATTATCTTGCCCATGTAATTGTAACCCCTCTGTACAGTATTTTCACAATAATAAATAAATAAAGTAACTGTTTTAGTTGTTAGTTGGTCAATTAATTGTGACACTTACAAGTTATTGTCACTTTGTACATCTTAAAATATTATATAAGTATGTATACATACATATATAATTTTGGTAATCATCTCTCAGACATCTGAAAAAATACAATCATGATTTTGTATAGTTGAATTTCAAATATTTCAAAAAGTTAGTTGATTCATTTTTGTGTGTTCATCTGTTGAGACAAGATAAATATAATAGAGAAATGATTCATAGATCTAATGAGTAATTTGATTCTAGGGATCTCCAAAAAGTATAGGCAAAAAAATATATATGTGAACTTTCCTTCTCAGCTGGTGTGACCTGGTTTAGACCTCTAATTTGAGCTGCAACTGTCATAGCCCTGCTCCTGGCAGTTTGTAATTAGGACAGACATATTAAGCTCTATTCAACCTAAATGGCAGACAGGTTCTCGCACTGATGAACCCCTTTTTGGTGGGCTTATGTAGGCTAATGAATACTCTGAGGTAGGCAGTCTACAAAAGGAAGAAAAGAAGATAAAAGATATGTACCATGGAACTAGGAAATTCTTGTAAGAGAAGTATATGGGAACAGGAAAGGTGTCTGATTCCAGAAGATGCTTCTTTCCCTCTCCACACCTGGTAAAGGTCAGGTGAATGCTGTCTCATCTATTGAGAGGATTCCTTATTCCTATGTCACAAATTCCTTCATGCACTAAATTTTTATTTTTTTACAAGAAGTTGATTTCTAGCCAATGCAGCGATGTTCAAGAGAAAAGGCCAGTAAAGGTACAGAGACTAAAACATACTGTCTTTTCAGAGTTTCACTAGACAGACTAATGTCCGTTCATTACAAGGGTAACCTAACACAATTCTGACTTCTTTGGGGAACATAATTATTATATACCTTTCTGGTGGCTTATAACTCTAAAAGGGGAGCCCCCTGTGGGAGAATCATACAATCTACAATCTCATGTCAGAGGAAAATCTTCAAAGTATTCCTTTCACCCTAGCCATGCATCAAAGTCACTTGTGAAATTGAGAAGCCTACCACCATGTTTTAGTGTGCAGCAGAAACAGAACAGCTCAATTGACATCCACAGGCAATTACTGTGCACAGCCTGGGTTACAACACACTGCCTTCTATATAAAATTGCTAACCCTTCTCTTGGAGACAAAGTAATTGAGGCCATTATCTGTAAACCACTTGCTGTATGACAACCTACTCTAAAGCCTAATGGCTTAAAATCATAAGAAATTTTGCTCATGGGTTTATGGTCTACTTAAGCACCTTTTCTGGTGATAGTTGGGTCTATATATCCTATCAAGTCACATAGGCTCTCTACTTTATAACTGGACTTCTTTCCCTGTTTGGATTAGCAGGCTAGCTGGTTTACTACCGTATTCTAGGTTCGAGAAACTGGACTCTATGCTTGAGGTTTTTCATACTCCAACAGGTGACACAGGTATCTAAGAGAAGAGAGCCAATGTGCACGCATCTTCCTAAGGGAAAGTTGATAAGTGGAGTAGTGTGGTAGCCATTGAATGTGATGGGTCACAGTTGATCACAAGGCCAATCTGATTCCAGGGGTGGACAAAGAGAATTCATTGCTGAATGGAAGATGCTATACTGTCTCAACCTGTGATGAGGCTCTGGACCATTAGAGCAAGTTCTTACAATCAATCTACCATTAAACCAAAGAATATTAAGAATGCCCAAGACAGAAAAGCCACAGACTCCTTGATACTTCTTTGAGTGTTTTTCTATCATCCATGCTTAAGATCTCTCTGACAGGTGATAAATATATGCAGGTGGTAAATTTCCAACATCCTTTGAACAAGCACGGGGGAATACAAATGGCAAAAGGTTGGCTTCTATTTCCTTTGTGGCCCAGGCTCCATGTGGCTGTCTATCAGCTACTGCTGCTTGGTGAGTGTCACTAACTGCCAGGTGTCTTAGAAGGAATCAGAACCCTAAGCCAAGAATGCTTCACAAGTTCAACCTAAATGGTTCAGTCACTTTTATTAGAACAAATACATCTTTGGGTAATGTAAATTATGAAGATTTGATTCTGTTTTCAAATGCAATCCTCATGAGTGATGGTCATGCCTAGAAAAGCAGCCAAGGAAGATCATCTCAGCAATGGCAGAACTGGATCCAAGTCAAGCTGAAAGCCAAATTCAGGTAGTAGATGAAAAGCCAAGATTAGACGAGAGTGGCAAAATGGAATGGAATTAAAAGCTGATTATGGGGCGAACCTAGCTAGTGCAAGGCCCTGAGTTCAAATGCCAACACAACTGTTTACACTGATAGCCTTGTCTCTGGGTATGGAAAGGGACCACAGTTAACATCCCAAGCCTTTCAATATAAATGTTACCATAGCACTTGTTACTTCCCTTCTCCCACATCCATACCATAGAAATGCCTTTCTATGCCTTTCTATTACATATCAAACAGGACCTGCAAATATTAGAACCTGACTCTTTAAAGCAGGGAGCTAAGTGTTTCATTGCTCAGAGGAATCAACAAGAAAAATCTGAAAATTCAGATGCCTGGTCCTCTGGTCCTTAATGAATCTAACTGAAGTCCAATCTTTGGCTTGAGTGGCAAGACTTCTTTTTACCTCCCCAGGGGATTTTAATCTATGCTTAAGGATGAAAACTTAGATGTCTGGGTAACTCTTAACTCAAGCATGCAATACATTAAGCATCTGTTGTATGCAAAGCATTTTATCAGATGCAGTGTCAGGATGAGGTGGACCTTTGGCCAAAAGAAGAAAAATGGTTGTGGTTGAAACCATCATAAGTTGAGTCACTATAATGAAAAATACAACATACAAAACAATAAATAGAATGCTAGGTCAACCCAGAGCCCTTTACCACCAGCTGCTAACACACCAACTTGTTCAGAATTACCGACAGATGAGATAATGAATCATTCAGGACGTAGTGCCTAACATCTCAGATGTAAATGCTCATCCAACCACATGCTGTATAAATGGCCCCTGATAGGTGATTTCTGTCTGCAAAGCTTTAATTGCCACTACTTTAAAATAAGAATAATTGTTCCTTGGTTGTTGTGAGGCTTTAAAGAGATGATTTAAACAAAGCAGTAAGCATAGTGCCTGACACCTAAGTTAGCAAAAAACTGACAATTTATCAGAAGCAATAATGGAATAACAATAATATCAAGTGATTTCTCTAAGCTTGATCTTAGGATATTTCCTTGTTCAGAGGAGATTTTCATGAGAGGGGGGAAAAAGAACACAAAAATTGAAGTATTTTATCTATACATCTTGCGACTACTTTCAGATGTGTTGCAAGAAAGCCACGAATGAGGTCTTCTAAAGTTACCTAGTTCCACCTCAACATCATATACTTCAGGATGTAAGGAGACCCCTCAGATTCTCCTTTATACTCAGCAAGCCACTCTTCATTCTCCATTAAAACCTTCCAGAGAGATGAGAAACAACCCCATCATGCCCGGCTTTCCCTCTAATATGATCCTCAGGCGGTTATCCTGGAAGTCCAAGGCTCTCCTCTTTAACCCTGCTTTCCCTCAGATAAATCTGACCCTTTCCTGACAGCTCAAGACCACCCTCTGTGATCTTTAGAACCCCCAACACTTTCAACTTCTTTCAGAAATGAGCCCTTTACCACTTGGTTCTAATAGGAATACGGCTAAATCCCAAAGATCCTCCTCCCGGCAGCTAACTCGGGACTAACAGTAATTTTATTTTTTAAGTCTACATTCCAGTTATGAAAGAATCTGAAAGAATTCTTACTCCTATTGCTTCTTTTCTCTCTCATTTTATTAGCTCATATTAATTGCAGAGTGTGGAGGATTGACTGCGATATTTCTGGATGTGTGTATATTTTTGATCATACTCACCCCATCTAATTCACTTTCTGATGCTCCTCCCCTCTCTCTCTCCTGTTTGTGATCCTTCTCATCATTTTTAGATGGCTTTCGTTATAACTTTTCCATAATGCATGTAATGTACTTCACTCAAATTCTCCATTCCCCCTCACCTCCCACGAGGTACTTCCTCAGACAGTTCCCCATTCATATGCCTCTCCATTTCTCTTCTTTAAATTCAGCTTCCAATTATTAGAGAATATGTAGTATTTGTCTTTCTGAGTCTGGTTTATTTAATTTTACAGGATGGTTTCCGGTTTATCTGTTTTCCTATAAATGACTTACTCTGCTTTAGGTTAAGTAGTGCTTTGTAGTTTATACATAGCACCTAGCCTTTATCCATACAACTGTGGACGAGCACTGTAATTTGGCTATTGTAAATAGTGCAATGTGCAGCTATCTCTACTGTATGCTGACTTATATTCCTTTGAAAATATATGCTGAAGATAATGTGGTACTTCTATTTTTAGTTTCTCAAGGAGCCTTCATGTCAACTTCCAGAGTGGTTCCATTTATTTATATTCTTACAAAGAATCCATGATGGTTCCCTTTTCCCTACATCCTTGCTAGCCAATTTGTTGTTTGCTTGATGAAAGCCATTCTGACTGGAGTGAAGTGGAATCATAATGTCCTTTGATTTGCATTTCTCTTATAGCTAAGTATACTGAACATTTCTTTATGCATTTTTGTCCACTTGTACTTCATCTGCCCACTTTTTAATTCAATTATTTGTTCGTATGATGTTTACATTTTTTAGCTCTTATTGTATTCTGGATATTAATCCATTGAATGATGAATAGCTAGCAAAGATTTATTTTTTTTCCAATCCAAAAGCTGTCACTTCATTCTGGTAATTGTTTTGTTAGCTGTGCAGGAGCATTTGTGGTGTGTGTGTGTGTGTGTGTGTGTGTGTGTGTGTGTGTGTGTGTTGGTCAGTCCTGGAGCTTGAAGGGCCTAGTTGTCCCTGAGCTTTTTTTTGCTCAAACCAGTGCCACAGCTTCACTTCTGACTTTTTGGTAGTTAATTCGAGATAAGAGATTCATAGACTTCCCTGCCCTGGTTGGTTTTGAACTATGACTCTCATCTCAGCTTCCTGAGTAGCTAGAATTTAATGCATGAGCCACCAGTGGCCAGTGGTATAGAAGCTACTTAATTTGATGCAGTCCCATTCACATTCTCTTTCTTATTCCCTCAGAAAGTCATTGTCTCCATTGTTTATACCTATATCTTCAAGTGTTTTCCCTATGTGATTTTTCCTGTAGTACATTTAGAGTTTTAGGACGTTAAAGCTTTTGCTTCATTTTGAATTGATTTTTTTTTTTTGGTCCTAGATTGGAACACAAACAGTCCATGCTGCTTTCACTCACTGGCCATTGTTTTACCAACTGAGCCACAATTCCAACCCCATTGGATTGATTTTTATTTTTACAGTTAAGAGGTGGAAATCTAGTTTCAGTTTTTGTTTGTTTGTTTTATTTTTCCAGTCCTGCAGCTTAAACTCAGGGCCTAGGCACTGTCGCTCAGCTTCTTTTGCTCAAGGCTAGCACTCTACCACTTTGAGTCATGGCACCATTTCTGGCCTTGTCTGTTTATGTGGTACTGAGGAATTGAACCCAGGACTTCATCCATGCTAAGCAAGCACTCTACCACTGAGCCACTTTTCCAGCACCTAATTTCAGGTTTTTTTACATGTGAATATCCAGTTTTCTGACACCATTTTTTTGATGAAAATCTTTCTCTAGCTTATGTTTATTTGTGCCTTTGTCAAAAATTAGATGGCTCCAACTCTGTAGATTATGTGTTGGTTTTGTAGTCTGTGTCACTTTCTGTGCCAATAACATGTTGTTTTTGTTAATATAGCTTATTATTATAATTTGAAGTCTGGCCAGTGTTGGTTTTTATTCATCTTTGCTTTAGGTGTTTGCAGTCTTTTGTGCTTCTGTATGAATTTTAGAATTGACCTTTCTATTTCTGTGATGAATGACATTGGTATTGAATCTGTGGGTTGCTTTTTTGGTAGTAAAGCCATTTTCACAGTATTTGGTTAATCCATGAACATGGGAGATCTTTCTGTCTTCTACTGTCTTCTTCAATTTCCTTTTTTAGCTTTGTACAGTTTTCATTTCATTTCATTGACGAGGTCTTCCACATCCTTAGTTAAGTTTATTCAAAAATATCTTCTCCAAATAATTTTTTTTGTCCTTAACCAATTCTGTCTTGTAATCTGTAGCCATTAGACTACATCAGCCACTACTCTTTTTGCTGCCATAGACAGCTCTGCCAGAAGTTTCCTTCATTCATTGCAAGCATTACCAATCGCCATGTCCTTGAGCTCCAAAAATATTCTATTCATCATCCCTGGTCACTTTGGTGTCCCTGTGAAAAAAATTGTGCATCACTCTGACTCTTTGAATCTTCTTCCTCATCGTTTTCTAATCTTTCCTATATCCTCTTCCTTTCCTCAGTCACATATTACCGTGACCTACCTTTTATCACCCACTCACCTCAACATTTCAAGGTCAGTTTTCATTATTCCATTCCTTGACCACTACCTCCCATCTCCCTAGCTCATTTCTAATAGCCTGACTCCTGTGCTGTGGCTTCCAGAGCATCACCTCTGCCGCCGTGTCACTACCTGTCTCCTCCTCTCAGCTCTGTTTCTTTCCAGGTGTACATTCCACTCATCATTTAGATCGCATTCTCTTATTATCATAGACCAGGCATATTCTTAAGTATTAATCAGAATTCTCCTGAAATAATAATACCAAATGACTCAAAAAAGTGCTTGGTTGATAAGGCATCTATTTCTGAAGCAGGCAACTATAGGAGAACTAGACAGTTCTGTATCAAGCTCCTGAGGTGTTTTAAGTTTATTCCACCAGCTTTCATTGTAGGCATAGGAAGCTAGCTCTAGGCGTTATTCACAGTGCAGGGAAGAAGCTCAACAGAATCAGTCAAAACAGGCAGGCATGTTTAAGTCTTTAGTTATATTACAACAGTTCTAACTCTATTGGCCAAAGCAACTCACATGGCTAGGCTCAAAGTCAGTACATATGCTTTGGCAAGAGGCAAGATATTTTACATACAAACCAAAAACGAAAATTGGGAAGAAGAGAATAATGCAATTCATGTAGTCTTAATTCCATTACATCTCTCTCCTCCTTTTTAATCACCCAATAATATTCCATGTCTTATTTAAATTCTCTTCACCCTCTCAAATAGCCAATTGCTGAGGAAGAAAAGCAGCAGATGGCCTTACATTATTTCCGTGACCACTGACCTCAAGTGCAATCTAGATGATGCCCAGAAAGTCTGTATTTCTATGTGCATTTTCCCCTTCTCCTCTACTTTCTCTTTCTACTCCTCTTCCTCATTGTTTCCCTTATTCTCAGGAGGTGACTTCTTTCTTTACGGAGAAAATAAAAGCCATCAAAGCCTCCATCTTTCATGATATCCAAATTGTCAATCTTTCTACATAGTTCCCATGTGCTCTGCCTCCTCTAGGTTTCTTTCCCTTTGCTCCTCATGAATATTGGACCTCACTAGCCCTTGCCCACACAAATAATTAACTGTTCCCCTGCATCATACATTTTCTCCCTTTGCTTTGAATCATTCTTAGCAATCTAACTAAACATGGAAATATATCTCAATTATCAATAAAATCTTTTTTGTTTTTTGGCAATCATGGGGCTTGAACTCTGGGCTTGGGCACTATCTCTCAGCGGTTCAGCTCAAGGCGAGCGCTCTACCACTTGAGCCACAGCACCACTTCTGGTTTTCTAGTGGTTTTTTTGAAATAAGAGTCTCACGGACTTTCCTGCCTGGGCTGGCTTTGAACCGTGATCCTCAGATCTCAGCCACCTGAGTAGCTAGGATTACAGGTGTGAGCCACCGGCCCCCCACCAAAATCTTTTAATCCCATATTTCCTTCAATCTACAATACCATTAAGAAAAATAGCAAATTTCAGAAAAAATACATATTCTCTATGATGTATCCCTGTATCAATGTATCTCTGGATTTCTGTCAATCCAATGAAATTATCATTATCAATATTATTCTTAACTCCCACAAATTGTGTTCTGAGAACCAACAACATCAGCATAACCATAGAAATGTGGAAACTCAAAACAGCCCAAACAATGTACATTTTAACAAGATGCTCAGGTGACTTACACACTCTCACATTTAAGAATTGAATGTGATAATGTTGCCGACAGCAGGCCTTGTTGAATAGCTCTCTATTACCAAAGAAGAAATCATTCTTTAAGTAGACCTAAATTATCTAACATCAGCCAATCAGCATTTCAATTCTTTTCTACTGACCTTTCACCTCACATGTCAGAATCCAATCTTGTTATTTGTCCCTAATTGCTCTTTGAACATTGGTCCACCTCTGGCTGAGGGCACCAGTTTGGGATCATTCTAAGCTCAGGGTCACTGACTAAAATTAATAACAGTCTTTTTGTGGCTATAATTCTACTAGGGATGACAGTTTTGAAAATGGTCCAACTATGCTTACCCAGAGTGCTTTTCTACTGCTGTGAGGATGTTACAAAGATGCATTCTATCAATAGGCTATCCAACAGTGCTTGACACACTGGGGCCAGTATGTGTCAGATGTTTCTATGTTAATAGAAAAACGTGTGCTGATTTTTCAAACAATTCCTGACATTCCAATCTCTTTTCTCCTAATATAAGAAGCAGCAGTATAGGAGTACCTCTCTCATTTCCTTTTTCACATTTTAGTTTATCAGGGAACAAAATCTGTTCTTTGAAGGGCATTCATTATTCATTACAAACTATTCTAAAAAAGCTTACAATTCATTTTCATATTTACTAGGAAGTGACTGCCTTACTAAAAGACACTCAGCCCCAGTCTTTTTCCTGTTGCTATGGGTAGGAAACATGGTTGATATTTACATTATGGGGGAGTTTCCTTTTTCCTTTTTCCTTTGTGTGTAAAGTACGCTCACTTTCTCCATCATCAGATCTCTGTCACAAGATTTCTATGCCTTTCTTTTTTTTAACATCAGAGATAAAGATGATTGAAATTATACTAAATAATATGGTTTTAGTTTAAAATGTCTATATCTACCCTGCCTTTATCCTCAATACTGATTTAAATTAAAATACATTGTGGCTACCATAAATATATTCATTCTTCACATAAATGAAAGGCATGCTTCCCACCATGTTCTGTACTTCATGGAATGAAGAATGCAGAAATGCATGAGACAATGTGTCCTGCCTTCCAAGGGTATGCCATATACTAAAAACACACATTGGAAGAAATCAGAGCCTATGGGGGAGAAATCAGAGGCATGCAAAAGCATTTTTAAAGTCTACATAAAAAAGAGTAAAGGAAAAGCAAGTCTGTCTGCATGAAGAAAGAGCTGGATGGTCAAAAGAAGTTGCCAAAAATATGGCTTTTGAGCTGAAATTGAAGTTGGGTAAAATCTGAAAAAAGTGACAACAATGAGACAGAATTCATTAAGAAGGGAAGAATAGGGTATATAAAATATCAATCAATTTCTGTGCTAAGAATTATTTTATTCTTATTATCTCATGTGACCATAACAGATGTGACTGAGGGCCAAAGAAGAAGAAAATGAAATTAAATTATCAGAAATAACTGCTTCCTCCTGGAAAAGAAAAACCCTTGGAAAGAAAAAGGAGTTTGTAATTATAAAGGAAATAAAATATTTTTCTACTATTGAACAAAGTTCTGATCAACGAAATATAAAGAAATGTCTTTTCTAGGCTTTTATTTCTATTTTGTCTGTAGACAATCAATCCTAATAAATTACATTTGTAGTAAGTACCACCACTCTCACGTAGACTAAGGGAAAGCTGAAGTCTAACATAATTTTCACATTTTTTCCTTTATTCCTTAAAAAAATAAAACAGAAGAAGGAAATTGTTGGCCAAGAAAAATTTAACATATATACTTCGCTTTATGTAAAATTAGCAATTTAGAGAAGACAAACAGAATGGTAATATGTGACATATGCCCTCAAGATCTTTCTAGAAACACAAGTATCTTCCTATATCTTCGAGAAGAACATAATTTGACTAAAAAGAACTTGAGAATTCAGACAAATTATCATTTCATTTTTTCCATAGGTGTGATTGTGATTTATGATGTACAGAACAAACACCAACATGTCTTTTGTTAATAGAAATGATTTAGTGCTGAAACAAATTGATTTTTCTCATGCCTCCAAAGGCATTTCTCTTCTTCTTATGATATTGAACTTTATTTTTTGTTAGATAATGTGGAAAACAAAAAATAAATGGTTAGTTTACCACTTGGGCAGCTGTGGTTTCTTTCCCATTAATGACAAAACAGTTCCTTGCAGCTGAGAAAAAAACTGAAGTTGGCATTTAATTGACAATATAAAAATCAAAACAAGCATCTGAATTGGAAGAAAAAATTGCCCTCAAGAAGCAAATTGCATTTCTGCATCTCACAGAGGGAAAGCTCTCTACACACCTGCTTTCAGAAGCAAAGGCTTTGAGGTCATATACAATGAATGAACTTTTTTTTCAAGCTGATTGTTTCTAAATGTAGCTCAGCATAATGGATGCTCACAGTTTGTTGCTTCTGTTTCAACAAAACATTTTTTTAAAAATCTGTATCAGTTTATATTGCCTGCATGGTCTATTTCAGATAGGTACACCTCTTTCTCTTAAAAAAAGTTTCCATATAAACAGTAACTGTCTCCATCCTATCATTAACCCTACCCAGTCAGTATCATTTCATATTGGAAATACTAGTTATTTTCTGAAGGTATGTGTGTGGGTTTTTTTTTTCGTCTGCCTAAGTAAATGGCAATCTCAGCAATAGTTTCAAGGTCATCTTCATTGTGTTCTTTTAGGATATAGAATGAGAGCTGTTCACATTTGCAAAATGCTATATCCACAAAACGAAAAAGGAAACTACCTTACTTGTCTAAAATCTTGATTAGAATGAAATGTCTACCGTTGACAGTTTGAAAGATGCTACCAATAAATAAGAAGTACCAGGCTCTACACTGAAATTTGCCCTTGGCTCAGAACTTTTAATATTTATGGGGCATGGCCTCCAACTGTCAATGATCTCTTATGTTCTACAAAGTTATTTGGGGGCAAATGGTGATTGCCTGAAGAGCCAGGAACATATTAAGCTTGGAATCTATATTGAGCTGGTAAATAAGTGAGGATTTTGCCTTCCTGGAAATAACCATCACTCTGGTCAGCAATGGGCCACTTGGGCATTGGTGATGATATCAAGACTTTATAACCATCCAACAACAATCACAATTTGTTCCATATAAAAGAACAGTCACATCACTTATGAAAGTATCCTTTAGGCCTGACACTGGTAGCTCACACCTATAATCTTAACTACTAAGATCTGAGGCTGAAATCTAAGGATCATGGTTCAAAGCCAGCCAGACAGGAAAGTCCAAGAGACTCTTACCTCCAATTAACAATTAAAACGTCAGAAATAGAGCTGTGGCTCAAGAAGTAGAACATCTACTGAGGAGCTTCTGGGTTGGTTCCATATATTAACTATGGTAAATAATGCTTCAGTGAACATAGTTGCTAGCTTTAGTGTGGCCTTGTTTGTGATCATTTGGATAAATGTCCAAGAGTGAGATTTCTGGATCATAGGGAAGTTCTTTCCTACTTTGAAGAACCTCCATACTGCTTTCCAGAGTGGTTTATATTCCCAACAACAATGTAGTAGGGTTTCCTTTTGGCCACATCTCCACCAGCATATGTAATGATTAGTTTTCTAGATAATTGCCATTCTAACTTGAGTGAGGTGGAATCTCAGTGTAGTTTTGACTTGCATTTCTTTTATGGCCAGAGATGTTGAAAATGTCTTCATGTGTCTCTTGGCCCTTCTTACTTCCTCTTCAGAGAAGTCTTTTTAATTCTTTAGCCCACTCATTAATGAAGTAGTCGTTTCTTTGAGGATTTGTTTTTCAGGGGTTTAATTTTTTTTCTTGTTGGTTGTGGGGCCTGAACTCTGGGCCTGGGCACTGTCCCTCATTTCTTTAACTCAAGGCTAGTACTCTATCACTTGAGCCATAGCACTACTTCTGGCTTTTTCTGCTTATGTGGTGCTGAGGAATCGAGCCCAAGGCCTCAGGCATGCATTCTACCACTAAACCACCTTCCCAGCCACAGGGCTTTAGTTTTTTGAGCTCTAAGTATATTTTAGATATGAGGCCTTTGTCAGATGTATAGTTAGTAAAGATCTTCTCCCAATCTGTGGGCTTTCTAGTTATCTTGCTAACTGTGTCCTTTGCCATGCAGAAGCTCTTCAGTTTAATGCAATCCCATTTATCCAGCCTTTCTTTGGTTTCTTTGTGTTTCTGAACCTGTATTTAAGGAGTTTTGACCTGTGCTAAGGAGCCTCGTATATCCCCTATCCTTTCTTGTAATATTTTGAAGGTATATGCTCTTACCTCGAGGTCTTTGATCCATTTGGAATCAATTCTGGTGCAGAGTGATATATGAGGATCTAACGTCAGTTTTCTACACACGTATAGCCAATTCTGCCAGCACCGTTGTTTCTTCCATCGGATGATTTTGACTCCTTTATCAAAGATTAGTTGGCCATAGGTCTATGGGATCATTTCTGAGTCTTCAATTGTATTCCATTGGTCCTCAGACCTGTTCATGTGCTAGAACCAAATTGTTTTTATAACCAAGACTTTATAGTAGAATTTAAAATTTGGTATTGATATTCCTCCAGCACTGTTTTTCCTGCTAAGGATTTGTTTTGCTATTCTGGATCTTCTATTATGCCATATGATTTTTGGGGTTGCTTCTTTTATTTCATTAAAGAATGTTAAAAATGTTGTATATAGACACAATGGAATTCTATGTTTCCATCAGAAAGAATGACATCGCCCCATTCATAAGGAAATGGAAAGACTTGGAAAAAATCACGTAAAGTGAAATAAACTAGACCCAAAGAAACATAGGCTCCATGGGTTCCCTTATTGTAATAATTAGTATATGCCTAGGATAGTCCTAGCAAAGGATCACATATGTACATATGAGTATGAAATATTGCTAATTTAAATGCACACCATAATATGGAAACAAGAGGTTATGTGTGTGTGTGTGTGTGTGTTACTATTATACTAAGTGATTCCTTTTTTTTTTCTTTTTTTCTCTATGTTTATCCCTTGTTGTCACTGTTTTTTATTTTGGTACCTTGTTTCTTGTACGTACATTTATCTGATTTGGGGAAGGGAAAAGTGTTGAGACAAAAGATAAAGGGTAAACCAATGTAACAACAATACTCACTAGACACTAGGCTAGAAATAGAAGTAGGCCCTGAGAGGAGACCCGGGCTAGTACAACTCCATTCCAGGCTTTGTCTTTGTTTTAGGGATTTTAGACTCCATTTTTGACTGTCCTTTAAGGGTGGTGACTAAAAACCTTTAAAGGATGTTCAAACTAGAAAAACAACCTTAATCACAGGGCCACATCTTGGCTCCGATGGCCCAATTCCTGGAATGAAAAAAAAAATGCGTCTGGTCCCCATCCCCCTAACAACCTAACCCACACTTGATTGTTCATTTAAAGACTGACCAATAAAGCAGATAGGCTGTAAATCTTGCTCAACTGGCAACACCACCCGTTTAAAGTAAACCTAGCCTTTTGCCCTCTAAATTTGTGTGCCATTTTAAACCAAAGTGATAGGTTGATTTAAACAGCCATCTTGAGACAAACTGTAACCTCATTGGCCACTTGCATGTGGTCTGGTCTGACTGTACAATCCTTTGTGTGTGTTACAATCCCATTGGTCACCTGTGCGTGACTGGGCTTGACCTCATGAATTTTGCCTTTAAAAACCAGAGCATGGGCTGCTCAAGGTTGCAATATCAGCTCCCGAGCCTGTGCTGTAGCCCTGACAGGTCAGTGAAGGAACCTTCTCAATAAAGTTGCTTCTTTAATATCAACTTTGTTGTGGTGGGCTCTGTCATTCTGGATGACTAGGTGGGCTTGCCTGCCTGAGTAGGGGTCTTCCTACTACAGAAATGAAATTTACAACTTTACAACTTTACACTTGGAAAATGGGAGAAAACAAGGGAAGGGATAACATCATTTGACAAGAAATGTACTCATTACCTTACTTATGTAACTGTAACCCCTCTGTATATCACCTTTACAAGAAAATTAAATTTTTTAAAAAGTACAACAGTAACCTTGAACAAAAAGCTCAGGTACAGCATCCAGGCCCTGAGTTCAAGCCCAAGAACAGCACAGTATAGCGCGTGCACATACACACACACACACACACACACAAAGATACATAGAAAAAAATCTATATGTGGTTGAAAAACACAACTGAAAAATAATAGTACATAATACAGTATTTTAAGAGTCTTCAGCATGTCAATGATTTCTTTAAGAGGGAAGTACACTAAAGTTTTAAGGAATACAATTTTAAAATTTAGGAATGACACATGAAAAGGTTGGAGACTTTGGTTCAGTCAAATGTAAAATGTTGTAAAGCCTACATAAATCTTTAGGAGAGGTGAAACAGTCTCAATCCCCACTGTCCTACCCTTCAGAGAGAACATATTGGCATTCTGAGATGAGTCCTTCTGGGACTTTTTTTTTCTTTAATATATAATGCACATTATGCATGTATTCTTTTTATGGCACTGAAGAAGCTCATTATGAGATAATTCCTGAGCAATTTGGGATTAGACTATTGAGCAAGCAAAATGTAAATTGGCTCTTAGTACTTTAATTCCTATGGGAAATGTAGATTTGCAGCACCCTATGAAATTTGTATCCTCGTTTTTGTGTGAGAAGCACAAAGTATCTTCTGACAGTGCTATGATTGGAATGTGGCTCCAAAAAGCATCTGTTAGAAACTTAATCCTCAGTGCAATGTTGTGGGGGAGGAGAATGGGTCTTTAAGAGGTGATAAGACTGTGAGGAATTCTCCTTCATGCACAGACTAATACAGACTATCCAAGGGCTGGAGATTGAAAATTAAATCTCTTGCTCCCTTATACACATGCTCACTTGCCTTTCTGCTTTCTAGCATGATATCACACAACAAGAAGGTACAGTACCCCCAACTTGGACTTCTCAGAACTGTATAAAATAAACATATCTCCTTGGTAAAATTCCCCAATTTTGCTATTCTGTTATAGCAACATAAAGAAGACTGAATATTCTACTAGTCATCCAATTTGAAACTATTAATTTATCCAACTCTAATTTTGATCAAGCAGAAAATACTCAAACCAAAACAGAATGATTACATTCAATATATATTTACTGAGAGAGCTATTAATTTCTATATGAGACATGTCACTGCCACAGACAAAGAATTTTAAATCTAGTGGAAGAAAAGAGACATAAAAACTAAAAGAAAATAATAAACTCAAGCATATTTGGAAGAGGTTAAATTCTAACAAAATGATGTAGGAGTAATAATGCACAAGAAATGTACTCATTACCTACTGATGTAACTGTAACCTCTTGGTACAGCATCTTCTGAAGAAAATAACATTTTTTAAAAATGAAGTAGGATAATCAAAATCAAACTATCTGAGGGTGGGTACTGTTTAAATAAAAAGGGTATATATGAACAAAAAATCAAAAAAGGTGAAAGAAGAGTCAGATATATATGTTTATGATTGTGACCTAGGCAGAAAGAACTACATATTCAAAAGTTGTAGTGCAGGACCATACCCAGTGTGACTGATGGTCTAAGAACTTGGTTTTAGACTAAAAACAGGATTAAGCTTTTACACTGCAAACCCAAAGTCCAGAAGACACTTATTATGCCTGTCTATTCACCCTCTCCAAATGCCAAATGAAGAGATATGGGGAAGGTTAGAGAAAGATTTCTTACACAGCAGACAAGAAAAGACATGCAATAAATTCATAAGAACTTCTTCAGTCTCTTCTGGGTTACTAGACATTAGCTTCAGATTAAATAGGGAGAATTAGGGATGAAGCCTAGAACGATAGACATAGTTAAAAGTCTCAAGTCACAGCTGTAACCTGGTTAACCATTGTCTCATTATCCTTGGAGAAAAAGTTATCACTGTACCAATGGAGAGGAGGAACAGAAATGAATGGTGGATGAACTCCAAAGCTTCTGACTATCCTTCTTCGAAATGATAAGAAGGCCTTGGTTAATGAGGAGCTGTTTGCCTTTTGTCACCAGATGCTTATCAATGAATTCTGTTCTTCCTGGAGCCCAAGGTGGTTATACAGTGACTGCTGGAGAGAATGGGTCAAATCAAAGAAGAAAGATGCGAAATTTCTGGTAATATCCAGCTTTTACTGAATTCACCGGATCTTTACATTTTATAAAATCTTATTTTGTTGTAAAGGTGATGATGTACAGAGGAGTTACAGTTACATAAGTAAGGTAATAAGTACATTTCTTTTCCAACAGTGTTATCCTTCCCTCATTTTCTCCCACTTTTCCCCCCTCCCAACCCTTTTCCCCCCACCCCAGGTTGAAAAGTTCATTTTCAACAAGACAAAGGGAACTGAAATTAGAAACGGTGACCCCATGGGGAATAAACCAGAGAAGAAAAAGAAAAGACAAAAGAAATAACTGCAAACAATACACTAAAAATCACAAATAAACACTTCTTGTTTCCATATCTTAGAGATCATTTTGATTAGCATCATTTAATGTAGTCATATGGGATTACATTAAACTGCAGAGCTTTTGTAGGACTATTGAATGATTACATTCAATATATATTTACCGAGAGAGCTATTTATTTCTATAAGACAAAGAACTTTAAATCTAGTGAAAGAAAAGAGACATAAAAACTAAAAGAAAATAATAAATTCAAGCATATTTGGAAGAGGTTAAATTCTAACAAAAGCCCACAGATTGGGAGATCTTTACTAGCTATACATCAGACAAGGGCCTCATATCTAAAATATACCTAGAGCTCAAAAAAATTAAACCCCATCTGGGATAAGCAAAAAAGATCAGATAAGATGATGTTAAGCGAAATGAACCCCAAGATAAGGACACAAGTGTTTTTTTTTCTTTCTTGTTATTGTTTCTAACGTATTTATAAGGTACCATGTGATTTTTTTTTTGTTGCTTTGTATGTCTGTATCCCATGATATAACCCCTGTTTTCACTGTATTTGATATTGGTATAATTTGGGGAGGGCAAGTGAAAAAACAAAGTGTTTAAATAGAAATACAGATTGACCCATTGTAACAGTGAGATGGACAAGATGCTATGTGGAAAAAACTTTACAATTTAGGTGGGGAGGGTGGGAGGAGGGGTAGCTGAGGAAGTGGGAGGGAAGGGATGGTAGGGGAGAAACAAAGGAGGAGGCAACAATGCTGGATAAGAAATGTACTCATTACCTTGCTCAATTAACTGTAACCCCTCTTACAGTATTTTCACAATTAAAAAATTAATTAAAAAATTATGCCCCCCTAAAACAAATCCTCAAAGAAACAACCACCCCATTAAATAAGTGGGATAAAAGAATTAAAAAGAGACTTCTCTGGAGATGAAATAAGAATAGACAATAGACGCATGACAAAATGTTCAACATCTCTGGCCATAAAAAATATATAAATCAAAACTACATTGAGATTCCACCTCATTCCAGTTAGAATGGCTGTAATCAAGAAATCTAATAACAAGAGATGCTGGTAGAGATGTGGCCAAAAGGGAACCCTACTACACTGTTGGAGGGAATGTAAACTGGTACAACTACTCTGGAAAGCAGTATGGAGGTTCCTCAAAAGACTCCACATAGAGCTCCCTTATGAACCAGCAATCCCACTTTTGGGCATTTACTCAAATGACTATAAACAAGGCCATACTACAGCTACCAACATAGCAATGTTCACTGCAGCATTATTTACCATAGCTAATATATGGAACCAACCTGATACCTTTCAGTAGATGAATGGATCAAGAAAATGTAGCATATATCCACAATGAAATTCTATGCTCCCATCATAAAGAATGACATCACACCATTAGTAAGAAAATGGAAAGACCTGGAAAAAAATTACTTTAAGTGAAGTAAGTCAGACCCAAAAAAACATAGATTCCATGGTTTCCCTCACTTGTAATAATTAGTATATGTGTAGACAGTCCTAGCAAAGGATCCCAATAGCCTAATAGCTATACATATGCCCACATAAAATGAAGCAAAAGCAACTTTAAGTTTGCCTTCACACAAGGAAGCCCCATGCTGAGAGTGGAATAAGGGCAGGGTGTGTTTCAGAGAGATAATAGAAGTAAAGAATGATACATTATAAAGCATCCCATGCCAGGGGAAGGCAAGCTCGTTCTGAACTTTTCCCCACATGCCTTGCCTTAAGTATTCATTCATTGTTATGGTTTGTAATATTACAAAGTAATATAAGTATACAAGAAATGATCACCTGAATCATGTAAGCCATTGTAGGAAGTTAAGCAAGTCCTAGTCCATTAAAAATTCCAGAGGCCTGAAATTGTGACTAGTCTCGGACATGGAACACTCACAGGAGATTGAGCCCTGGGTGATCTGTCACAACCCCAGGTAGATTATACCACAGTTGAACCAGACAGGACCCAGTTGATGTTCACTACAGAAAGCAATGGCTTTGGCGTGTGTGAAGACGAGCCTATAAAGTCTCAGAAGGGTTTTGTGTTGTGAAAGAAAAGAAAAAAACTGAAGTTTTCTTTTCCCATAGACTTCTAATATAGATTCAGTATCATTCTTACTGAACAAGAACCTTAACTATTTAGTTTGTGTTAGGATCCATCACAACTAACCCAGGGACCCAGGAGAAAGATTATTACAAGGTTTATTAGGAGGGCCATATCCCCCCCTAGAGAGGGAATAATTTGGCCTCTGTCCCCATCCCTGTGGAAAGCTCTGGGGCAATTGCCATTCACAAGTAAGTGGTAAGCTATGTGGCTGGAACTCTAGCAGGGAAGAGCTCAGGTCTGGGTGGAGCTGAGGACCAGCGGTGGGGATAATGCTAACAGTCCGGGGTCTGCTAAAGACTGATTCACGATAGAATTCTAGAAGTGGGATTGCTGGATCATAGGGGAGCTCTATGTGTAGTTTTCTGAGGAACCTCCACAATGTTTCCAAGGTAGTTGAACAAGTTTGCACTCCCACCAATAATGTAGTAGTATTCCCCTTTGGTCGCATCCCAGCCAGCATCTGCTGTTGTTAGACTTCTTGATTATGGACACTCTAACTGGTGTAAGGTGGAATCTCAATGTTGTTTTGATTTGCATTTCCCCAGAGATGTTGTGTGTCTCTTGACCATTCATATTTCTTCTTCAGAGAGGTCTCTCTTAAAAGGTCTTTAGCCCATTTATTAATGGGGTGGTTGTTTCTTTGGGGGTTTGTTTTGGGGGAATGTAATTTCTTGAGCTGTTGGTATAGTTTAGATATAAGACCCTTGTCTGTTGTATGGGTAGTGAAGATCTTCTCCCAGTCTGTAGGGTTTCGGTATATTTTACTAGGTATGTCCCTTGCTATGTGAAGCTCTGCCGTTTAATGCAATCCCATTTATCCAGCCTTTCTTTGATTTGTTGTGTATCTGGATCTTTATTAAGAAAGTTTTGACATGTGCCAAGGAGCCCTAGTCTTTTTCCTATTTCTTCTTGTAGTATTTTCAAGGTATCTGCTTTTACCTTAAGGTCTTTGATCCATTTGGAGTTGATTCTAGTGCAGGGTGATCAAATGTCCCCAAACAAGGCCACACTAAACCCACCAGTACTACCATGCTCATCTCAGCATTATTTTCCATAGCCAAGATACGGAACCAGATAGGGAATGGATCAAGAAAATGTGATATATATATATATATATATATATACACACACACACACACACACACACACACACACACACACACACACACACACATAATGGAATTCTGTGCTTCTATAAGAAAGAATGACATTGCCTCATTTGTTAGGAAATGGAAAGACTTGGAAAAATCATTTTAAGCCAGACCCCCAAAAATATAGGTTCTATGGTTTCCCTCATTTGCAATAATTAGTATTTGTATAGGATATTTTGTCAGATGAGCAGAAAAGCTCATCTGATGCTAAGTGAAATGAACCCCAAGATATGGACACAAGAGGTCTTTCTTTGTTGTTGTTTTTAATGTGCTATGTGATTTTTTTGTTTCCTTTGTATGTTCTTCTACCTACGGTATATCCCCTGTTGTCACTGTACTTGATTTTGGTACCCTGCATCTTGTATATACATTTGTCTAATTCAGGGAGGGAAAGGAGAATAACAAAACCCTGAAACAAGGACACAGGATGACTCATTGCAACAAAAATACCTGCAAGTCAGTATATTGGAAATTAACTTTACAACTTCAGGCGGGGGAGGGGGCAGGAAGGGGAGGAGTGATGGAGGTGAAGGAAGAGATAGAGGGAGAACAACAAGGGAAGGCGTAACAATGCTCAACAAGAAATGTACTCATTGCTTTATTATGTCATTGTAACCCCTCTGTACAGCAGTTTTACAATAAAATAAAATTTAAAAAGGAAAGATTCAGGAGGCTACCGGTGGCTAGTGCCTATAATAATCCTAGTTACTAGGGAGGTATTTTTAATTAATCACCAGAAAACCAGAAGTAGCACTGTGGCTCAAAGTGGTAGAGTGCTAGCCTTGAGTGAAAAAGCTCAGTAACAGCTCCCAGGCCTTGAGTTCAAGGATCATGACTGAAAAAAAAATCAGGAATCCCAAATCAAATATTATATAAAGGACACCCAACAAACTAAAAGAAAATTAAACCATACACAATATACAGCATACTCATTTTAAGATTTTAAATGGATATAGTATCATCTTTATTTTACAGATGGATACAAGGTTATCTCTGTGCTTGGACTAAAAATCACTCCATAGGATGTAAATTTAATATATGCCTTATTTCACTATCATGGTTCCTGTATCACAGATTTTATGAACTTACTCAATAGATCTTGGCCACTCATTGAAGAGATTTTGGAGCAATTCTGTGGCTTTCCAACTGAGATCCTAAATTGGGGAATAGTCACTTCTTGGGGGAAAAAGTTGTATTGTCAACAAAGGAAAGATGCCTTTGCCGTAGGAGAGCACATGTTAATTTCAGTAATAAAGAGGACTCTCGCTTTTATTCAGTTACAACACAGTTACAAAAGCTTTATTATAGCTAGATACTTCATCTTGAGATAAAAGATAATAAATTATATTTACTGGGAAGATACTGGTAGCTCCCAAAGTTGAGGGGAGATTTAAAGAAGACAAGGAAGCTAGCTGTAAGATTTTGAAGGAAGAAAAGAGTCACATCATCCCAGCCTGGGTTTTATTTTAGGATAGATTACCAAGGAGAACTTAAGCCCATTAGAATCACATTGTATGGTGCTTGGGAGCATGTCAAAAGATAGACTAGGTGTTATTACCAATTACTAAAGGAGAAGCTATGCTGTGAAATTGAAGCCAATAACAGCCATTCTCAATCTACCTGGCAGGATGAATACAAGCCAATAGCAAGTACTTAATAAATAAGTTTATGTTTAGAAACATTTTAGTCTAGTAGAGAGGAAATAGCCATATGAATATGTATAAATATATATTTTGGGGGGGAAGGGGGGGTCCGGTCATGGGGCCTGAACTCTGGGCCTGGGCGCTGTCCCTCAGCTCTTCAGCTCAAAGCTAGCACTCTACCACTTGAGCCACAGCCATGTGCAAATATATTAATCATGAGAAGTTCCCAATTCTCCTCCTTTCTCCAAATGATGTTTTCTCTTTGTAGTTTTACAATTCCTTCCATTAAAAGGTAGAGCCTGTTTCTTACTCCTTGAAACTGATATGCTTTGTAGTTCACTTTAACTAATATCATAGAGCAGTGATAATGGATAAATTCCAAGCCTACACTTCAAGAGGCTTTCCACACTCTGTCTCTTTGTAAGTACTGCCCATAAGTCAGTGAACATGACATATATAAATTGGTGGACCACAGAAGACGACATAAAAGACATCCCATTCACTTCAATGGGCATTCTAAACTATATAAATCCTTGCTGAATCTCATGCATATGAAAGAGTTTGTGTTTGTTATTATGTGATGGTAGCTAATAAATACAGTGTAAGTGTATGTGTGTGGTTATGTGCATGTGTGTATGTGTGTAATTATAATCTAAGAAGATATTAGATATTATATGAATTCATGTTCTGTTATTATAATGATATACCAGAGACTGAGAACTTCAAGGAAGAAAGTTTATTTTGCTTAGAGTTTTGAACGTTTATGGACATGATGCCACATCTGCTTGGATCTGGTGAGGATCTCATGGTAAACAGTATCACGATGGGACAGAGGGAGAGATACTATGGCTAGACAGGAAGCCAGAAGAACCAGGGAAAAGACAGTCTTGCTTCTTTATAACAGCCCCTTAAGAGGAGCAAGATCTAATTAACCCCCAGTATCTTAAATGCTTTCCACTAGGCTCCATTTCTTAGAGGTTCCACACTACCTCTCAGTATCTCCATCTAGGAGCAAAGTTTCAAACACATGAACCTTTAAGAATACACTCCAACCAAATCCAGATGGTAGCAGATGGCAAATCAAAAGGCACTAAACTGAACTGTACAGACACTCAGAAAAAGAAGTGCTTCTGGATTAGAAAAGCAGGAATAAATATTATCTTACGCAACCTGCCTTTCATCGAGGAAGTGTTCTGACAGTTTTGAAGGTTAAGTCGGATTTTCTTTGGTGAAGATAAAGACAGGGCATATCATCTTTATTTTTAATAAGAGTAATTCCTCATTTGAAGTTCCAATAGCTCCCTTATGCATTTAAAATCTCCAATAAGGATGTATTCCCTTCCTCTGTGACTGAGAATAAATTATATAGACAGATGAATTTCTCCTCCACACATGGCAAGGATCAAGAACAGAGTCACAGATTCAGAAATGCAATTACATTTCTGGTGAGTAGAGCAGCACTTTACAGCAAACACCTACATCACCCCAGCACTTGTTGAATAAAAATGTGCATCTTTTGTTCATAAAGGTCAACTAATTAGCAAGAGTAAATTTTTACAAACAAAATGTAAAAGGTAATTATTTTAAGTGATAGGCAGCAAATGGTTATTTAGTTAACACATTGAGTTATCTAGCCAAGAAACCGGAAAGAAAGGAAATGAAAGGAAGCAAAAATGAAAGAAAGAAAAGGAAGTAAGAGGGAAAGAGAAGAGATTCTAACACTGTTAAATATTTCCTAACAGACTTATCAGTAATGATCACCTTTACTGGCCCACAATCAATTAAATCAATCAGCTAATGCTCTAATTTTAATAATGTTGCAAAGTAACAAACTATACAATAAGATTTTTTTAAACAAGCACACACAGATAAGAAGCAATTACTGCCATAAAACCTGATAAAAAATCACTATTGGCAAACAATTTATAAAAGAGGAAAATTCTGGAGTGCAATTGCATTGATTAAAAAATACACTGAAGGGGGGCTGGGAAGGTGACTCAGTGGTAGAGAGCTTCCCTTGCATGCATGAGCCCCTGGGTTCGATTCCTCAGCACCACATAAGCAAAAAGAAAAAAGCCAGAAGTGGCGCTGTGACTCAAGTGGTAGAGCACTAGCCTTGAGCTGAAGAGCTGAGGGACAGCGCCCAGGCCCAGAGTTCAGACCCCATGACTGCCCCCCCCAAAATATATATATATACATTGAAGGAAAAACTGAATTTTTTATGTAATCTCATCTTCTTAACAGAATTAGAATAAATCTCTATGTTTCTTTGTCATTGTCTCTGTCTCTATCACACACACACACACACACACACACACACACAGAAATTGGGCATCAAGAATTTAAGTCAATACAGTGCTTAAAAGCAATAGGTTATTACATTAAAATAGAAGCAGAGGCATGAGACTTATAAGTTTTAGGCCAGCTTGGGCTACACAGTGAGAATTTGTCTTATAAATGTAAACAAGCAAACAAATAGCTAGACTTACTCACAGACTCATGTTACAAAAATATATAATGGTGTCAATTCCAAAATAATGTAATTCTGATCAAGTCACATCATTGATTTAAATTTTTAAATGGCTTCCTGTTGTTACAGAATCAAACACGAAGTCAGTTTGCTGAGGAGTAGCGCTGAGACACGTTGCTATGTGATTTAATGAGGTATACTGAAGGGATAGAGGAAAGCAGGATAGGGTAAGTGAAAAGAGCTGAGCAAGGGTGTGGTTCAATTGAAATCTAAATTCAGCTTGATCCTGCAGGGAGCTCTTGATTATGGCTCAACACAGAGTTCTCTAATGCTGAAGTAAAGAAGGGACTTTCATATCCATAGATGGGTCAGCTGTTGGCTGTAATGTTACCCCAGGAGGTGACAGCTATTGCTTCTCTGCCAGTTCTGGGTGAAGTGGCTCTTACAGATTATAGGAAATTTTCTGGAGAAGGAAGTAATAAGCCAACATGCATAGCAGTTGGAAAAATACACCAAGGCTGTCAGAGGACCCAGTGGGGTCACCAGGAGCATCTTCTATACTTTGATAATTCAGCCCCAGGTCACCTTACTCTCCTTCTCTCCATCTCCTCCCTCAGTGGTCAATGAGCAACCACAAAGCATACACTTTCACAGTGACATAGTTTCGTCACAGCAGGCCAGATTCCCATATCTCTCTTATTTGAAGGCACATTATTATTTAGACTTTCACCATTGTTACTCTCTACTTCGTCTCCTTTGATCCTTCCTAAGAACCAGCTTCTCCATTTTCTACAGTTTCAAAGCCTTTCAAAATAACTCGCTCTCACAATACTGCATCGTTTTAGATAAGTGTTAAGTGCATTGACTTCCTGCTAGATTATTAGTTTCATGAGGACAGGATTGCATGTTGCTTTCTTCCTGGCCTGAAGTATAATAGATACTCTGTGACTGATTGTGGAATAAATTCATGCCTCCATGAGAACAAGGTTCTTTTCTTTGTGAAAGAACAAAGCCATTCATTCCAACTCTGCCATGAAGGGGAACAGCCCAGGTGAGCTTGTGTTACTGAGATACCTATGAAAGCAGCCTGTTTACTCAAAGCTTAGGAGACTTTTACTGAAAATGCACATTGTCCACGTCTGTCACATACAGCACGCAAGAAGACAGCAAAAAGACTATGCTCAAGCAACCACTGATTACTGGGGCCCCCTGATACTGACCACTGGATCAAATTATCTCTAAGGGAAAGAATTAAAAATGGAGGTATAAGAAGAAAGCAGTGATACTGAAGTGAACCATTCTGACTTAATCTGTGCCACACCTATTTTTAGCTACATAGATCATCCTGACCTTGATGCGTTCCAGTTATTCTTTCTCCTTAAATTCTTCTCGTTCATCAGGAAACATTTAGACATTGAAATTGAGCATTGAAACACTACACAATGAAAATTGTATTGAAGTAGAAGTTATATACAAAAAGTTCATACAGCACAACTATTCATTGTTAACTAGTAATCACAATTATTTTTAAGGAGCATGCATATATAATCAACACCCTTGTCAAGAAGTAGGATATCAAACAGCCCAGAAACTGTGTCTTCTTGTTAGAAACTTTCTAAGAATGTCTAAGATACTGGCATCTAACACTAGAGATTAGTTTAGCCTGTTCAAAAGTAAAGAAACTCACAGGAGAAACTATTTTTTTAAAGTACGTAATTCTCAATTGGTAAGTCATAATCATATACATTATGGATTACAATGTCATATTTTGACATATGTGTAATGCTATGCTTTGAGTAAACTCTCTCAAACTCCTGTTGAAGCTTTATGACCATTTACACAGTATTAAGAGCTGGATTTATTAAGAGGTGATCAGATCTTGAGAGTAAGGCTCTCAGGCTGTTATTTCTGTAGTGAATCAGTTATCACAGGAGGGGGCTCCAGAAGGCAGAATAAATTTGATGGTATTTGTTTGCCTTATGTACATTTTCTCACCATGCTATGATGTGGCACAAACTCCCTATGCTGATATACTCTTTCACCATGCACTTCCCAGCCTCCAACCTGTGCCATTCAATGATAGTATCAGAAATCAGATTAGATAGATAGGTAGGTAGATAGATAGATAGATAGATAGATAGATAGATAGATAGATAGATAGATAGATAGATAGATAGATAGATAGATATGAAGTGGTTAAATCAAGTTAGTTAATATAAATATCACTTCATTTTGGGGAGCCTTAATACATTTGAAATTTTCTCCCCTGGTTGTTTAGAATTGTAAAGTATTATTGATGGTAGATGCTGTAGTACAAGAGATCTCATAGTGTTTTCTCTTGGTCTCATTGAAACTGAATACAAGACATTTTAAGTGTACTTTTATTCAGTATAGAGTTCATGATATTCATCCATAGAATTGGAGATGGGTGTAGATCATCAATTCCATTGCTGTGTCATCACCTAATGCTAGGAACCACTGTTATTAATGGATATCCATGTTGTGTTCACTTTGGAACTATTAAATCCATGGAATAATGATTCCATGGAAATCCACAGACATGAATGTAGCTTATATTTTTGTTGAATTCATGTGTATGGATAAAATTACCAGATCAGAGACTGGGTGCCCATTTCATTCCTGTAGTTGTAACCAAAGAGTTCTTTAAAGTAATAACATCCCTCTGAGCCAAAATTTTTATAAAACAGAATTTTGGATTGAAGTCATGGTTCAGGTGGTAGAGTGCCAGTCAATGAATGAAAGCATCAGCTACTAAGTTAGAGTACTGGTCTCAGAAAACCAAAACAAAAATAAAACAACAAAATTTCATTTATTTACAAAGATTGACTTGTGCATTCCTGCTATTAATCCAGATGTGATGATCAATGTGTGAGATACATAATGGCTATATTTGGGCATATGAATTCATTAGAACAAAAGATAAATTGTTCAATATAAGACATGAGAGTGAGTACATCTGTGTGGACCCTGTGTCAGCTAAGCGATACTGCTTTCCTTACCCCTTCATTTTTCCTTCCTTTCTTGAAAGTCTTTACTAATTTTACTTTTTTAGCAAAAAGAACTAGAGGTTAATAGAAATATATGATCTTGGATCCTTATTACAATAGAAAGAAATAGTGTCTTATAATTTAGAATTGCACCGTGAAGAAAATGATTGTAAGTCTGTCAAGTTTTTATGGAAAGAAATAATAATAGTTTTTAAATAATGAAAAGGGAATCATTAATATCTTTATGTTTCTGTATTCTTGGTAATACCAAACTGTAAAATAATGCTTCTCCATTACTACTCAAATATCTTGTAAAGAACATAACCTAGATAGTTCCCAGTATAATTGCTCACAATATCCATCCAGGTAATTTTTGTACACTGATGCGATAGTTTTTAGGGAAGATGAATTTTTCACTGGAAACAGAATATGTCCATGTGACTATTTTGATTGATGGACAGTCTCACGTTTAAACTAAATTTGTGGCTTCCACCAACTGATTTAAGACTAAAGTGAATATGTCTATTGGTATTTTTCATATGACATAATGGATGTAAATTGGGACCTACATAAAGCAAATGAGGGTATAACTCAATCTACATTATACATGAGAAACTAGATTTAGGTAACAACTTATTTGAATTGCATATAAAAACTGAGTAATATGAATAATTTCTTGCCATGTGTTACATACAACACCTAGTTTAACTACTGCATTGGCCAAGTTTTTATTACTATAACAACATGTCTGAGATAAATAATTTATAAAGATAAAACATTAACTGGGCATGGTAGCACATGTGTCTAATCCCAGAACTCAGGGAACTGAGTTCAGGGCCAGCCTGAGATGTATAGCAAGGAAAAGGGGGTAATGTGGGAGGGGAAGAGCAAAACATAAAAAGCTTATTTTGACTCCTCATTTTAGAGTTTTTAGCTCATCATCAATTGGCTTCGGGCTTGTGGTGAGGCAGTACATCCTGGCCAGAACACACAAGAGAGCAAACTCCCTTACTTCGTGGCCAGCCAAGCAAAACGATTGAGGAAGAGACAGAATCTTACCAGTGTTGGAGGGTATATCTTCAATGATCTCAGGGCTCCTACTGGCATCCTCCTAAAGGTTTTACTACCTCCCAGTGGTGCTGCCTAGTAGACAAATCTCTTGCCCGGGCAGGAGACACTGGGGAAAACATTCAACAGGTGAACTACAACAGATACTTTATCTTTAACCCCCACAGCAGTACCATGAATAGGCCTGTTTCTCAACATGCATCTAAAAATGAGAGCAATTAAGTGCCTAAGACCACATAGTTGGTAAATGGCAGTTTTGAATGCAAATTTGATTCCAAAATATCTTATCATTTCTTCTAGATCTTTATTATTTATATGGTGTCAAATGGAAAGTGAGAGAGAAAGAAAAGAAAAATATAAAAAAACACAAAGCCTAACAAAATGTTGATATGCTAAAGCTGAGATGGTATGGAAGCTGCAGTATAAGACTTCATCCAGATGGATAAACCAGCTAGCAATCTCACTGTGGTATCATGGAAACATGTAATATCTTCATTACAGTTAACATAGATGAGGAAGGCCTTAGGTTTAGGTGTGTGTGTGTGTGTGTGTGTGTGTGTGTGTGTGTGTGTGCTGGAGACAGAGACAGTGACAGGCAGAGACAGACAAGAGAGAGGGAGAGAGAGACAGACAGACAGACAGAGACAGAGACAGAGAGACAGACAGAGATAGAGACAGGGAGACAGAGACAGAGACAGAGGAAGGAGGAAAGGAGGGAGAAAGAGACATTTTTCTTTTCCAAGGGAGCTCTCCAATTCTCTTTACTTATTTCAAGTTTTAAAATTCTATGATTCTACATCTCATCAAATATAATAGAAAAGTTGAAGTTTAATATATCTTACAAAAATTGCCTTCCCGTAGATTATGCCCTTCAGCTATCATTTTAAATTGTAATTTGCAGTTTTAAATTTTTCTCATAAAAGAAGATGTTTTCTTTAGTCAAAATAGAAGTAACTTAATTTTTATTGTCTGGCTAAATTGATCCACTTTCCTCTTTTGTTTGAAGGACTCCTTATGAATTTGTTGAATGGCACCAGGGAAATATATATACTCTTTGGGCCTAAATAAAGAAAAGAAATGTAACTTTGAAATGCATTTAGGGCAAAGTAGCTATAATTATGTTATTTACCATTGGATCAAATGTAATGAGAAAAATAACAATTGGTTCAGATAGGCTTCAAAATAGCCCAGCATATTTTGGAATGTGCACTGAATATAATGCAAAAAATACACTGAGATTTGGTAAAGGACAGAATTTTTTCCCTTAAAGAGAGGAGTTGAGTGAGAGAAAACAAGGGTGTGAAGGCAAAGGCTTAGGGCTAGTGAAATGAGTACTCTAGAAATCGTATAAGTTATATGCTGTGTTCCTGTTAGTTTAGTTCAGTATCTATACTCAAAGTGATATTGAAAAAATGAATTGTCCCCAGGGACAGGTCTCTGGGGACTGTTCTATTTCAGCTATGTTTTTGTGGGTTCTTTCAGCAATATTTTTCTCAGATCACCACTCCTTTCTGAACAAATGTGGAAAACATCTAGAACTCCAAGTCCAAAGCTTTTCCTGTGATATTGCAAAGTCCCTGTAAAACGTATTTGGCAGTTTTAATCATTCATGTTTGAAGAAAAAGTGAAGCCAACTATAAATCAATGTAAGTGACATAGAATTATATTAAATGGAGAAAAGTACTTGTTAGATATGATTTACATCTCGCATTTTAAAATTCTATCTTGCTCGCCTATCTTGCAAACATTTCTATAGACTGACAGAAGAATATTAACAAAATACAGACACAGGAAATAGCCACACTCATGTTTATGTATTGCTGTAACGTGAGTGTATTAATCTTCTCTGGCTGCCATTCTCACGTTGGGTTTAAACATTTATTTTCTGATTTATTTTCTTGGTTCTCTGATGTTTATTTTCTCATGGTTCTGGAGGATAGAAACCCAAGATGAGAGTGTCAGCATAGCTGGTTTCTTTTTTTGTAATTTTTTATTGTAAAAATGTTGTAAAGAGGGATTACAGTTAATGAGTAGGGTACTGAGTACATTTCATGCGAGCATTGTTACCTCCTCCTTTATTTTCCCCCTACCATCACTTCCCTCCCCACCTCCCCAACTCGTCCTACCCCCCCCCGCCAACATTGTAACATTTGTTTTCAATACAGTGTCCTGTACATCTTGTCGTCACAATGGGTGACAACGAGCATTCTGCAATATCCCTTCCACTCCCCAAATTACAAAAATGTATATACAGGATGCAGAACACAGGCATCAAATCCAGTGAAAACAGGGGTTATACCATGGGGGAAGAAAATGTGGTATATATTAGAATTCCATGCCTCCATCAGAAAGAATGGCATTGCCTCTTTTGTTAGGAAATGGAAAGGCTTGGAAAAAATTACATTGAGTGAAGTAAGCCAGGCCCAAAGAATCATAGGTCCCATGGTTTCCCTTGTTTGCAGTGACTACTACATGTCTAGGACAAGCAGAAAAGGTCAAAGGCCATGTATATATGACCACATGAGATAATGTTAAGCAAAATGTACCCCAAGACAGGACACAAGAGATTTTTTGTTTTTGTCTTTCTTGCTAGTGTTTTTAGTGTATTTACAAAGCATAGCTGGTTTCTGCTGAATCTCTTGCAGACAGCCATCTTCCCCCTTTCATGATACTTCCTCTATGTGTGAGCAGAAAGAGAGAGCTCGGGTTTCTTTCTTCTGACACAATTTAGGATCCTATCCTTGTGATCTCAGTCAACCTTATCTCTCTATAAGCTTGACCTCCAAATATGTCCCTTTGGAGGCTAGGACTTTAACACAAGACGAAGACCAAAGAACACACACAATTCAGTGAATAACAGTGACTCTCACTATTGCTCCTTTCAGGACTAAAATCTCTGGCACCTTAGGAAACAAGCTCCCTAAATTAGCTATGAGCCCTACTCTATGGGAAAGAACATTTTCAATAACAATTCTGAACCCCAAAGATTAGCCCCTCTCTTGAAGCAGCATGATATTGATTGAATAGTTAATGTCCTGCTGGTTCATTTGTCGAGTAATTTTGCTTTCATTCTATCCAGAAAGAACCGGATTAATTTCTATTCAGAATTAATTGTCTGCTTTCATCTCCCTCTTCTCCTCACCCTCATCCTCTTCCTCTTTCTTCTTCAACCACTTCTTAAATCTTGACTGAATTGTTCCACCAGTGCCCACTTTTCATTGGAACAATCCCAGCTTTAGCCATCACTCTCTCCTTACAGTGGAAGTCCACATAAGCAATTATCAGCATTTCAGCTTTTGAAAGTAACTTTCTTTCACCAACTTGGGTAAATGAATAGGAAGCAATTTTTACTTCAGCCACTGTACTGTAAATTACCACTCAAAAAGCCTCATGACTCAAATTTCTTTTGCACATCTTGTGCCCTTTTTAGACAGGCAATTTTTCCATTTTCCCTGTTTCTCATTGTGAATGTGTGGGACCCTGCAAAGTGGAAACAGCAAAAGTTCCTTTCATCATTTCTTTGACTCTTGAAATTTGACTCTTTGAAATTTGTTAGGTTGGCTACTCACTAGAAATTGGTATCCAGATACTTTTGGAGATGCAAATAAGAAATGTGCTTCACTATTTAACACCAGACATGGTGGATTGGTATGAGGAAGAATATTTTGGGTGAAGAAGATATGAGTTTCAATTGTAGCTTTTCTATATGCAAACTGGTATGTTCTTAGGAAAGTTGCTTACTTTTTTCCCCTCCTACTTACCTTTTCTATTACATGAAGAGAATAGAAACCTTGAAAATTACTGTGAGCACCATGGATAAAGAACATACTGCAAATTGGGATTGGTGGTGTTGTGATAGATGAAGAAGAATGTTGTAAAGGATAACATCAATCAAGATTCATTGTATTCAACTCAAACCTCTTTGTACAACAACTTAAAGATAAAAATAATATGTGTGTGTATGTGTATATATATATATGTATGTATGTATGTATATATATATATATATATATATATATATATACATACTGCATTCCTGGACTTAATAAATAGAGAGACCATTCCAGTGTCTTCAATACAGTTTACAGTGTGAAAGTACTCACATTCACTGGAAAAATTCTAGTTTTCAAACTGGTAAACAACGTCAGGACACTATATTCTCAGGTTTTTTTCCTTTAGCTTTCTCTTCATACAGTTGTTTTCAGGATTCCCCAGAGGTGAGTCTTCCTTGAATCCACTACTCCTTTGAGTCATCCTCTATGATTCCTGTCCTCCCTCTCCCAGAAGGGCATCTACTACATTGAGGCTTCAGGAAATATCTAATTGTCTTCTACATATTTAATATCTAATATTCTAATCAGGATCTGTTCCCATTAGTAACCTGTGGACAGCCACCATCCCCAGAAACAGGGTCTTCAAACACATTAAAGAATGTTTTCCCATTCAAGTAGAATTTTTAAAAGTAAAATAGCCATTATAGTTTATAAAAGTAAAATTTAAGAATGGAAAAAAAACATACACAAGGCTTAGTATAATGGTATTAAATGTCTTTCTAGTCTCTGTTTAACCTAGCTTTACTTTTGTTCTCAAACATCTGAAGCATGCTACCTTGGAGTCTGTACCTCTCTGAGATGGCTATAGTGGTTGTCTCTTCTCTTCAGTTCTCAATAACTTTCTAGTACTGCACCTTCAAGTCATCCATTCACTATGCTCCAAATTGGCAGAGAAGCTGCTTTATGGAGGAGAGGGGAGTAATGATAATAATAGATAATATGCAATACTTACATGCTGATCATCCTTAGGAGATATGCTTCAAAGCCTGGTAAGCACTTCATATGCATTAAGTCATTTACTTAGTAAGCACATTTTTACTCTGAGATATTTAAGTATGATCAAGACTTTCTAGCTTACATGGGGATAAGAGGACTTCAGCAAACTCACTCCTACCCAAAACAATAAAAATACAGGTCATGCACTCCAATTTAACCCTTCATAAATACAGTGTATACATGTCATTTTCACTCAGGACTGCTCCCAGCTCTCTTTCATCCCACTTGGGGGCTCAGCTGACCATGAAGTGCCTTCAGCCCAGCAGAGAAAACTAAACTTCTTTGGAGCTCCATTAAAAGATGCATCTCAGGAGCATAGTCAATACCTTGATTGAATTAACACCTCCTGGAAAATTCCCATTTTCAGGCAGGTTGTTGTTTCTATTAGATTTGACTTGAAGCTCAGAGAAAATGAAATAGTCCTATACTCCTAATCCCTGGGGCACAAGTAAAAATAAATAAATAAATAAAAAGCAATAGCAACAGAACTGATACATTCTCCCTTCAAAGCTTGTAATTTCACTTAGAGCAAACAGCCACCTAGACAGAAATGTAAAAAAAAATATTTTAAGAATAAGCTGTCCATTTTCATTCTAGAAGATATAGGTGTCCATTCACACACACACAGAGAATGATACACATTACCAGTTTGAGTCCATGAGTAGGATAGAGTAACCATTGAGACAAACCTTATGCAAGCAGGAAGTAAATGCTAAGACTCATTGCCACAAATTTGAAGGTGAGTGTCATGCACAGACAGGAGTGTCATGCACAGACCCTCTTGACAGAAGGTGTAACATTTATAGACTCAATGCAATTAGGAAAATGTGACACCCCCCACCCCCGTCACTGATTCCTATAAGTACATTGACCCTGGGGCGATTGCTAGGCCCCAGTCTTAAAGTTGATAATAAGAATTAATTTACTAATTTACTTCAAAGCTTTATCTCTGGAATTTTCCCTTTAATGAATAACCTGGAATTTCTACAAGGAGATTCTGCCTTTAATGTTTTTCCCTTTTCTTATAATATACATTGTCAGATTTATAAAACTGATGAATGATATTCGTTGGGGTACACCTGGGAGCTTGTAAACTTACTGGGAGAGTGGACTACTAAGCTATGGAGACACGCACTTCTCTCCAAAGAGAAAAGGGCTCAGGGGAGAAAGTTGGTTTTCTCCCAGGACTGAGGCCAGGCATCAGGAAAGACTTCCTGCCAGTGAACAGTAGTTCAGACGCCCTAATTTTGGTGGGGGTCCACCATACACCTTGCAGTGAATGGGGTGAGTCTTGTTCCCATCACCAGAGAAAGCTCTCAGGAAGACACCCAAGTGCTCACAGAGGATAATGAGGGCTTCAGGCTTTGATACTGTCCTCCTGGTCTTTCAACACAAGCTACAAAGAAACTGCTAGAAGGAAAGGGGAGAGAGTACAAGAGCTTAAGTGACTCTTCCTTGTGTGATTTTATGCAGTATGAAATCAACCTTGATAGGATTGCGTGTCTTAGTATATGAATTACCAATCACTAACACACTTAACTAAAGGTTCTTTTCTTTTTTCAGTGCATATTTTGCTGTGATTCCATTGTTTAAGAGTATCATTTACAACATTTCTAGTCTTAGCCAAACATCAACAAAAAATAGTAGTCTGTTTCATCCTCTGTCTCCATTATATAGGTTCAAAGGATTATCATTCTCTACACCCTACAGTTTCCCTTAGTGATACATTTATTGGAAGCCATCAACCCCACTGGTGGCCTTTTTAATACCAGGACCAAACCTAGAAGGTTTAATTGAAAGCACTGTCATTCAAACTGTGTATCTAAGACCAGTATTGAGTGGAACCCCATGGGTCTCAGGGCACAGGGACTAGAAAGCAAGATCTGAGGATGCTGAGAGGATGGTTAGTCACCACAATTGGTGACTTAACCTAATGACACAGAGTAAAGGAATTGTTAGAAGTTTAGGTAAGGAACTGTCAAAATAAGATTAAAGTAGTCTCTCTTCCAATTAATAACAAAAAAAGGATTATAGTACTGACCTTTTCCTTTTATATAACTGGCAATTATTCAAAGAAACAAAGGAGATTAGCAAGAGGATTTTTCTGTCACTGTACTGCTTGACAACACTTTTCAATTATTACCCATTGTTTAAGATTAATGTCATTATTCTTCCCATAATACACAGAATGAGACATTTTTAATGCTACAATTTCTACCAATGCAAAACTGAAATAAAGCCAGCATCTTTTCATATAATTATACCTGCAGTGCTTAGAATGCTAGGGAGATATAATGCATTAAAGAAAACTAAGTGCAGTAAATATATGAGATGAAGAGGTATTACTGTGTTTACTTCAAGTTAACTAGTTTCTGTATTAACAATGTATTTTCAGGTTAATCCTTCATGAAATTGTCTCTTATAGTAACTCTCTGTAAACAATATGTATATGCATACATATATACATATGTGTATGCACATATATACATCCTGTACCTCTATAAAATCTGGCCTCTGTATCCATAGGTTACACATCCTTGGATTTCACCTTCCTTAGACTGAAAAGAAAAAAAATAACTGCATCTGTGTAGGGAACCAAGGACTCACATTGGGATTCTCCAACACTTGAAAAGCTAAGAAAAGAAAGATCATGATTTCAGGCTAGCCCCAGTGAAAATGTTCATAAAACCCCTTCTTGACCAATATTGGTCATCCTAACTTCATAGGAAGTATTAATAGGTGGATTGCAGTCCAAGCACACACCTGGAAAAATAACCAACTTGGATAGGGCTAGCAGTGTTGCTCAGCATAAAGCATCTTCCTAGAAAAAGCAAAACCTCAGGTTCAAGCCCTACTACCATAAAAAGAAGAGAGAAAAGAAAAAAGATTGCATCCATACTGAATAATGATTTTTAATCCTTGCGATTTTCCCTTAAATAATATTTTATAGTAATATGATGTGCTATTTGTATTATGAATCATCTAGAGATGACTTAACATGTACAAGAGAATGTGCATAGCTTATATGAAAATACAAAACCATTTTATATAAAGGACTTGAGTATCCACAGATTTTGGTACCTATTTTATAAAGGGTTGTAGAACTATTGCTCTGTGGATCCTAAGAGACCATGCTTTGTATTAATACTGAGGGATTACAAATGATGTTTGATCGATCATTTTTATGTGCTCACATCCAACATATGGAGTTGTTGAAAGTCCTCAGTGAGTAAACGAAAACAGTTGAACCCATATCTCATATTTGCTTATGGGAGTGTTCAGTCTAACACAAGGTGTTTCTTTTGCTTGCTCTGAATTCCCAAGGCTAACAATAGAGCCTGGCAACTGAATGGCAAATGGATGAAAGAATTTGCCACTTTGAATGCAATGCTCATCATTCTACTTTCCTATAAGCTAGAAATGACATCCAGAGCCAAAGAATAACAGCAGACAGATACTTGTTAGGCATGTGAATACAACAATGCAAGAGAAGCTATGCAAAAATCTGAGATTGTGTGTTACTTGAATCTCAAGACCACAAGCACCACCAGAGCCATCAGTGGAATGGAATAGTGCAGAGGGCATTAGCAGCAGGCTTTACTGAATGCTGATAGTCTCCAATTGGAGAGAGAGCATATGCCAGAAGTTTACTGATAGTCTACAGTTAGAAGAGACAGCACTAAAGTGATGCTTTACTGTACTTGTGCAAAATGCATAGCTTGCCAGTTTTAAATTCCACAGTGACTCACTGACAGAACCAAGAACAGAACTGAGGTATTATTTTTAGTGAGAACTCAATTTGATTCTGCTTAATTCAAATCAATGTGCATTCATCAGATATGAATTGCTAAGCACCAATGCTTATGAGCTTGGATGGCCTAAAATTAAAAGAAATACACTTGTGGAATTTAGGGGAGCAGCAAAGGAAAATCTATCAAGACTTTTACTGTCCATTTTTAAAATTATCTCCTTTCAATCACCATGACCATTCTGAGATTTAAAACTTTCCTTCCCCTATAAAGAAACCTGCGGGGAAAGTACCCACACTGAGATTCAAACACAGCTCAGATTCAAATGCAAGGTGCGTAGGCAAAAAAATGTAAATTTGTTACATAATATCGTTTCTTTTTCTTTTCTCATTTCTAGTTGTTCTTTCCAAGGATTTTGACCCACATCTTGAACATGGTGAGTGATTTTGTCTGCTTGGCAGTGAAAGGGAAGTTATAGTTCTGTAACTGAGAACATTTCAGAGAAAGAAATATATGGCAGACAGCATTTTCTAAAGATAGCCCCCAGGCTCGTGCTACCAGGCGATATTGACACTGTCCCCTGACAGCCAGAGTCCATGTCTCATCCCTTTGAAGCAGAGTGGACTTGTACAACTGCCTTGGTCAGTAGACGGTGGCAGACTGAGAGTGTTGTGATTTCGTGAGGCGAGGGAATAAAAAGCAGTACGATTTTGTCTGATACAAACCCAGCGAAACTAACTCTGAGCTAATCCCTAAGAAGTTCCACTACATTGATGTTTCACTGCAACAGTAACCACATAGAGACTTTGCACAGCAGACGGGAGCCACGCTGGGACCTCCACCCTCACCAGTGAGCATCCACTGCCACATAGGTTAAGGAAGAGTTTTTATGATGACTCCAGATGGGATGAAGCTGTTCTTGTCTGTAAACACAGTTACCAGGAATTCAGCCATTGAGAGCCAGCCTAGGCAAAAAAAAAAAAGTTAGCAAGGCCCCATCTTAAACAATATATTGGCCACGGTGGTATGTGCCTATTATCCCAGCTAAGTGGGAGACATAGGTAAGAAGATCCTGTAAAACCATACTAATATAAAACAGATGGGGGGAGGGCAAGTAGTCTTTAATTTAAAACCATAATTACTCAAAAGGAAAGAAAGAGAGAGCAAGAGAGAGAGAAAGACAGTGAAAGAGGGAAGGAAGGGAGGAAGGAAGGAAGGAAGGAAGGAAGGAAGGAAGGAAGGAAGGAAGGA